>NW_026712219.1:6415739-6785456 GCF_030504385.1 Musca domestica | reverse complement strand
GGCTATAAAGAAACTACATCAAAACGATGCTAAAAACCCGAAATGTCAATATTTAAGGAGTTATGAGCGTTTTAAAATAGGCTATTTTTCCTCTTTAAATATCTGCAATCAAAAACGATGCTAAAAACCCCGAAATGTCAATATTTAAGGAGTTATGACCATTTTGAAAACAGGCTATAAAGAAACTACAATCAAAACGATGCTAAAAACCCGAAATGTCAATATTTAAGGAGTTATGAGCGTTTTAAAATAGGCTATTTTTCCTCTTTAAATATCTGCAATCAAAACGATGCTAAAAACACCGAAATGTCAATATTTAAGGAGTTATGAGCGTTTTAAAATAGGCTATTTTTCCTCTTTAAATATCAGCAACCAAAACGATGCTAAAACCCCCGAAATGTCAATATTTAAGGAGTTATGAGCGTTTTAAAATAGGCTATTTTTCCTCTTTAAATATCTGCAATCAAAACGATGCTAAAAACCCCGAAAATGTCAATATTTAAGGAGTTATGAGCATTTTGAAACAGGCTATAAAGAAACTACAATCAAAACGATGCTAAAAACCCTGAAATGTCAATATTTAAGGAGTTATGAGCGTTTTAAAATAGGCTATTTTTCCTCTTTAAATATCTGCAATCAAAACGATGCTAAAAACACCGAAATGTCAATATTTAAGGAGTTATGAGCGTTTTAAATATCAGCAACCAAAACGATGCTAAAAACCCCGAAATGTCAATATTTAAGGAGTTATGAGCGTTTTTAAAATAGACTATTTTTCCTCTTTAAATATCTGCAATCAAAACGATGCTAAAAACCCCGAAATGTCAATATTTAAGGAGTTATGAGCATTTTGAAACAGGCTATAAAGAAACTGCAATCAAAACGATGCTAAAAACCCCGAAAAGTCAATATTTAAGGAGTTATGAGCGTTTTTAAAATAGGCTATTTTTCCTCTTTAAATATCTGCAATCAAAACGAAGCTAAAAACCCCGAAATGTCAATATTTAAGGAGTTATGAGCGATTTAAAATAGGCTATTTTTCCTCTTTAAATATCTGCAATCAAAACGATTCTCAAAACCCCGAAATGTCAATATTTAAGGAGTTATGAGCGTTTTAAAATAGGCTATTTTTCCTCTTTAAATATCTGCAATCAAAACGAAGCTAAAAACCCCGAAATGTCAATATTTAAGGAGTTATGAGCGTTTTAAAACATGTCATAAAGAAACTGCAATCAAAACGATGCTAAAAACCCCGAAATGTCAATATTTAAGGAGTTATGAGCATTTTGAAGCAGGCTATAAAGAAACTACAATCAAAACGATGCTAAAAACCCCGAAATGTCAATATTTAAGGAGTTCTGAGCGTTTTAAAATAGGCTATTTTTCCTCTTTAAATATCTGCAATCAAAACGATGCTAAAAACACCGAAATGTCAATATTTAAGGAGTTATGAGCGTTTTAAAATAGGCTATGCTTCCTCTTTAAATATCTGCAATCAAAACGATGCTAAAAACCCCGAAATGTCAATATTTAAGGAGTTATGAGCGTTTTAAAATAGCCTATTTTTCCTCTTTAAATATCTGCAATCAAAACGATGCTCAAAACCCCGAAATGTCAATATTTAAGGAGTTATGAGCGTTTTAAAACATGTCATAAAGAAACTGCAATCAAAACGATGCAAAAAAACCCGAAATGTCAATATTTAAGGAGTTATGAGCATTTTGAAACAGGCTATAAAGAAACTACAATCAAAACGATACTAAAAACCCCGAAATGTCAACATTTAAGGAGTTATGAGCGTTTTAAAATAGGCTATTTTTCCTCTTTAAATATCTGCAATCAAAACGATGCTAAAAACCCCGAAATGTCAATATTTAAGGAGTTATGAGCATTTTGAAACAGGCTATAAAGAAAACTGCAGTCAAAACGATGCTAAAAACCCCGAAAAGTCAATATTTAAGGAGTTATGAGCGTTTTAAAATAGGCTATTTTTCCTCTTTAAATATCTGCAAGCAAAACGAAGCTAAAAACGTTTTAAAACATGTCATAAAGAAACTGCAATCAAACGATGCTAAAAACCCCGAAATGTCAATATTTAAGGAGTTATGAGCATTTTGAAACAGGCTATGAAGAAACTACAATCAAAACGATGCTAAAAACCCCGAAATGTCAATATTTGAGGAGTTATGAGCGTTTTAAAATAGGCTATTTTTCCTCTTTAAATATCTGCAATCAAAACGATGCTAAAAACACCGAAATGTCAATATTTAAGGAGTTATGAGCGTTTTAAATATCAGCAACCAAAACGATGCTAAAAACCCCGAAATGTCAATATTTAAGGAGTTATGAGCGTTTTAAAATAGGCTATTTTTCCTCTTTAAATATCTGCAATCAAAACGATGCTAAAAACCCCGAAATGTCAATATTTAAGGAGTTATGAGCATTTTGAAACAGGCTATAAAGAAACTGCAATCAAAACGATGCTAAAAACCCCGAAAAGTCAATATTTAAGGAGTTATGAGCGTTTTAAAATAGGCTATTTTTCCTCTTTAAATATCTGCAATCAAAACGATGCTAAAAACACCGAAATATCAATATTTAAGGAGTTATGAGCGTTTTAAAATAGGCTATTTTTCCTCTTTAAATATCAGCAACCAAAACGATGCTAAAAACCCCGAAATGTCAATATTTAAGGAGTTATGAGCGTTTTAAAATAGGCTATTTTTCCTCTTTAAATATCTGCAATCAAAACGATGCTAAAAACCCCGAAATGTCAATATTTAAGGAGTTATGAGCATTTTGAAACAGGCTATAAAGAAACTACAATCAAAACGATGCTAAAAACCCCGAAATGTCAATATTTAAGGAGTTATGAGCGTTTTAAAATAAGCTATTTCTCCTCTTTAAATATCTGCAATCAAAACGATGCTAAAAACCCCGAAATGTCAATATTTAAGGAGTTATGAGCATTTTGAAACAGGCTATAAAGAAACTACAATCAAAACGATGCTAGAAACCCCGAAATGTCAATATTTAAGGAGTTATGAGCGTTTTAAAATAGGCTATTTTTCCTCTTTAAATATCTGCAATCAAAACGATGCTAAAAACACCGAAATGTCAATATTTAAGGAGTTATGAGCGTTTTAAAATAGGCTATTTTTCCTCTTTAAATATCAGCAACCAAAACGATGCTAAAAACCCCGAAATGTCAATATTTAAGGAGTTATGAGCGTTTTAAAATAGGCTATTTTTCCTCTTTAAATATGCTAAAAACCCCGAAATGTCAATATTTAAGGAGTTATGAGCGTTTTAAAATAGGCTATTTTTCCTCTTTAAATATCTGCAATCAAAACGATGCTCAAAACCCCGAAATGTCAATATTTAAGGAGTTATGAGCGTTTTAAAACATGTCATAAAGAAACTGCAATCAAAACGATGCTAAAAACCCCGAAATGTCAATATTTAAGGAGTTATGAGCATTTTGAAACAGGCTATAAAGAAACTACAATCAAAACGATGCTAAAAACCCCGAAATGTCAATATTTAAGGAGTTATGAGCGTTTTAAAATAGGCTATTTTTCCTCTTTAAATATCTGCAATCAAAACGATGCTAAAAACCCCGAAATGTCAATATTTAAGGAGTTATGAGCAATTTGAAACAGGCTATAAAGAAACTACAATCAAAACGATGCTAAAAACCCCGAAATGTCAATATTTAAGGAGTTATGAGCGTTTTAAAATAGGCTATTTTTCCTCTTTAAATATCTGCAATCAAAACGATGCTAAAAACACCGAAATGTCAATATTTAAGGAGTTATGAGCGTTTTAAAATAGGCTATTTTTCCTCTTTAAATATCAGCAACCAAAACGATGCTAAAAACCCCCGAAATGTCAATATTTAAGGAGTTATGAGCGTTTTAAAATAGGCTATTTTTCCTCTTTAAATATCTGCAATCAAAACGATGCTAAAAACCCCGAAATGTCAATATTTAAGGAGTTATGAGCATTTTGAAACAGGCTATAAAGAAACTACAATCAAAACGATGCTAAAAACCCTGAAATGTCAATATTTAAGGAGTTATGAGCGTTTTAAAATAGGCTATTTTTCCTCTTTAAATATCTGCAATCAAAACGATGCTAAAAACACCGAAATGTCAATATTTAAGGAGTTATGAGCGTTTTAAATATCAGCAACCAAAACGATGCTAAAAACCCCGAAATGTCAATATTTAAGGAGTTATGAGCGTTTTAAAATAGACTATTTTTCCTCTTTAAATATCTGCAATCAAAACGATGCTAAAAACCCCGAAATGTCAATATTTAAGGAGTTATGAGCATTTTGAAACAGGCTATAAAGAAACTGCAATCAAAACGATGCTAAAAACCCCGAAAAGTCAATATTTAAGGAGTTATGAGCGTTTTAAAATAGGCTATTTTTCCTCTTTAAATATCTGCAATCAAAACGAAGCTAAAAACCCCGAAATGTCAATATTTAAGGAGTTATGAGCGATTTAAAATAGGCTATTTTTCCTCTTTAAATATCTGCAATCAAAACGATTCTCAAAACCCCGAAATGTCAATATTTAAGGAGTTATGAGCGTTTTAAAATAGGCTATTTTTCCTCTTTAAATATCTGCAATCAAAACGAAGCTAAAAACCCCGAAATGTCAATATTTAAGGAGTTATGAGCGTTTTAAAACATGTCATAAAGAAACTGCAATCAAAACGATGCTAAAAACCCCGAAATGTCAATATTTAAGGAGTTATGAGCATTTTGAAGCAGGCTATAAAGAAACTACAATCAAAACGATGCTAAAAACCCCGAAATGTCAATATTTAAGGAGTTCTGAGCGTTTTAAAATAGGCTATTTTTCCTCTTTAAATATCTGCAATCAAAACGATGCTAAAAACACCGAAATGTCAATATTTAAGGAGTTATGAGCGTTTTAAAATAGGCTATGCTTCCTCTTTAAATATCTGCAATCAAAACGATGCTAAAAACCCCGAAATGTCAATATTTAAGGAGTTATGAGCGTTTTAAAATAGCCTATTTTTCCTCTTTAAATATCTGCAATCAAAACGATGCTCAAAACCCCGAAATGTCAATATTTAAGGAGTTATGAGCGTTTTAAAACATGTCATAAAGAAACTGCAATCAAAACGATGCAAAAAAACCCGAAATGTCAATATTTAAGGAGTTATGAGCATTTTGAAACAGGCTATAAAGAAACTACAATCAAAACGATACTAAAAACCCCGAAATGTCAACATTTAAGGAGTTATGAGCGTTTTAAAATAGGCTATTTTTCCTCTTTAAATATCTGCAATCAAAACGATGCTAAAAACCCCGAAATGTCAATATTTAAGGAGTTATGAGCATTTTGAAACAGGCTATAAAGAAACTGCAGTCAAAACGATGCTAAAAACCCCGAAAAGTCAATATTTAAGGAGTTATGAGCGTTTTAAAATAGGCTATTTTTCCTCTTTAAATATCTGCAAGCAAAACGAAGCTAAAAACGTTTTAAAACATGTCATAAAGAAACTGCAATCAAAACGATGCTAAAAACCCCGAAATGTCAATATTTAAGGAGTTATGAGCATTTTGAAACAGGCTATAAAGAAACTACAATCAAAACGATGCTAAAAACCCCGAAATGTCAATATTTGAGGAGTTATGAGCGTTTTAAAATAGGCTATTTTTCCTCTTTAAATATCTGCAATCAAAACGATGCTAAAAACACCGAAATGTCAATATTTAAGGAGTTATGAGCGTTTTAAATATCAGCAACCAAAACGATGCTAAAAACCCCGAAATGTCAATATTTAAGGAGTTATGAGCGTTTTAAAATAGGCTATTTTTCCTCTTTAAATATCTGCAATCAAAACGATGCTAAAAACACCGAAATATCAATATTTAAGGAGTTATGAGCGTTTTAAAATAGGCTATTTTTCCTCTTTAAATATCAGCAACCAAAACGATGCTAAAAACCCCGAAATGTCAATATTTAAGGAGTTATGAGCGTTTTAAAATAGGCTATTTTTCCTCTTTAAATATCTGCAATCAAAACGATGCTAAAAACCCCGAAATGTCAATATTTAAGGACTTATGAGCATTTTGAAACAGGCTGTAAAGAAATTGCAATCAAAACGATGCTAAAAACCCTGAAAAGTCAATATTTAAGGAGTTATGAGCGTTTTAAAATAGGCTATTTTTCCTCTTTAAATATCTGCAATCAAAACGAAGCTAAAAACCCCGAAATGTCAATATTTAAGGAGTTATGAGAGATTTAAAATAGGCTATTTTTCCTCTTTAAATATCTGCAATCAAAACGATTCTCAAAACCCCGAAATGTCAATATTTAAGGAGTTAAGAGCGTTTTAAAACATGTCATAAAGAAACTGCAATCAAAACGATACTAAAAACCCCGAAATGTCAATATTTAAGGAGTTATGAGCATTTTGAAACAGGCTATAAAGAAACTGCAATCAAAACGATGCTAAAAACCCCGAAAAGTCAATATATAAGGAGTTATGAGCGTTTTAAAATAGGCTATTTTTCCTCTTTAAATATCTGCAATCAAAACGATGCTAAAAACCCCGAAATGTCAATATTTAAGGAGTGATGAGCGATTTAAAATAGGCTATTTTTCCTCTTTAAATATCTGCAATCAAAACGATTCTCAAAACCCCGAAAAGTCAATATTTAAGGAGTTATGAGCGTTTTAAAACATGTCATAAAGAAACTGCAATCAAAACGATGCTAAAAACCCCGAAATGCCAATATTTAAGGAGTTATGAGCATTTTGAAACAGGCTATAAAGAAACTACAATCAAAACGATGCTAAAAACCCCGAAATGTCAATATTTAAGGAGTTATGAGCGTTTTAAAATAGGCTATTTCTCCTCTTTAAATATCTGCAATCAAAACGATGCTAAAAACCCCGAAATGTCAATATTTAAGGAGTTATGAGCATTTTGAAACAGGCTATAAAGAAACTACAATCAAAACGATGCTAGAAACCCCGAAATGTCAATATTTAAGGAGTTATGAGCATTTTGAAACAGGCTATAAAGAAACTACAATCAAAACGATGCTAGAAACCCCGAAATGTCAATATTTAAGGAGTTATGAGCGTTTTAAAATAGGCTATTTTTCCTCTTTAAATATCTGCAATCAAAACGATGCTAAAAACACCGAAATGTCAATATTTAAGGAGTTATGAGCGTTTTAAAATAGGCTATTTTTCCTCTTTAAATATCAGCAACCAAAACGATGCTAAAAACCCCGAAATGTCAATATTTAAGGAGTTATGAGCGTTTTAAAATAGGCTATTTTTCCTCTTTAAATATCTGCAATCAAAACGATGCTCAAAACCCCGAAATGTCAATATTTAAGGAGTTATGAGCGTTTTAAAACATGTCATAAAGAAACTGCAATCAAAACGATGCTAAAAACCCCGAAATGTCAATATTTAAGGAGTTATGAGCATTTTGAAACAGGCTATAAAGAAACTACAATCAAAACGATGCTAAAAACCCCGAAATGTCAAGAAGAAACTGCAATCAAAACGATGCTAAAAACCCCGAAAAGTCAATATTTAAGGAGTTATGAGCGTTTTAAAATAGGCTATTTTTCCTCTTTAAATATCTGCAATCAAAACGAAGCTAAAAACCCCGAAATGTCAATATTTAAGGAGTTATGAGCGATTTAAAATAGGCTATTTTTCCTCTTTAAATATCTGCAATCAAAACGAATCTCAAAACCCCGAAATGTCAATATTTAAGGAGTTATGAGCGTTTTAAAATAGGCTATTTTTCATCTTTAAATATCTGCAATCAAAACGAAGCTAAAAACCCCGAAATGTCAATATTTAAGGAGTTATGAGCGATTTAAATAGGCTATTTTTCCTCTTTAAATATCTGCAATCAAAACGATTCTCAAAACCCCGAAATGTCAATATTTAAGGAGTTATGAGCATTTTGAAACAGGCTATAAAGAAACTACAATCAAAACGATGCTAAAAACCCCGAAATGTCAATATTTAAGGAGTTATGAGCATTTTGAAACAGGCTATAAAGAAACTACAATCAAAACGATGCTAAAAACCCCGAAATGTCAATATTTAAGGAGTTATGAGCGTTTTAAAATAGGCTATTTTTCCTCTTTAAATATCTGCAATCAAAACGATGCTCAAAACCCCGAAATGTCAATATTTAAGGAGTTATGAGCATTTTGAAACAGGCTATAAAGAAACTACAATCAAAACGATGCTAAAAACCCCGAAATGTCAATATTTAAGGAGTTATGAGCGTTTTAAAATATGCTATTTTTCCTCTTTAAATATCTGCAATCAAAACGATGCTAAAAATATCGAAATGTCAATATTTAAGGAGTTATGAGCGTTTTAAAATAGGCTATGCTTCCTCTTTAAATATCTGCAATCAAAACGATGCTAAAAACCCCGAAATGTCAATATTTAAGGAGTTATGAGCGTTTTAAAATAGGCTATTTTTCCTCTTTAAATATCTGCAATCAAAACGATGCTCAAAACCCCGAAATGTCAATATTTAAGGAGTTATGAGCGTTTTAAAACATGTCATAAAGAAACTGCAATCAAAACGATGCTAAAAACCCCGAAATGTCAATATTTAAGGAGTTATGAGCATTTTGAAACAGGCTATAAAGAAACTACAATCAAAACGATGCTAAAAACCCCGAAATGTCAATATTTAAGGAGTTATGAGCGTTTTAAAATAGGCTATTTTTCCTCTTTAAATATCTGCAATCAAAACTATGCTAAAAACCCCGAAATGTCAATATTTAAGGAGTTATGAGCATTTTGAAACAGGCTATAAAGAAACTACAATCAAAACGATGCTAAAAACCCCGAAATGTCAATATTTAAGGAGTTATGAGCGTTTTAAAATAGGCTATTTTTCCTCTTTAAATATCTGCAATCAAAACGATGCTAAAAACACCGAAATGTCAATATTTAAGGAGTTATGAGCGTTTTAAAATAGGCTATTTTTCCTCTTTAAATATCAGCAACCAAAACGATGCTAAAAACCCCCGAAATGTCAATATTTAAGGAGTTATGAGCGTTTTAAAATAGGCTATTTTTCCTCTTTAAATATCTGCAATCAAAACGATGCTAAAAACCCCGAAATGTCAATATTTAAGGAGTTATGAGCATTTTGAAACAGGCTATAAAGAAACTGCAATCAAAACGATGCTAAAAACCCCGAAAAGTCAATATTTAAGGAGTTATGAGCGTTTTAAAATAGGCTATTTTTCCTCTTTAAATATCTGCAATCAAAACGAAGCTAAAAACGTTTTAAAACATGTCATAAAGAAACTGCAATCAAAACGATGCTAAAAATCCCGAAATGTCAATATTTAAGGAGTTATGAGCATTTTGAAACAGGCTATAAAGAAACTACAATCAAAACGATGCTAAAAACCCTGAAATGTCAATATTTAAGGAGTTATGAGCGTTTTAAAATAGGCTATTTTTCCTCTTTAAATATCTGCAATCAAAACGATGCTAAAAACACCGAAATGTCAATATTTAAGGAGTTATGAGCGTTTTAAATATCAGCAACCAAAACGATGCTAAAAACCCCGAAATGTCAATATTTAAGGAGTTATGAGCGTTTTAAAATAGGCTATTTTTCCTTTTTAAATATCTGCAATCAAAACGATGCTAAAAACCCCGAAATGTCAATATTTAAGGAGTTATGAGCATTTTGAAACAGGCTATAAAGAAACTGCAATCAAAACGATGCTAAAAACCCCGAAAAGTCAATATTTAAGGAGTTATGAGCGTTTTAAAATAGGCTATTTTTCCTCTTTAAATATCTGCAATCAAAACGAAGCTAAAAACCCCGAAATGTCAATATTTAAGGAGTTATGAGCGTTTTAAAACATGTCATAAAGAAACTGCAATCAAAACGATGCTAAAAACCCCGAAATGTCAATATTTAAGGAGTTATGAGCATTCTGAAACAGGCTATAAAGAAACTACAATCAAAACGATGCTAAAAATCCCGAAATGTCAATATTTAAGGAGTTATGAGCGTTTTAAAATAGGCTATTTTTCCTCTTTAAATATCTGCAATCAAAACGATGCTAAAAACCCCGAAATGTCAATATTTAAGGAGTTATGAGCATTTTGAAACAGGCTATAAAGAAACTACAATCAAAACGATGCTAAAAACCCCGAAATGTCAATATTTAAGGAGTTATGAGCGTTTTAAAATATGCTAATTTTCCTCTTTAAATATCTGCAATCAAAACGATGCTCAAAACACCAAAATGTCAATATTTAAGGAGTTATGAGCATTTTGAAACAGGCTATAAGAAACTACAATCAAAACGATGCTAAAAACCCCGAAATATCAATATTTAAGGAGTTATGAGCGTTTTAAAATTTGCTATTTTTCCTCTTTAAATATGTGCAATCAAAACGATGCTAAAAATACCGAAATGTCAATATTTAAGGAGTTATGAGCGTTTTAAAATAGGCTATGCTTCCTCTTTAAATATCTGCAATCAAAACGATGCTAAAAACCCCGAAATGTCAATATTTAAGGAGTTATGAGCGTTTTAAAATAGGCTATTTTTCCTCTTTAAATATCTGCAATCAAAACGATGCTCAAAACCCCGAAATGTCAATATTTAAGGAGTTATGAGCGTTTTAAAACATGTCATAAAGAAACTGCAATCAAAACGATGCTAAAAACCCCGAAATGTCAATATTTAAGGAGTTATGAGCATTTTTAAACAGGCTATAAAGAAACTACAATCAAAACGATGCTAAAAACCCCGAAATGTCAATATTTAAGGAGTTATGAGCGTTTTAAAATAGGCTATTTTTCCTCTTTAAATATCTGCAATCAAAACGAAGCTAAAAACCCCGAAATGTCAATATTTAAGGAGTTATGAGCGATTTAAAATAGGCTATTTTTCCTCTTTAAATATCTGCAATCAAAACGATGCTAAAAACCCCGAAATGTCAATATTTAAGGAGTTATGAGCATTTTGAAACAGGCTATAAAGAAACTGCAATCAAAACGATGCTAAAAACCCCGAAAAGTCAATATTTAAGGAGTTATGAGCGTTTTAAAATAGGCTATTTTTCCTCTTTAAATATCTGCAATCAAAACGAAGCTAAAAACCCCGAAATGTCAATATTTAAGGAGTTATGAGCGATTTAAAATAGGCTATTTTTCCTCTTTAAATATCTGCAATCAAAACGATTCTCAAAACCCCGAAATGTCAATATTTAAGGAGTTATGAGCGTTTTAAAATAGGCTATTTTTCCTCTTTAAATATCTGCAATCAAAACGAAGCTAAAAACCCCGAAATGTCAATATTTAAGGAGTTATGAGCGATTTAAAATAGGCTATTTTTCCTCTTTAAATATCTGCAATCAAAACGATTCTCAAAACCCCGAAATGTCAATATTTAAGGAGTTATGAGCGTTTTAAAACATGTCATAAAGAAACTGCAATCAAAACGATGCTAAAAACCCCGAAATGTCAATATTTAAGGAGTTATGAGCATTTTGAAACAGGCTATAAAGAAACTACAATCAAAACGATGCTAAAAACCCCGAAATGTCAATATTTAAGGAGTTATGAGCGTTTTAAAATAGGCTATTTTTCCTCTTTAAATATCTGCAATCAAAACGATGCTCAAAACCCCGAAATGTCAATATTTAAGGAGTTATGAGCGTTTTAAAACATGTCATAAAGAAACTGCAATCAAAACGATGCAAAAAACCCCGAAATGTCAATATTTAGGGAGTTATGAGCATTTTGAAACAGGCTATAAAGAAACTACAATCAAAACGATGCTAAAAACCCCGAAATGTCAATATTTAAGGAGTTATGAGCGTTTTAAAATAGGCTATTTTTCCTCTTTAAATATCTGCAATCAAAACGATGCTAAAAACCCCGAAATGTCAATATTTAAGGAGTTATGAGCATTTTGAAACAGGCTATAAAGAAACTACAATCAAAACGATGCTAAAAACCCCGAAATGTCAATATTTAAGGAGTTATGAGCGTTTTAAAATAGGCTATTTTTCCTCTTTAAATATCTGCAATCAAAACGATGCTAAAAACACCGAAATGTCAATATTTAAGGAGTTATGAGCGTTTTAAAATAGGCTATTTTTCCTCTTTAAATATCAGCAACCAAAACGATGCTAAAAACCCCGAAATGTCAATATTTAAGGAGTTATGAGCGTTTTAAAATAGGCTATTTTTCCTCTTTAAATATCTGCAATCAAAACGATGCTAAAAACCCCGAAATGTCAATATTTAAGGAGTTATGAGCATTTTAAAATAGGCTATTTTTCCTCTTTAAATATCTGCAATCAAAACGATGCTAAAAACCCCGAAATGTCAATATTTAAGGAGTTATGAGCATTTTGAAACAGGCTATAAAGAAACTACAATCAAAACGAAGCTAAAAACCCGAAAAGTCAATATTTAAGGAGTTATGAGCGTTTTAAAATAGGCTATTTTTCCTCTTTAAATATCTGCAATCAAAACGAAGCTAAAAACCCCGAAATGTCAATATTTAAGGAGTTATGAGCGATTTAAAATAGGCTATTTTTCCTCTTTAAATATCTGCAATCAAAACGATTCTCAAAACCCCGAAATGTCAATATTTAAGGAGTTATGAGCATTTTGAAACAGGCTATAAAGAAACTACAATCAAAACGATGCTAAAAACCCAGAAATGTCAATATTTAAGGAGTTATGAGCGTTTTAAAATAGGCTATTTTTCCTCTTTAAATATCTGCAATCAAAACGATGCTAAAAACCCCGAAATGTCAATATTTAAGGAGTTATGGGCATTTTGAAACAGGCTATAAAGAAACTACAATCAAAACGATGCTAAAAACCCCGAAATGTCAATATTTAAGGAGTTATGAGCGTTTTAAAATAGGCTATTTTTCCTCTTTAAATATCTGCAATCAAAACGATGCTAAAAACCCCGAAATGTCAATATTTAAGGAGTTATGAGCATTTTGAAACAGGCTATAAAGAAACTACAATCAAAACGAAGCTAAAAACCCCGAAATGTCAATATTTAAGGAGTTATGAGCGTTTTAAAATAGGCTATTTTTCCTCTTTAAATATCTGCAATCAAAACGATGCAAAAAAAAACACAAATGTCAATATTTAAGGAGTTATGAGCGTTTTAAAATAGGCTATTTTTCCTCTTTAAATATCAGCAACCAAAACGATGCTAAAAACCCCGAAATGTCAATATTTAAGGGGTTTTGAGCGATTTAAAATATGCTATTTTTCCTCTTTAAATATCTGCAATCAAAACGATGCTAAAAACCCCAAAATGTCAATATTTAAGTAGTTATGAGCATTTTAAAACATGCTATAAAGAAACCACAATCGAAACGATGCTAAAAACCCCGAAATGTCAATATTTAAGGAGTTATAAGCATTTTAAAAGAGGCTATTTTTCCTCTTTAAATATGTGCAATCAAAACGATGCTCAAAACCCCGAAATGTCAATATTTAAGAAGTTATGAGCGTTTTAAAATATGCTAATTTTCCTCTTTAAATATCTGCAATCAAAACGATGCTCAAAACACCAAAATGTCAATATTTAAGGAGTTATGAGCATTTTGAAACAGGCTATAAGAAACTACAATCAAAACGATGCTAAAAACCCCGAAATGTCAATATTTAAGGAGTTATGAGCGTTTTAAAATAGGCTATTTTTCCTCTTTAAATATCTGCAATCAAAACGATGCTAAAAACCCCGAAATGTCACTATTTAAGGAGTTATGAGCGTTTTAAAATAGGCTATTTTTCCTCTTTAAATATGTGCAATCAAAACGATGCTCAAAACCCCGAAATGTCAATATTTAAGAAGTTATGAGCGTTTTAAAACATGTCATAAAGAAACTGCAATCAAAACGATGCTAAAAACCCCGAAATGTCAATATTTAAGGAGTTATGAGCATTTTGAAACAGGCTATAAAGAAACTATAATCAAAACGATGCTAAAAACCCCGAAATGTCAATATTTAAGGAGTTATGAGCGTTTTAAAATAGGCTATTTTTCCTCTTTAAATATCTGCAATCAAAACGATGCTCAAAACCCCGAAATGTCAATATTTAAGAAGTTATGAGCGTTTTAAAACATGTCATAAAGAAACTGCAATCAAAACGATGCTAAAAACCCCGAAATGTCAATATTTAAGGAGTTATGAGCATTTTGAAACAGGCTATAAAGAAATTATAATCAAAACGATGCTAAAAACCCCGAAATGTCAATATTTAAGGAGTTATGAGCGTTTTAAAATAGGCTATTTTTCCTCTTTAAATATCTGCAATCAAAACGATGCTCAAAACCCCGAAATGTCAATATTTAAGGAGTTATGAGCGTTTTAAAACATGTCAAAAAGAAACTGCAATCAAAACGGTGCTAAAAACCATGAAAAGTCAATATTTAAGGAAATCTGCAATCAAAACGATGCTAAAGACCCCGAAATGTCAATATTTAAGGAGTTCTGAGCGTTTTAAAGGAGGTCATAAAGAAACTGCAATCAAAACGATGCTAAAAACACAGAAATGTCAATATTTAAGGAATTATGAGCGTTTTAAAATAGGCTATTTTTCCTCTTTAAATATCTGCAATCAAAACGATGCCTAAAACCCCGAAATGTCAATGTTTAAGGAGTTATAATAACTTCTGGGGAGAATATCCCAGACAAGAAACAAGGGAACTGATGAGGATTGGTGGCTCTTCCCGAAACCTAGGCATTCCCTGCCTTACCCCCTGGTAAACATTACCATCGTTCTCCACTCATAAACAAACGTTGTTTTTATAAAAACAACAATAATGGGATTTTGCCTGACGATTTTGCAACAACACAATACTATGGTATCCCAAACAAGCAAGCCAAACACTGTTCTGTTATGAGCATTTTAAAACAGGTCATAAAGAAACTGCAATCAAAACGATGCTAAAAACCCCGAAATGTCAATATTTAAGGAAATCTGCAATCAAAACGATGCTAAAGACCCCGAAATGTCAATATTTAAGGAGTTATGAGCGTTTTAAAATAGGCTATTTTTCCTCTTTAAATATCTGCAATCAAAACGATGCTAAAAACCCCGAAATGTCAATATTTAAGGAGTTATGAGCGTTTTAAAATAGGCTATTTTTCCGCTTTAAATATCTGCAATCAAAACGATGCTAAAAACCCCGAAATGTCAACATTTAAGGAGTTATGAGCATTTTAAAATAGGCTATTTTTCCTCTTTAAATATCTGCAATCAAAACGATGCTAAAAACCCCGAAATGTCAATGTTTAAGGAGTTATGAGCATTTTAAAACAGGTCACAAAGAAACTGCAATCAAAACGATGCTAAAAACCCCGAAATGTCAATATTTAAGGAAATCTGCAATCAAAACGATGCTAAAAACCCCGAAATGTCAATATTTAAGGAGTTATGAGCGATTTAAAAGAGGTCATAAAGAAACTGCAATCAAAACGATGCTAAAAACCCAGAAATTTCAATATTTAAGGAGTTATGAGCGTTTTAAAATAGGCTATTTTTCCTCTTTAAATATCTGCAATCAAGACGATGCTAAAAACCCCGAAATGTCAATATTTAAGGAGTTATAAGCATTTTAAAAGATGCTAAAAACCCCGAAATGTCAATATTTAAGGAGTTATGATCGTCTTAAAATAGGCTATTTTTCCTCTTTAAATATCTGCAATCAAAACGATGCCTAAAACCCCGAAATGTCAATATTTAGGAGTTATGATCGTCTTAAAATAGGCTATTTTTCATATTTAAATATCTGCAATCAAAACGATGCTAAAAACCCCGAAATGTCAATATTTAAGGAGTTATGAGCGTTTTAAAATACCCTATTTTTCCTCTTTAACAAGTTAGCAAAGGCTATTGTCGTGCGGGGCCGACCATGTGATATTCTACAACACTACACTATGTAAGAAGCCCCCTCATGTTCAAATCCATTTTGGAAGATTTCGCTTTTGAAATTATGTCACGGAGCACTGCCCAGATATTACCCTTAGCATTTTGACCAGGGACATTTTCCCGATATTTATGCACTCCGTCGTGCTGTTAGTTTTTGTGGTCCATTTTACGTCTAAATATAATCCAATGGTCATCAAAAATGCTAGAATTCTTCACTGTGCTTAACTATCTTCTCAGGCGTGTCGATTGTCTTCAATTGTGTGATCAGGATTTTTTTCTGTTTTTTGGTGTATTTGAACTCCTAAATGTTTTCCGATCATCTCCAAAAGCAATTTGGCTATATTCGCCTACGAAATCAGCATAAACAAGTAAAAAAGCAGTAAGTTCGGCCGGGCCGAACTTTGAATACCCTCCACCATTTGAAACGAATTAGAAAATTGTCAAAAAAAAAAAAAAATAAAATCCAATAAAAATTCTTTTAAAAACTTAAAAATATCTAATATAGGAAGGTGCCGATATATGGGGGGATATACGATAATGTGGACCTATAAAGACAAATCTATGTCTGCGTGTAAAGTACTCACAAGGAAATCCTTGTATGGATTTTCAGACAATTCTGTTGAAAAATGTGGGTAAAATCATAAAAATACCGAATATCGGGTGGTACCATTATATGGGGGCTATAAAGAACCCCTTGTGTACAAAGAACCTCATTCCGTTGAAAAATATGGCTAAAAACATCAAAATACCGAATATCGGGGGTACCGTTATATGAGGGCTATACGATATCGTGGATCTGTATAGATAATTCTCTGCCGAGGTATAAAGCACCCACAAGGATCTCCTTGTGTGGATTTTCAGACAATTTAGACCTATATAGATAATTATCTGCCGAGGTATAAAGTACCCACTAGGAACTACTTGTGTGGATTTTCAGACAATTCCGATGAAAAATGTGGGTCAAATCATAAAATACCGAATATCGGGAGGTACCGTTATATGGGGGATATACGATATCGTGGACCTGTATAGACAATTCTCTCTCAGGGGGTGAAGTACTCACAAGGAACTACTTGTGTTAATTTTAAGACAATTCCATTGAAAAGCGTGGCTAACATCATCAAAATACCGAATATCGGGGGTACCGTTATATGAGGGCTATACGATATCGTGGATCTGTATAGATAATTCTCTGCCGAGGTATAAAGCACCCACAAGGATCTCCTTGTGTGGATTTTCAGACAATTTAGACCTATATAGATAATTATCTGCCGAGGTATAAAGTACCCACTAGGAACTACTTGTGTGGATTTTCAGACAATTCCATTGAAAAATGTGGCTAACATCATCAAAATACCGAATATCGGGGGTACCGTTATATGGGGGCTATACGATATTGTGGACCTATATAGATAATTCTCTAATACCGAATATCGGGGGGTACCGTCATGTGGATGATATACGATTTCGTGGACCTATATAGACAATTATTTTTGAGGAGGTAAAATGCCCACAAGGGACTCCTTTTGTGGAATTTCAGACAATTCCATTGAAAAATGTGACTAAAATCGTCAAAATACCGAATACCGTGGGGGTACCGTTTCATGGGGGCTATACGATATCGTGGACCTGTATAGACAATTCTCTGCCGAGGCATAAAGTACCCACAAGGAACTCCTTGTGTGGATTTTCAGACAATTCCATTGAAAAATGTGGGTAAAATCATCAAAATACCGAATATCGGGTGGTACCGTTATATGGGGGCTATACGATATTGTGGACCTATATAGATAATTCTCTGCCGAGGTAAAAAGTACCCACAAGGAACTACTTGTGTGGATTTTCATACAATTCCATTGAAAAATGTAGCTAAAATCATCAAAACACCGGATATCGGAGGTATCGTTATGTGGGGGCTATACGATATCGTGGACCGATATAGCCCATCTTCAAACTTGAACTGCCTGCAGACAAAAGAGAGATCTGTGCAAAATTTTAGCTTCCTATCTTAATTCGTTTAGACTGTAGCGTGATTACAACAGACGGTCAGACGGACGGACAGGGCTAAATCGTCTTAGAATTTTACGCTGATCAAGAATATATATACTTTGTTGGGTCTAAAATTATTATTTCGATGACTTACAAACTGAATGACGAACTTAATATACTACTATAACTTTTTTGGTGGAGGGTATAAAAAGCTAGAAGTTCGCCTATTGTGTATTTCGGATATCACATGTAAGTAATGTTGGCATTTTTTCACACAAAAGTAGTGGTCCGTTTTACCCGCTGTCTTAAATTCTAACTTCATGCAAGATTTCATGTCCTTTGGTTTCTATTTGTGACCTTTATAACGGGAATATTTTGAGTTGCTGTTCCATGTCAACCCCTAAATATATTGCGGACATCTTTGAAGCCCTTCTGAGCCTAACACTACCTTTGTCAAAAAATTCGTGAGGATTGAACGATAACATCAATCTGTTTATAAATAATAACCCCAACCTGTGTTGTAAGGTGAAAAAATATTACAAAATATACACTTCAATATTATAAGTCAAATTGAAAAAATCGCATGCGATAAAAAATATGAAAAAATAAAAACATGTCACAAAATACTAAAAAATCTATATTAACATCATTATTGGTATCTTTATATGCGATTTTTTTTTAGATTTTATACTTTCATGCCAAAAGGGCATTCTAATTTTACAAAATTTGTCAAAATCGCTCCAGCCATTCTGGATATATAAACATTCTAGCTAACATCCCCTTCCTTTGTATATACACATTGTGTATATTTCGCTATATATATCCGATATTTTTACTATCGCCATCTACGTACCGGTCAGAATTGATCTGTTCGTCTATTTGTTATTTCGCGGTTTAATGGAAAATGTTACTTTTATTTATCACAAATGCTATGGTCCATTTCAACCACTAAATGTTACCCGATGACCATCAAAATTGGAAGGCTTCTGCCCAGCCCAAACTTCTAGCCCCATGCTAACTTTCGCTTCGATTGGTCTATAATTGTGACCTGTAGAGCAACTGCAAAATCAGGACATTTTTCAGTTTTTGGTCCATTTCCATCCCTAAATATTATGCGATCATCTCCAATAGAAATAGGGTTCTATTCTGACATTAACCGCACCTCCATTTTCAATTTCGTGAAGATCGGGCCATAATTGCGATCTGTAGAGTGATTACAAATTAACATGGACAGACGGACGGACGGACATACATAGCTAGATCGACTCAGCTCGGCGAGATAGGAA
This sequence comes from Musca domestica, assembly GCF_030504385.1. Taxonomy (NCBI): domain Eukaryota; kingdom Metazoa; phylum Arthropoda; class Insecta; order Diptera; family Muscidae; genus Musca; species Musca domestica. Next base: position 6,766,188 of record NW_026712219.1, on the reverse strand, counting down.
GATCCGTATATACTTTCCTATGTGGGCAATCAATATTTCGTGGTGTTACATAATTTTTGGCCCAATCAGACTTATAAAACCCCCAACATATAGTGTTGTAGGGTATCAAAACATGCTGAAAACCCCGAAATGTCAATATTTATGGAGTTATGAGCGTTTTAAAATACTCTATTTTTCCTCTTTAATAAACCGAATGAAAAAGTATGCCAAAAACCCCGTAATGTCAATATTTAAGGAGTTATGAGCGTTTTAAAATATCCTATTTTTCCTCTTTAATAAACTGAATAAAAAAACATGCTAAAATCCCGAAATGTCAATATTTAAGGAGTTATGAGCGTTTTAAAATACCCTATTTTCCTGTTTAATAAACTGAAGGGAAAAACATGCTAAAATCCCCGAAATGTCCTTGTTGAGTCATGAGCGTTTGAAAATAAACTGAATAAAAAACCAGGAAAGTTCAAAAGTCGGGCGGGGCCGACTATATGATACCCTACACCACTATGCATATTTAGTAGAGCTCTCGTAAAAAGGTTTATACAGGGCATTTCAGAGCTCTATGAGATATTTGGTACAAAATCATAATCTATCTAATTCTATCGTGCATTTTAGGAACTATAGCTATCTCTGAACCGGGTTTCTCCAAATTTGACGTATTAGCTTCTAGACTGAATTCGGTCTTATGTACGAAAATGCATGCCATTTTGGCTGATATTGGCCATTTGATGCACAATTAACACGAAATCGGATGAAGATATATATGGGAGCTATAACTATTTCTGAACCGATTTTTACTAAAATTGGTGTACTTGCTTCTAGGCTAAATTTGGGCCGATGTACTAAAATTCAGTACAATTGGACTTATATCGGCCATTTAGTGCACAATTAACCCGAAATCGGATGAAGATATATATGGGAGCTATATCTAAATTTGATCCGATTATCACTAATTTCAATAGGGTTCGTCCTTGGGCCAAAAAAATATTGTTTGGAAAATTTCATCTCAATCGGATAATAAATGCGACCTGCATTTTGTTCACAAGAATACATGGACAGACGGACGGACGGACAGGCGGACTGACATGCATAAATCGACTCAGAAAGTGATTCTATGAAGGTTCTCAAAAGTAATTATGGGTCTATCTCGTTTCCTTCTCCATGTTACAAACAAATGCACAAAGACATAATACCCTTACCACTATGTGGTGTAGGGTATAAACATGCTAAAACCCCAGAAATGTCAATATTTAAGAAGTTGTAGCCATTTTAAAATACTCTATTTTTATACCCTACCCCACAAGGTGGTCAGGGTATTATGTCTTTGTGCATTTGTTTGTAACAGGCAAAAGGAAACGGGATAGACCCATAGTTCCTTTTGATGATCTGCATAGAATCACTTTCTGAGTTGATTTATGCCTGTCAGTCTGGTTGTCCATGTATTCTTGTGAACAAAATCCAGGTCGCATTTATTATCCGATTGAGGTGAAACTTTGCAAACAACATTTGTAATATCAGCCCGAATAGTATGAAATATGCACATACAACCAAATTAGGCCTGAAAATAAGTATGCCAAATTTGATCGAAATTGGTTCAGATATAGCTATAGCTCCCATATATATTGTTCATCCGATTTGTTATTTTTGTCCTCCGCAGCCGTAATATGCCAATATTTGTAACACCAATATTTGGGAAATGCAGCTCAGAAATACCTTTGTTAAATTTTATCGAGATCGGTTCAGATTTGGATATAGCACCCATATATAACTTCGTCCGATTTACCTTTTATTGTGGACCAAACGTCTAATATTTGCCCAAATGGGATGGAATTTGGCACATACGACCGAATTGAGTCCAGAAGGTAGTATGCCAAATTTGGTGAAGATCGGTTCAGATATAGCTATAGCTCCCATATATATTGTTCATCCGATTTGTTGTATTTGTTACCTAGAGCCGTAATATGCACTCCGTAACAACGATATTCAGGGAAATATATCAAATACAGCTCAAAAATATCTTTGCCAGATTTTATCGAGATCGGTTCAAATTTGGATATAGTTCCCATATATATCTTTATCTGATTTCAAATTAATTTTGCACAAATGGGCAATACAAGTGCAAATTTAAAAGATACAAATGCTTTGGCATATTTAGTCCTTTGAATTTTAAATTATAATTATAATCATAGCGTGTATAATTGAATTCTCCCATAAAAACTTTTAATTATTAAGTGGAGCTCAACTAAATTAGCAAAGTGGTGTAGGGTATCATAAAATCGGGCCCGCCCGACTTTAGGACTTTCTTTACTGGTTCTGAATGGAAAACATTTACGAAAATCCCGATATATTGACATCTAAAGAATAACAACGGCATATTTTAAAACTGTCTTAACTCCTTAAATATCGACATATTGTCGTTTAGTATGCTTGTTCATTCGGTTTATTTTAGAGGAAACGTAGCTTGTTTTAAAACTACAAAATCCTTTTAGTAGCCCTTTCGCAAAAGAACAAGATTAAATATCCAAAACTGGTATAAGTACAAAAATATATATTTTTCAAATTCTTTTTCTCCAAACCACTGTTCCCGCTTAGCATTCACATTATTGTCGTGAAAACAATAATTCGAAAGGATTTTCTATGACACAAACTCCTGCACCGACATTGACACCCAGAGCCATTTACAAGTAAGAACTTAGTTAATGACATCCCTCATTTCTGGCTCAAAGTCTACACAACAAAGGCTTGTAAATAATGTGAATGAACACCGTGAGCTTGTACTTGTGAAATGAAATCATGTAACTCTTTTGCCCTTAAGCCAACTGAGCACCATTCGATGGGGGTAGGGTTTTTGGGTGAGAGACGTGTATCTTTTCGAAATGTCGGTATGTGTTTGTATTTGTTCGGAGCTTTGTTTTGTTTTTCATGCTTAATTACGCTCAATAAATGGGGTGTTGAGTGATGAGTTTGCAACATTTCAAATAATTGAAACAAATGCAATTTCACTTTCAGTGAAAGTGCTGAAATCCAGTGAACGATCGGAATATGGAGTGCGGGCAGTATTGTATCCAAATAAAGAATACTTAATGGGGTCGCAAGAGTCATCACACATTAACAAAGAAGTACCTAATATGTACTAAATATTTTGAGAGATACATAAATTATTTTACGATTAAACAAATACATAAACAACAATAATAGTTAAATTAAAAAATTAATAAATAAATAAAAATAAAGTAATAAATAATAAACAAGTGAATAAATATATAAATTATTAAAAATTAAATACAAATCAGTTAATTAATAAATAAAGTAATTTAACAATAAATAATTTAATAAATATGTATTAATGAAATATTTGAGTGATTGACTTATTTATTAACGCCCAGACGACAATACTCAAACTTGAATCTTGAATTTTTGGAAAAGGGTTAACCTTAAATGTTGAAATGTTTCATTGGAGTCATTGTAAGTGTATACGCTGAAATTATGCAAAAGAGCTGGAATTATGCAAAGGATGACAGATTCTGTGTGTGTGGAGTACACAGTACACATTGGTACTAAGTTTGATATTATTGGGTGACTTCTAGAGTAGTAATCTTAATGCTTCCCTTTTTGTGCTTTAATAGACCTCCATAGGTTAGTACGAACAAGAAAAAAAAAGCGCCAAGTTCGGCCCGGTAGAACTTTTAAAACATTCTACAAATAGGTAAATATGAAAGGTATACCAATACGCAAACTTAAACTGAAAATTTTCAGCTCATGGAGTTGTTATTTATTGTGTGTTTCAAGTACCAACAATTTCGATAAAAAAAATGTGGCTACACAAGAAAAAAAAAAACAGTAAAGAAAGTCCTAAAGTCGGGCGGGGCCGATTTTATGATACCCTACACCACTTTGCTAATTTAGTTGAGCTCCGCTTAATAATTAACAGTTTTTACGGGAGAATTTAATCATACACGCTATGATTATAATTATAATTTAAAATTCAAAGGACTAAATATGCCGAAGCATTCGTATCTTTTAAATTCGGACTTGTATTGCCCATTTGGTGCAAAATTAATTTGAAATCGGATAAAAATATATATGGGAACTATATCCAAATCTGAACCGACCTCGATAAAATTTGGCAAAGATATTTCTGAGCTGTATTTGATATATTTCCCTGAATATCGATGTTACGGAGTGCATATTACGGCTGTGGGTAACAAATACAATAAATCGGATGAATAATATATATGGGAGCTATAACTATACCTGAACCGATCTTCACCATATTAGTCGTTTGGTGCACAATAAATAGTAAATCGGACGAAGTTATATATGGGAGCTATATCCAAATCTGGACCGATCTCGATAAAATTTAGCAAAGGTATTTCTGAGCTGCATTTGATATATTTCCCCAAATATTGTCGTTACAGAGTGCATATTACGGCTGCGGAGGACAAAAATAACAAATCGGATGAACAATATATATGGGAGCTATAGATATATCTGAACCGATTTCGATAAAATTTGGCATACTTATTTTCAGGCCTAATTTGGTTGTATGTGCAAAATTCCATACTATTCGGGCTGATATTACACGTTTGGTGCACAATAAAAGGCAAATTGGACGAAGATATATATGGGAGCTATATCTAAATTTTTACCGATTATCTCCAATTTCAATAGGGTTCGTCCTTGGGCCAAACAAATGTTGTTTGCAAAATTTCATCTCAATCGGATAATAAATGCAACCTGCATTTTGTTCACAAGAAAACATGGACAGACGGACGGACGGACAGACGGACTGACATGCATAAATCAACTCAGAAAGTGATTCTATGCAGATCATCAAAAGGAACTATTGGTCTATCTCGTTTCCTTTTGCCTGTTACAAACAAATGCACAAAGACATAATACCCTGACCACCTTGTGGTGTAGGGTATAAACAGAAAATCCTGAGCTACCGTCATTTGGGGGTACACTATATGTACAAAGTCTTGCCATCATAAATAGATTCCTAAATAACGAATTTGAAAAATTCTATTAGAAAATGTGAAAATACCTCCGTCTAATTTTATCGAGATCGGTTCAGGTTTTTATATACCTTCGACATACATCTTAAAACTATTCTACGTTTATTGTCCACCATATATAATATCAGCCTAATTCGGACAGATTTTTTCATATTTAACAGAATTTTTCTATTTGGTGCAAACTCGTTCCGGTATAAAATATAATTCTTAGAGTCCACTTCTTTGTATAGCCCCCAAATAACGGTACCACCGATATTCGGTATTCTGATGATTTTAGCGACATTATTTACCGGAATTTTTTCAAATTTGGTATTTGAAGTTCGTAATAGGTACTGCAGCATAAGACAGAAAATGGGCCATGTAGGTCCACTTCTTCGTATAGCCCCCATATAACGGTACCTCCCGATATTCGGTATTCTGGAGATTTTAGCGGAATTGTTTCAAATTTCGCATTTTGAAGTTCGTAATGGATACTACAACTCCCGTGGTTCCTAACTTTATTCAGAATTTTGATGATTTTAGTTATTAACAGATTTTTTTTTCAAGTTTCGCATTTGAATATTGTAATAGCTTGTGACAAAAGTTGCCTATGCAGGTCCACGTCGTCGTACAGACCCTAATATACGTTCGGTATTTTTAAGATATTAAATGAATTTTTAACGGATTTTATTTTTTTGAAAATTGCCAAATTTGTACCAAATGGTGGAGGGTATTCAAAATTCGGCCCGGCCGAACTTACTGCTTTTTTACTTGTTCTTACTGGTTAGTACTAAAAATGCACAATTTGTTTGGTTTGACAATTTTTTTTTTTTTTCACCAAAACTTCACATCGTACTAAGTATAAGAACCTTAAGGTTTTATATATTACTTAAGTTGTTTCCTTTTTTTGGAAAGAATAACAGGAAAATGTTTATAGCACAATAGAGCCACATCCAACTTCTCTGTCCAAAGCTATTTCAAAGTCTTTATGTATAAAACTTAGAAAGCAACAGTGACCTCAATTGCTCTATCCCATCACCCAATACCCAACTACAACTACCCAAGCAACACTTAGTACTTTTCGTCCAATCCACCTCAATTCTCAATCTCGAAATCCAACAGATTGATAGTGAGGTTTATCAAATGTCAGGATTCCAGCTCTATCCCTTCACCCAAATTTAGTACTATTTAATACTTTTCTTAAAAACAAAAACAAAACATAACATTTCCGAAAAGACCTCTATATCAACAGTAAATTTCAGAACACAAACACTTTCTGTACAGCCAATACCAAATTGTACCACATATAGTAGTATTTATTACTTTTTGTGCACTTATAGTATACATTTTCAAACCTTATAACAAACTCCTTAAACCAAACTCTTCCAAATTTAATACCAATTAGTACAGTTGGTATAACTTAGTACACATTTCAAAAACCACCTTAAATATATCAGACATACTTTCCAATTTTGATTTTCATACCAAAATTCATATTTTAGCTCTAAGCGTTCATATAATACCAAATGGTACCATTTCAGAAGTTTAGTACAGTTTGGAACTTTTCGTAACCTTTAAGTTCATGTTTCCAAAAACCCTTTGGTACATCTATCCTGCACTTCATCAGTGATTTAAAATTTCAGACTAGCTAATTCCGTTCGATCAATACAAATTATTACACTTTTGTACTTTTCGTACCTTTTTGGTACAAAACGCCTACCGTATCACACACCTATTCACCAAGACTGACCCTCGTGCTAAATTTCAAGATCCAGCCATTTTTATGACATTTTCCATCACTTTGGCCCATTTGCGTGGCACGTCATCTGGTCAATATCGAGGCGCTTCCGGCTATAGCAGCAATATTCTCTGCAGAGCGGATACTTCGGGGTCTGCTACAGTTGGTATAATCTTTTTTTGTCTCTTCGAGGCGAGCGGCCAATCGTGGCAGTGTTTCACCAGTAGGAGTTAGACGGCCAGGAAATCAGCGACGAAATTCACGTTGTGTCAAAGTTACCGCCGGTTATTGGCCAAATAAATAGTCACTAATATTCCGTGTTCTGAAGCAGTTATTTATAGCATTTTCTGATAGGAGGACTACTTTTGCGCCACCTTGTAGAAGACTTTAACCCCAAAAATATTCCTATATACAACTCTCTTTTAGTAAGAATTTCTTTTCGAAGAATACCCTTGTCCCCTATAGAATACTTCAAAGTTTTTGTATTTTGATGAATTGTTACACATCACTTATTCTCGCATACAACTAGATGCCATTTAAAACTTTATCACTGCGCATTCAAATAAGTGATACATCTTTCCCAAAATGGATATCACTCAAACACCCAAATGGCTAATCTTTCAATAATGGGAAATATTTCAAAAATGATTCAGCTGTCGTCGTCGTTGTTGTTGCTTTTGTCTCTGGAATCCTAATGGCCTATTGTTATGTGGCCACCTTAAATGAAATTAATATCCGATTAAGAATAAGTGCCACAACACACCGCATCATATCGCTCTGAAAACGCACCATTGCGGGGAGCACACACCTTCAAGAACGCGTAAGAGAGAATGTAATGCATTACATGACACTTGTGGCATGCCACACAATTTGCATATGCCATCAATGGAACATTACGCACATAGCATTCATACTCTGAAGACTTTTGCGGTTTTTTTTTCGTTGCCTTGCTTTGCTTTGCCAATACGCACGACATTTTGAGGAAGTGTAGCACAACATTTGAAGGAGCCCGAAGGAAGAAAGCAATACAAAGGCAAACAAATGTCACTTGAAATATGCCAAGTGTAAGCGATGTGGACGAAGTGGGGATGGGAGGTGTGGCGAAATGAATGAGCGCCAACATTTGAGTCGCCCCCTTTGCACTCAACTTAAACCACATTCAATTTGCTTTCATTTGCATACTAAAAATGCACATTCTGTCCTTATTACACATTTAAAGAATTATGCAAATGTGGACCACTAAACCAACAGTACAAACCAGAAAAGTCTCAAGTTAGCAAAGTGTATTCACTTGTCAGTCAGTGTGTGTGCTCACTAGATACTGGCCGCTATGAAGGCACACAAAGAAAATACAAAGAAGACAAAAAAATCGAAACCCAACTCCCCAAGAAACCGGCCAAACATTACCAACATCCACGAGCATCATCACTTGCGGCGTGGGGAGACATTGGCGAGCAGACAAAGAAACAGGAATCATTTTCAAATTCTTGGCTAAAGTGAAAACAAATGGAGACATACTTGTGTACATCAACACAATTGTTTTACATTTTCCCTTGTAAAGTACCCAGAGCTGGAGTTTCTTTTTTCAATTTCTGCCACATCAACTTCAAGTTGATTCAACTAACCAACATCTTTGTTGCCGTTGTCATCGTCGTCGATGTCGTCTTTTGGAAATCTTCAAGCTACCAGTAGGTGGTGGAAGCCAACATCGTTCGAATTCATTCTGTTTTGGCCAAGAGAACCACGAGTGTTCTTCAAACTATCCCAAAAGTGTAATGGTAATAAGAGGCAAAGAATGGCAACATATTGGCCACAACACAAGTACGAGAATTGAAATTTTGCCTACGGTGGGTCAAGAAAGTGCCACTTGATAATTAACATGACTTTATAGATCAAGTTCTAGGGATGATTTCGATTATCAGATGAAGTTATTGAAAACAAGATAGATTCCGGTTATATAATTTTTTGCTCTTCTCGACATGAAAAATAAAAGGAGGCGTCCGTCAAATTTTATCGCATTACTAAGTAGTCTCTGGTCTATTGGAAGCCATGCTAAATGCCTTGAACTGCCACATAATGATCTCACTTCCAGCTGGGAAAAAATGCAGCCTGGACTTATACTTCCGCCCGGTTTTTCACAACAGGTCTAGGAGGACTTGTTTATATTTAGATCATGCTATCCATTACTTGAGAAGTATTGTATTAGGCGACGAAAACAAAGTAGACCCTAAGACCTACCGATATATACCATTGTTGTCAACTTCAACATATTTTTTGCATAAAAATTTTTAGTTTTAGGTTTATTGATTATTGTCGGTAACTCAAAAAATGATTTTGAGTACTGAAAACTAAGTGTACATTAATAAGGTTTCGAAATAGAGTAGAAATGATCGAAATCCGCGTCGCAGTGGCCGAAAAATGGCTCGTGAGCTGAACATATCGTATTATTCCATTCGGAAAATATTGAAAAATGAGCTTGGCGTAAAGCTATTGAAATTCCAAAAAATGTAAGAACTTACAACGCAACGGAAAGAAAATAGACTCAACAGAGCTCAAGGGTTGATCATTTTTACTTGCCAAAGAGGTCAGCTGAAAATGTGCACCTTCGGTGTGGGTGATGGTGTGGGCCGCCATAACAGCCGATTGTCACCATCCGTGTCGACCGTGGCATCAGAATAAATGCCGAATATTATCGCGAAAATATTCTGGACGCACACATTTTGCGCGCAGACCTTGGATATTCCAAAAGGACTCAGCACCATCGCACTCAGCGAAATGTCCCACCCAAGAATGGTTACAAAATGAGATTCCTCGCCTAATTTCCAGCGCACAATGGCCACCAAAAGATACCAATCCGTCGGACTATTGTGTCTGGAGTATTTTAGAAAGCAAGGTTGGCACTAAAAAATACCAAAGAGTCGATCACCTCGAGCAAGCTTTTCGCCGGGAATGGGCCAAAATACCGCAGAACAACATTCGATCGAATCCTCCCTCTTGGTGCGTAGGCGTGTGAGGTTTTAAGTTTTTAGAAATTCGTTCTAAAAGGTACGAAATTTACTGGAATGTACAAAAAATTTAATAATTTGTAATGTACAAAGAGAATGAGCCAGAATTGTAAAATTTTACTTGAGAAGCACTGATGGAGAGAAGATACAATAACGGTTCTTTGAAAATTCACACTTGTAGTCGAATTTGGTAGCGAACACATCCATTGTGTAGTCGTATTTAGTAATGAACACACCCATTGTAAATAATACACTTATCGATAGCATTTAGTACGATAAAACACAACAATGTATTTGTAATCGATATGTACACTAGTATAGAGAACTGAGTATGATGAAATAAAATGGAAAGAAGCCATTCTTGGCGTACCCTCAGAAGAGTTAACACACTTTAAGGTTACGAAAAGTTTTGAAATAGTATTGAACTTCTAAAATGGTACCATTTGTTATTTTTTGGAAAGAAAGTTTACTAACTACTAAATGATACTAAATTTGGAACTCTTTGATCATAGTGAAAAAGGATGAAGCTAGACTTTTGAAATTTTGTATTGGTGTCCTTTTGGTGGATGGTTTGTAATAACGGATTGATTTTGAAAATGGGAACTACAAGTGCACGAAAAGTAATAACTAGTACTATGTTTTGTAAAATTTGAAATTTGAAATTTGGTATTATGGCCGCTCTTCATGTGCAGCTTAGATATATGGTTGTGGTTTCGGTAGTGTGTACTATATTTGGTATTGGATGAAGGGATAGGGTTGGAATCCTCAAATTTCATAGTGACATATCCGTTGGTATCAGGAATTCAGATGTGGGTTGGTTTTGGAGATGTGTAATATTATTGTACGCAAAATACTCAAAAGTATTACATTTGGAATTGTGTAAAAAATAGATTTGAAATACTGAAATTATATAGCAAGATATCACTGCTGGAGGTTGTATTAGAAATGTGTACTACAATTGTTTGAAAAATAATAAATGGTACTAAATTTGATATTAAGGTCTCTATCTATGTAAGAGATTGAGTTATGAAGGTGGTTTTGGAAATATGCTCCATAGTTGTACGAAAAGTACTAAATGGTACTCATTTTCAATCACTGTTGGTGTCTACTATGGGTTGGTGTCTTAAGTCCAATTTTTGGCCACTTTTTCGAGCACTACTGGCCGTATGTCACGAATAACACAAACAATGCTGGCCACCAAGGCGTCAATTGTTGCTGGTTTATCTGCATAAACCAGTGACTTAACGTAGCCCCACAGGAAATAATTGAGAGGTGTCAAATCGCACGACTTTGGAGGCCAATTGACAAGCCCTCGAAATCAACTTATCGCCAAATTTTGATTTCAATAAGTCGATGGTTGCGCCGCCATGGCATGTAGCGCCATCCTATTGAAACCACAGCTCCTCCGAATCAATGTCATCCACATTTAAAAAAAAAAACCAGTAAAGAAAGTCCTAAAGTCGGGCAGGGCCGACTTTTTGATACCCTACACCACTTTGCTAATTTAGTAGAGCTCCACGTAACAATTAAAAGTTTTTATGGGAGCATTCAATCATACACGCTATGATTATAATTAGTATTTAAAGTTCAAATATTTTCAATTCGGACTCGTATTGCCCATTTGGTGCAAAATTAATTTGAAATCTGATAAAGATATATATGGGAGCTATATCCAAATCTGAACCGATCTCGATAAAATTTGGCAAAGATTTTTCTGAGCTGTATTTGATATATTTCCCTGAATATCGTCGTTACGGAGTGCATATTACGGCTGTGGGTAACAAATACTAGAAATCAGATGAACAATATATATAGGATATATATCTGAACCGATCTTCACCAAATTTAGCATACTAGTTTCTGGACTCAATTCGGTCGTAAGTCTCAAATTTCATCCCAATTTGTGCAAATATTAGACGTTTGGTTCACAATAAAAGGTAAATCGGGCGAAGTTATAAATGGGAGCTATATCCAAATCTGAACCGATCTCGATAAAATTTAGCAAATGTATTTCTGAGCTACATTTGATATATTTCCCCAAATATTGTTGTTACAGAGTGCATATTACGGCTGCGGTGGACAAAAATAACAAATCGGATGAAACATATATATGGGAGCTATAGCTATATCTGAACCGATTTCGATCTAATTTGGCATACTTATTTTAAGGCCTAATTTGGTTGTATGTGCAAAATTCCGTATTATTCGGGCTGATATTACACGTTTGGTGCACAATATAAGGTAAATCGGACGAAGATATATATGAGAGCTATATCTAAATTTTTACCGATTTTCTCCAATTTCAATAGAGTTCGTCCTTGGGCCAAACAAATGATTGGTGCAAAATTTCATCTGGATCGGGCAATAAATGCGACCTGTACTTTGTTTACAAAAATACGTGGATAGACGGACGGACAGACGGACTGACATGCATAAATCAATTCAGAAAGTGATTCTATGTAGATCATCAAAAGGAACTATGGGTCTATCTCGTTTCCTTTTGCCTGTTACAAACAAATGCACAAAGACATAATACCCTGACCACCTTGTGGTGTAGGGTATAAAAATTGGCGGTTGACAATGTTAATCATTTAATTTGTTCAAAGTAGATTTGTTTATATCAATTTTTGAATATGATATCGCTCAAATAGCCGCCTCTGTCGTTGATGACGTATTATGCATTTTTGGTGCATTTTCCACTGTTTTTGCCATCATTTCGGCCGGAATAGCGGCTATTTCTTCACGAATGTCGACTTTCAGCTCTTCTACGGTCCTTGGCTTGTTAACGTAAACCTTTGACTTCAAATATCCCCACAAGAAGAAGTCAGGCGGCGTCAAATCGGGCGAACGCGGTGGCCAGTCAAAATCACCACTTTTCGACATCAAACGGCCCGGAAACAAATTCTTCAGAAAATCGATGGTGTAGCGACTTGTGTGCGGTGGAGGGCCGTCTTGTTGAAACCATAACTGCCTCATACGCTTTCGACGAATAATTAGCATCACAAAATTGGTCATCATGTCGCGATAACGCTCCTGATTGATGGTAACAGCATGGCCATTTTCATTTTGGAAGAACAACGGCCCAATGACCGTTTTCGCACTAACGCCGCACCAAACTGTGACTTTTTCGTCATGAAGAGGCACTTCTTGAATCTCCTGAGGATTTTCAGTGGCGTAAAAACGGCAATTTTGCTTATTTACGGTCCCATTCAATGTGAAATGGGCTTCATCGGACATGATAATTTTGTTCCAAAATTGCTCATCATCTTCGGCCATTTCCATGACCCTTTGGGCCCATTCAAATCGACGAGGCTTGTCCGCAGGCAACATTCTTTGCGTCACTTGAATTTTGTACGGGAACAAATGCAAATCAATGCGAATAATCCGTTGTAAAGTGGGCCGAGCATTGCCCAACTGCTGAGAACGGCGTTTTTGGGATGTTCTTGGGGACCTCTCAACACTGGCTCGTACGGCAGCGATATTCTCGGCCGATCGCCTTAGTCCACTTTTATATGGCCTTTTCGGATTAGAAAGAGCCTTACCAGTCGAAAATTTTTCATATAAACGCTTAATGGTGTTCTTAGAAGGCGCACTTCTCATATTTTTTAATGTTTTAAAAGCACGTTGAGTTTTCAGAATTGACTTCTTCTGTTGAATGTAAATTTCAACTATTTCAGAGCGCTCGCGTGGCGTTTATTGGTTCATGGTAAAAATCTGCTTAGACTGACGCTTCAAATGCGGTATGTCATTAAGCGATGTGACATCTCTGTCAAAAGTTATGGCGTTGCCAGATGGGTCCGTCAAATATGGGCAACCCTGTATGTTTATTTAAATAAAAGACTGTTGCAGAAAATATAACAGCATAGATTATATTTGAATTAAAATATCCTACAAATTTGAGAGCCTAATATTTTACACATTGAATGTGGAACACCTAGCCCGGAGAGTGACAAATTTTCTCCAGGCTTTACCTAATAAATTATGTTAATGGTCCGAAAATCTACATCACTATTAAATCGCATGAATATATTATCAGAATGCCGGACATTTACCTAACAATGGATATGATAATTAACCTATGTACAAAAAGATCCAAACTGTAGCTTAAGAGAATATCAAAGAACTTCAGATATTCATGTGGTTGAATAGATTTTCCGAGAACTAGAGCTATTAATTACATTCCTGCTGGAAGAAACACCAGAAGAAACACACAATATAATCTGCTTCAATAACCAATTAACTGGAATGATTTCCCCTGGACTAATTTTCATTCTTGTTCCGTACAAATTATGTCATTCATATAAATTCACTATTTTGACGATCTCTCAACTTCTGTTACATACTTCTAGAAGAACAACTACACCACAGTAAATTTCCTAACTGCTACTTACGCAAATCTATTCTACACCAACCAGTTGTCGTCTACTGACAATTTCAGTTTGTCATTGTTCCAAAAATTGTTGAATACATTTCGTCAGTTTCTTTGCTACTTCGTTCGTTTCGTTGTATTATTCTGCCTCCCCTTTTCTGGCCGAAGATTTTAGCGGTTAAATCTATTTGTTTAACAAGAAAGAAGAACTCTTGCAACTGGCAAATAGAAAAATACTCACTTCTGACACTGAAGTAGCAGATTACCCGGCAACATGAATATCAGCCAAACACGACAAAAAACCCTGCAAGAAATTCTTTTGTGGCAACCAAAAATTGAAAAAAAAAGCGGGAAAACTAAATGGAAAATTTGCAATGGAAATTTCATGGATTGTGTTGCAACATGCAGTGTTTACAATGTTAGGCGAATTTTAGAAAAATCCAAAGTGAGTAGAAAGAATAGGATAAAAGAAGAATTGCGAATGGAATTTCGGGGTTCCACAAACTTTGCATTCACATTTACATATGTTGTATTAAGTTCGTAGGATGCTCTCGACTAAAGTATCTTAAATCGGCTTGTAATGCATGTAAAGGGGGCTTCATGTTATCTGTGGCGAATGACATTGGAATAACGATGGCTATGATTTTAAATTGATAACTTGCTTTTGGGGAAAAAATGTTTTTAGCAGTTATATGTTTTAAAAAGAGTGTGGACTATATTAAATGAGACATTTTAAGTTTGATACTTAAGTTTTGAAAATTTAAAGAATTGGAAGTTAATATAGTTACAATCACGTTAGTCAGCCTTTTCTTGAGGAGCATCAAAGGGATATTAATGAAAAATCATGGAGTATGTCGACAAAGGAAATAAAGTTACAGTGTTGGACTCGCATAATTGAGTATTAACAGGTTTTACTGATCTTCCATAATGGAACCCCATTCAAATAAATACAAGCCAATGAAAATGTGGGTGGTAAAGAAATTTTTTCCTGGATTTACAGGACTTTAAAAGATCACAAATATATTTGATGTACAGGGTGAAATACAAAAACTGTAATCAGTTTCAGACTACAGTCATTTCTAAGCCACACGTCCGACAGCTGTTAAAATTATTCCAACCACAATATAGCTAACCCACCATATAGCTTACAGGCGTACAAAAGCATTTTGGTGAGAATTTTACAGAAAAAAAGTTATTCGTGTGGAAATTAAGCGTGATAGTGTGATTTATTTATATTTGGCTGGAAAACCACATGTGGCTATCATTAGAACACTCTAGCATTTAAATGAGAATAAATCTTTTGTGTCTCTTAACATCGCTCGTTACCGTGATACTGGTACCGCAGCCCGACGTCAAGGAGGTGGACGAAAGAAAAAAGCAACATCTGCAGAAATGGTTGGAAATGTAGAGAAGTGACTTGATCGAAACCCGCGTTACAATGGACGAAAAATGGCTCGTGAGATTAACATATTGCAATATTCCATTCGGCAAATATTGAAAAATGAGCTCGGGGTAAAGCCATTGCAATTCCAAAAAGTGCAAGAACTTACATCGCAATAGAAAGAAAATACACCCTAAAGAGCTAAAGAGTTGCTTGGCTTGGCCGAAAATGGTGAACTGCCGAATTTGCTTTTCTCCGATGAGAAAACATTCGCTGTCCAGCAGTTTGTAAACAAACAAATGATCGTGTTTACTTCCACCAGAACTCAAGCGCTGGCCATGGTGATAGTGTGGGCTACAATAACAGCCTTGGCATCAGAATAAAGGCCGTGAAAATATTCTGGAGGGTGTATTAAAGCCTTGGGCCCGCAAACATTTTGCCTGCAAACCTTCAACATTCCAACAGGACTCAGCGCCATCTCACTCAGCACACGCCACCCAAGACTGGTTAAAAAATGAGGTTCCTCGCTTCATTTCCGTTGGACTATTGGGTCTAGAATATTTTGGAAAGCAAGGTTGGCAATAAAAAATACCAAAGTTTCGATCACCTCAAGCAAGCGCTTCGCCGAGAATGGACCAAAATACCGCAGAGCAACATTCGCGCAACGTGTGACGGTTTCATTGGCGTTTGAAGACCATAATTCGAGCCAAAGGTGACCAATTCGAACAAATCTAAACTTATTCTAAAATATGATGCCATGTCCGCATCTAAGCCCAGATGAAAAGGCTGAAGCTAGAATATTGAAATTTTGGCCCGAAGGGATCAAATTTGAGGAAGAAGTAGAGCTATAACTCCTAAATTTTAAATAAGGGTCACTGTATGAAAACTACCAATAATGTACTACATTTCGTAGCATGTGAACGGTTGGAGCCTAACAATTCAAATTTGGAATGAGAATCAAAGTTGAGAAGCAGAATCAGTGTAAGAATGTAGTTTAAGAAGTGAGTACTCATCTATACGAAAAGTACTTGACTAGATTTAGTACAATTTGGAATTGTAGAATTGGAATGCGAAGGAAGTTTTCAAAACTTATACTCATGTACACAAAAAGTACTAAATGGTGCAATTTCGATTTGGGTGAACCGATTGAGGTGGAATACTGAATTTTAAAATAACATTCTATGGCATTGTAGAATTGTGATTTGAAATAAGTTTTGGAAATTAGTATGCACTATTAATATACATATATTTTTTTTTTTTTGCGAACCAATAGGGGAATCCTGAAACTTTGGATTTGGAGGTACTGCGGAAGTGTGGGATTAATGTATTTGCTTTAATGTAGGTGCTTTGGAAATTCATACTTATTTGTACTAAATAGCAAATATGTATTATAATTAAAGAGCTGTAATTTTGATATTAAGGTCACTTTTGGTATCTGTCGTAGATTAATGGGGATTGTTATGAAAATGCGTAGTTTAACTATACGAAAAGAACCGAGTACTGTTGACTTTCGATATTGGGGGAAGGGATAGATCTGAAATCCTGAAACTTGATATGATTTTTTTTAAGAGAAGGAAGTGGATTTAGTAATGCATACTTTGATCGTTGAAATAATACTTCTAACTAACGTTGCCCTTGAATAAGTGGATAAAGCTTGAATACTGAAAGCTAATATTTAGGTCACTTTCGGTTTCTAGGGTTTGCAAGAGACGTTGAAATAGTTTTGGCCGGAAAAATACTAATATCTTCCTCGGCAAACATCAAATTGAAACATTTCGAACTTTGTGTAAAATGGTACTCATTTTGTTCCAAAAATGGAAAAACTTGAACAATATATAAAACCTTGAAATCTTAAAATTTCGGGACAATGTATGAAGTTTTGATATTTGTCAAACTGAACAAATTGTTCCCTCTGATTTCAAATTATAAATGCTGTAAAGGCACAATAGGCATTCAAATACCGAATTCTACAACAAACCCTTACGTGTTATGGAGTTTGAAAATGTTCGAAGCAAATGTAGGACGATTCGGTTCCAGCCATGTCTTTGGCTCAAGAATTGTGCTCTTATGAAGCAGGAAGATATGTTTACAACCACCAAACCATGATCAATTGATAGTGTTGTAGCCCATTCAGACTCTCCTTTACATAGTATTAAGTCAATGCCAATTGGATATGTATTTCTATTTATTAAACAACACCTCTAAATATTTAATATTACAAAATAATTCCCCCTTAGAGACCAACACTTTAATATTATTAAATTATTGTGGAACGACCGAACTCGCTGGCAGGAAGCCTACACTACAAAAATAAGAGAAACGCAAAAGAAAACTCCATCAGCAGCATTTCTTCCTTGAAAATGAAACAAAACTACTTAATGGCTCACATTTGTCTAAACTCGAGTAATTTATGGTTTTTACTCGAGTACGCACCACTCATTCCGCCGAAGACGTTTTGCCTTCTTTCAGGTTGCTCTTATAAATTTAGAATGGCCCAGCCAGTGAATGAGTGAGTTGCAAAGTTGTAGCAGCAATAGACAGATGTACGGACAGACACACGTTTCTTGTTTGCCTATTTCTCATTACCATCGTCACGTTCCTTTTTTGGCCAAGATGTCTGCCGCAGTTTCTTTCTTACCTGTCCCATGCATTCGTCCATATGTACTTGACAGACAAACGGGCAAAGTCGTTTTTGTGTGTGAGCGGCAACGGGATTTTCAGGGGCCTTTTAGATAAAAGATTTGAAATGAACAGAATAATTTATAAGGTTTTGAGGAATATCTATAAACCAAAATGTATTTATATTTCTTTTAATATTTCTAGACATTTGCGGCCTTTATATATTCAGGATTTTATATTATTTTTAAAGTTTTCATTATTATTTAAATGGTAGATATTCAAGGATTTCCTGGCTATACAAAATTGTTGGTTTATCAACAAGATTAAAGAACTTCCCTGCTATACAACTAGAGGATTGTATAAATATTTTGATAGACTTTTGTGCCCATAAAATATGCATTTTGTCAAAAACTTAAGGTGGAACATATCATATTTGTTATTATATTTTAAACCAGGTCTTTCAAAGGTCTAAACAAAGTACTTGATATAAAAATTAAAGAAATTCCGAATGAATCTTAATTTTTTTTTAATATTTTCAAATATTTCTCGGCTATATACAGGGTGAGATGAAATAACTGCAAACAACTTCAGACTGCTGCCACTTCTAAGCCACTCTTCCGACAGCTCTTAAAATTATTCCAGTGAAAGCTCATTATATTGTTTACAAGCGAACAAATGCATTTTTGTGAGAAATTTTCAGAAAAAAGTGACTTATGATGGAATTCAAGCGCGATAGTGTGAATTCTTTATATTTGGCTGGAAAACCACAAGTGGCTATCGTTAGAGCACTCCAGCATTTAAATGTGAATAAATCTTTTGTGTCTCATACCATCGCTCGTTATCGTGATACTGGTAGCGTAGCCCGACGTCAAGGAATTGAACGGAAGAAAACAACATCAGCAGAAATGGTTCGAAAAGTATAGAAGCGACTTGATCCACTAAAGAGTTGCTTGGCTTGGCCGAAGGTTGTGAACTGCCGAATTTGGTTTCCTCCGATGAGAAAACATTCGTTGTCCAGCAGTTTGTAAACAATAAAAATGTTTACTTGCCAAAGAGGTCAGGTGAAAATGTGCTCCTTCGGTTGGCCACCATAACTCAAGCTCCGGCAATGGTGATGACGTGGGCCGCCATAACAGCCGATGGCCGCTCTCCGCTCATATTATTCGACCGTGACATCAGAATAAACGCACTCAACACGCGCCACCCAAGAATGGTTACAAAATGAAGTTCCTCGCTTAATATTCAGCTCACAAGGGCCACCAAAATCTCCGGATTAATGTGTCTGGAGTATTTTGGAAAGCAACATGGCACTAAAAAATACCAATGTGTCGATCACCTCAAGCAAGCGCTTCGCCGGGAATGGGCCGAAATACCGCAGAGCAACATTCGGGCAACGTGTGACGGTTTCATTGGCCGTTTGAAGGCCATAATTCGTGTCAAAGGTGACCAATTCGAACAAATCTAAACTTTTTTGATGCCATTTTTGACATTGTTTTGCTTTTATTCAATAAAATTAAAAAAAAATTAATAATTATGGCGTTTGACTTTGTTGCAGTTTCTTTTTATCTCACCCTGTAAGTCATGGATATTAAATCTTGTTTTGAATTGGCAAGGTTTTCCTGAAAAAAAATATGTTTTTAAAGAATTTTTTTTTTCAAAATCCTTCAAGAAAAAATCCTTATATTTTTCAAGAAAAAATTTTCAAATATACCTGATGAAAAATCTTGGATATTTTAATAGTATTTTTTTAAATATATTTAATGATCTCTTGGACTAAATCTATTTAATTGTTAAGGAACTTCTAAGATAAAATCAATCTTTTTTAAGTATTTTATTGGGGAATGCTTTAAACAAAGTTAGTTTTTTTAGAATTTTCATTAAGGAGTGTCATACTAAATGTCGTCCCACTTAGTATTTTTCGTACAATTATTTTAGTCATTTGCAAAACTACCACCAAATAAACCTCAATGTCAAATTTTGGGACTCCATCCCTATCACTTCTAACAATAACAAATTTGGTACCAGTAAGAACTTTTCATAGAAATTTAGTGAACATTTATGAACACCAGATACCAATAGAGAAGTAATTATTAAATTTTAGGATTCCCGCTTTATTCCTTCACTCGACGCCAAAATTACATTTATATTAGTTCTTACTTAAGAATTGTAGGGCGACTGCCAAAACAAGTATTTTTTCTGTTCTTGGACCTATCGAACGTATAATACCCCCCACACAGAATATTTTAGTGCCTCAAGACCCTCATGACCAAAAATCGTATATTTTTTAGGGATATTTAAAAAAATGTCATGCTTATTTTTATGAGCATAGACTTTTCGTGAAAACAAAAAAGTTTTTCAATTTTCCGACTTTAATCAATTTCTTTCAAGAGCTATTACCAACTATTGTAGATTTGGTAACAAAAATTTGTTGGACATAAAATAGGGAGATTGTCAATTGCTTGACTTTTTGGAAATTCATAATGGTGGACTTTTAAAAAAATATTCAGTTTCTTTTGTGTATATTTATACCCTACACCACAAGGTATCAGGGTATTATGTCTTTGTGCATTTGTTTGTAACAGGCAAAAGGAAACGAGATAGACCCATAGTTCCTTTTGATGATCTGCATAGAATCACATTCTGAGTCGGTTTATGCATGTCCTTCTGTCCGTCCGTCCGTCCGTCCGTCCGTCTGTCCATGTATTTTTGTAAACAAAGTACAGTTCGCATTTATTGCCCTATCCAGATAACATTTTGCACAATTCATTTGTTTGGCCCAAGGACGAACCCTATTGAAATTGGAGATAATCGGTAAAAATTTAGATATAGCTCCGATATATATCTTCGTATTCTTCGTATATCCGATTTCTAGACATTTGCGGCCTTTATATATTCAGGATTTTATATTATTTTTAAAGTTTTCATTATTATTTAAATGGTAGATATTCAAGGATTTCCTGGCTATACAAAATTGTTGGTTTATCAACAAGATTAAAGAACTTCCCTGCTATACAACTAGAGGATTGTATAAATATTTTGATAGACTTTTGTGCCCATAAAATATGCATTTTGTCAAAAACTTAAGGTGGAACATATCATATTTGTTATTATATTTTAAACCAGGTCTTTCAAAGGTCTAAACAAAGTACTTGATATAAAAATTAAAGAAATTCCGAATGAATCTTAATTTTTTTTTAATATTTTCAAATATTTCTCGGCTATATACAGGGTGAGATGAAATAACTGCAAACAACTTCAGACTGCTGCCACTTCTAAGCCACTCTTCCGACAGCTCTTAAAATTATTCCAGTGAAAGCTCATTATATTGTTTACAAGCGAACAAATGCATTTTTGTGAGAAATTTTCAGAAAAAAGTGACTTATGATGGAATTCAAGCGCGATAGTGTGAATTCTTTATATTTGGCTGGAAAACCACAAGTGGCTATCGTTAGAGCACTCCAGCATTTAAATGTGAATAAATCTTTTGTGTCTCATACCATCGCTCGTTATCGTGATACTGGTAGCGTAGCCCGACGTCAAGGAATTGAACGGAAGAAAACAACATCAGCAGAAATGGTTCGAAAAGTATAGAAGCGACTTGATCCACTAAAGAGTTGCTTGGCTTGGCCGAAGGTTGTGAACTGCCGAATTTGGTTTCCTCCGATGAGAAAACATTCGTTGTCCAGCAGTTTGTAAACAATAAAAATGTTTACTTGCCAAAGAGGTCAGGTGAAAATGTGCTCCTTCGGTTGGCCACCATAACTCAAGCTCCGGCAATGGTGATGACGTGGGCCGCCATAACAGCCGATGGCCGCTCTCCGCTCATATTATTCGACCGTGACATCAGAATAAACGCACTCAACACGCGCCACCCAAGAATGGTTACAAAATGAAGTTCCTCGCTTAATATTCAGCTCACAAGGGCCACCAAAATCTCCGGATTAATGTGTCTGGAGTATTTTGGAAAGCAACATGGCACTAAAAAATACCAATGTGTCGATCACCTCAAGCAAGCGCTTCGCCGGGAATGGGCCGAAATACCGCAGAGCAACATTCGGGCAACGTGTGACGGTTTCATTGGCCGTTTGAAGGCCATAATTCGTGTCAAAGGTGACCAATTCGAACAAATCTAAACTTTTTTGATGCCATTTTTGACATTGTTTTGCTTTTATTCAATAAAATTAAAAAAAAATTAATAATTATGGCGTTTGACTTTGTTGCAGTTTCTTTTTATCTCACCCTGTAAGTCATGGATATTAAATCTTGTTTTGAATTGGCAAGGTTTTCCTGAAAAAAAATATGTTTTTAAAGAATTTTTTTTTTCAAAATCCTTCAAGAAAAAATCCTTATATTTTTCAAGAAAAAATTTTCAAATATACCTGATGAAAAATCTTGGATATTTTAATAGTATTTTTTTAAATATATTTAATGATCTCTTGGACTAAATCTATTTAATTGTTAAGGAACTTCTAAGATAAAATCAATCTTTTTTAAGTATTTTATTGGGGAATGCTTTAAACAAAGTTAGTTTTTTTAGAATTTTCATTAAGGAGTGTCATACTAAATGTCGTCCCACTTAGTATTTTTCGTACAATTATTTTAGTCATTTGCAAAACTACCACCAAATAAACCTCAATGTCAAATTTTGGGACTCCATCCCTATCACTTCTAACAATAACAAATTTGGTACCAGTAAGAACTTTTCATAGAAATTTAGTGAACATTTATGAACACCAGATACCAATAGAGAAGTAATTATTAAATTTTAGGATTCCCGCTTTATTCCTTCACTCGACGCCAAAATTACATTTATATTAGTTCTTACTTAAGAATTGTAGGGCGACTGCCAAAACAAGTATTTTTTCTGTTCTTGGACCTATCGAACGTATAATACCCCCCACACAGAATATTTTAGTGCCTCAAGACCCTCATGACCAAAAATCGTATATTTTTTAGGGATATTTAAAAAAATGTCATGCTTATTTTTATGAGCATAGACTTTTCGTGAAAACAAAAAAGTTTTTCAATTTTCCGACTTTAATCAATTTCTTTCAAGAGCTATTACCAACTATTGTAGATTTGGTAACAAAAATTTGTTGGACATAAAATAGGGAGATTGTCAATTGCTTGACTTTTTGGAAATTCATAATGGTGGACTTTTAAAAAAATATTCAGTTTCTTTTGTGTATATTTATACCCTACACCACAAGGTATCAGGGTATTATGTCTTTGTGCATTTGTTTGTAACAGGCAAAAGGAAACGAGATAGACCCATAGTTCCTTTTGATGATCTGCATAGAATCACATTCTGAGTCGGTTTATGCATGTCCTTCTGTCCGTCCGTCCGTCCGTCCGTCCGTCTGTCCATGTATTTTTGTAAACAAAGTACAGTTCGCATTTATTGCCCTATCCAGATAACATTTTGCACAATTCATTTGTTTGGCCCAAGGACGAACCCTATTGAAATTGGAGATAATCGGTAAAAATTTAGATATAGCTCCGATATATATCTTCGTATTCTTCGTATATCCGATTTGCCTTTTATTGTGCACCAAACGTGTAATATCAGTCCGAATTGTATGGAATTTTGCACGTACGATCAGTTTGGAGCTAAAAATAAGTATGCCAAATTTGATCGAAATCGGTTCAGATATAGCTATAACTCCCATATATATTGTTCATCCGATTTGTTATTTTTGTCATCCGCAGCCGTAATATGCACTCTGTAACAACAATATTTGGGGAAATATGTCAAATACCGCTCAGAAATAAATTTGCTAAATTTTATCGAGATCGGATTGGATTTGAATATATAACATCGTCCGATTTACTTTTTATTGTGTACCAAACAGATCGGTTCAGATATAGCTATAGCTCCCATATATACTGTTCATCCGATTTGTCATATTTGTTACCCACAGCCGTAAAATGCACTCCGTAACAACGATATTCAGGGAAATATATCAAATATAGCTCAGAAATATGTTTGCCAAATTTTATTGAGATCGGTTCAGATTTGGATATAGCTCCCATATATATCTTTATATGATTTCATGTTAATTTCGCACCAAATGGGCAATACAAGTCCGAATTTAAAAGATAAAAATGCTTCGGCATATTTAGTTCTTTGAACTTTAAATTATAATTATAATCATAGAGTGTATGATTGAATTCTCCCATAAAAACTTTTAATTGTTATGCGCATAGCTACTAATTTAGCAAAGTGGTGTAGGGTATCATAAAGTCGGCCCCGCCCGACTTTAAGACTTTTTTTACTGGTTTTTAACATGGAGAAGGAAGCCAGATAGACCCCTTCTTTCCGATGATCTTCATATAATCACATTCTGAGCCGATTTATGCAAGTCCATCCGCCTGTCCAATTATTCTTGTAAACAAAGTACAGGTCGTATATATTGCCTGAACGACATGACATTTTGTACAAATATGCACTCTGTGACAACAATATTCCGGGAAATATATATTAAATACAGCTCAGAAATAACTTTACCAAATTTTAAAATAAAGTGCCCCCCACAAAAACGAGGTCTGATCCGATCTATCAGATACAGCTTAACATGCTAATTCTGCTAATTTTTATAGAGATCGGTTCAGTTTTGGATGACGCTCCCTTGCATATAATCATCTGATTTCACATTTATTGTGCCTAAAAGGGTAATATCAGTTCAAATAGGATGGAATTGGAAGATATATATATAGGTTCAGAAACAAATGCCTCAGTCAACTAAAAACGTTTATATGTTATGGATATGCAAAGTGGAGTAGGGTACCATAATTAAAAGAAAGTTAAAAGAATTTTTTGAAATGTCACTCAAGAGCATTCCAGGTCATTATTCGGGAAATTATTTATTAATTAGACCTTTAAGGATCCCGAACTGTGATTTTTTTTAAAGAATACTCAGTTTTTTTTTTTTTTTTTTTTTTTTTCAATAAAACAATTTTTTCCTTTTGGTCGAAAAAATGATTTTTCTTTCAATTATGCCAAAAACACACTTTTCTCTTATTTTCCCTCACACACCCTTAAAAGGCCCTCCATTCAAAACGCCTCCATAATTCAACGTTGTCCTAACCATTCACTTCCGGTCGTTCGTTCGTTCATACGTATGTTGTACGCCGGCACGTTAAGTAATGAGATATGTAAAGAAAAAGTTAAAATAACATCAGTTGTGTATGGTTTTCTTCTCAGGTTTTGATGGGGTTTCGTCGGTCGCTTGTAGCTGGCAAAATAAAACCCAAAACAAGACAAAAAACAAAAAAGGTTAGGAGTGAATAATGTTTACCATTTGCAGACACCTGTGATACCTTTGCATCCTTGTTGCGGCACGAGGAGGGTGGAAACGAACTAGGTGTAAGTTACACATTAAAACATTAAACCAAATAAAATTGACTGCAAGAAAAATTCTTAATAGCTATAAAGATATCTGCAAGACAGGGGCACTCAACCTTGGGAATAATTAAAGTAAAAATAAATGGGTATTCTGGAGAAGGTGACCTTTAAGATTTTGTTGCAACGGCACCTTTTTTGGTCAAAGGTTATTTCCACAAAGGAACATTGTAGAATATATTATGTTTTAATAATAGGAAATTTTTTGGAAAAATAATATGTTCTATGCTTTTTTAATGAGTTCGGGGAAAGTAAAACAAATTATGGTGGAATCAAAATAAATTTCTGTTTTGAAGACAACACGCCATTATACTAAGACTAAAATATTTAAATAAGATAAAATAAGACAAGGACACCACTTATAGACTCTTTATATAGGGGCTATACAAAAGTGAGAGCTCATACTATAATTTTCTGCACGGAAATTTCTTACCCATGACAGCCCAAAATTGGAGAAAAAACTAAATTGATAGAAAATGTGTTTGAGCTTAAGATATTTTTGTATTGAAAGCTCGATTTTTTTACTAGGCCCCACAACATAAGCAAAAGGTTGTTCACATCTGACTTTTTTGGTCAACCATCTCATTGAAAGATGTATAGATCAGTTGCCTTATTTCCTTCGGTATCGGTATCGTTGTTGATGTTTTTTTCTTTCTTTTCTCGACTTGAAACTTTGCCCTGTTATTCCAGACGGACTTCATCCACACCATTTAAAGGTTAAAACTTTTCCATTTGGTAGGTTTATACTTTGAATATACAGGTTATTGCTCGGATGCGTATTAAAAACAGAAGCAGTTCGTAATATTGTTCTTAAGGTTAAATAGCTGTTGTTGGCTATAAACGCAGTGGTCATGTAAAATCAATGAGCGAATGAAAGAATAAAGAACTGAAATTAAAACAAACTTTGCAGACGTTGCGTTTAAAGCCCCACAATAAGTGGGAAGGAACTATTATTGGTGGATTTAATTTACGGATATCTTTAATACGAGTATTGCGAAGATCGCTTTATGAAGACGTGGACCTGCATACAAAAAATTTTGTCATAGGCTGTAGTACCCACTGTGAAATATGAAATTTGAAGTATATTCGGTAAATACTGTCGCTAAAATCAAGAAAATACCGAATATCGGGAGGTACCGTCATATGGGGCTATACGAAAACGTGGACCGACATGGCCCATTTACGAACTTAACCTGCCAACTGGTAAACTATGCTTGTATGCAAAATTTTAACCTTCTATCTAATCTTTCGAAAGATAGCACAATTACAACAGACAGACGCACATCGCTAGATCGTATTTAACGCTGATCCAGAATTTATATACTTTGTAAGGTCTGTTATAAATATTTCGAGGAGTTAAAACGGAATGATAAAGTTAATATACACTCCAAAGTATGGTGGAGGGTATAAAAATATTTATTAGAGAAATATACCGGACCGATTTACACCAAATGGAAAAAAATTCGGTTGAATATTAAAAAAGTTGGCCTGATATTACATATATGGTGGACAATAACCGTACAATCGGTTGATATATAAAAATCTGATCAGATCTCGATAAAATTTGGCAGAGCTATTTTCGGGATGTTTCTAATGCCTGGTATAAAATATCCTTATTGTGGGGTGCATTTTTCACATGTGAGGGATTTAAACCCACAAATTGGATGAAACGTATATATGGGAACTATAGCTATATCTGAACCGATTTTCACCAAATTTTATGTGCTTGCTTCTAGACTTAATTCCGAGAGAAGTGCCAAAATTCAGTCCTTTTGAAATCGGATAGAGATGTATGTGCGAGCTACATCCAAATCTGAACTGATCTTGATAAAATTTTAGGCACTTATTTCTGAGCTGTATCTGATATCTGGTACCAAAAATCATTGTTGAGGAGTGCATAATACACATGTGAGGGCTTACAACCCCAAATCGGATGGAAAATATATATGGGAGTTATAGTTGTATCTGAACCGATTTTTAAATTCGATGCACTTGTATATATTTTATTCACGAAAATACATGGACAGACCGACGGACGGACTGACATGCATAAATCGACTCAAAAGATAATTCTATTAAGATCCACAAAAGTAACTATGGGTCTATCTCGCTTCCTTCTTCTTGATACAAACAAATGCACAAAGACGTAATACCAATATGTGGTGTAGGTTAAAAAAATGAGAACATATGTGACCCATTTTGAATACCAAAATTCTACGGACCTACAATCTACCTACTTAATTCATTTTAGAAGCTACAACGATTTCCACAGACGGACGGAAACACAAAAGGGCACACTAAACCGAAATAGAATTGTATGCTTATGAGGTCCAAAAATGTTATTTTGAGAATTTACAATTACAATTCACGTAAATTCCGAATTTTAAAATTCGATATACTTTCTGAATGCACCTGATATTTTTTTTTTCTTCATCCCTAATAAACTGAAAATTATATTAACGCTTAGTTATCAATGTATTTGTCACATTTTATTATAAAAATTTTTCTTAATTCAAGAACATTATACCGCAGGTCCCCAGGATATAACTTCAAAGGCAACTGGTTTCAATGCCTGGACATCGATGCTATGGGAACTCAACAACTTAACTATTTGCTGTATATTTGCAGATTTCTGTAAATGAAAAAAAAAAAATGCATTTCAAATTTGTATTTCGCATCAAAGGCGTTTTTAAGTCTGCGACTTACCAATGCTTCTTCGACCAGCGGTTTGAATTCCGCACTTCGCAGAGCCTTGTAGAAATTTGCAAAATTTGCATTTTTCATGTATTTATCCATAATCATATGCTGATATGCTGGTCGTGGCAACTCTCTTATTATTTCCTCAACGAAGCTTGTAAATGAGCCCAAAGGATGCTGCTGATAACGATGTTGTTGATGATGACCGCTGGCCATGGTGCCCTGTGCGCTGCCATCGACAGTGTTCAACTGGTCATCGTTTGCCCTCAGTGTATTAAGCTTAGAGTCCAAAAGCACAATGTCCACTAATGGTTGTTGCTCCGCTGAGGCTAGAACAGCATTGCCACCGCCGTTGCTGCTGCTGACATCGTCAGTATACTCCAATGCATCTAATTGTGGTCTTTTGTATGCGAGAACTTTTCTGATCCTGGCATGCATCGCAGCCTTTGGACTAGTGGCCGGCACGTTGTCAGTGGTGCCGGTGGTGGTGGTCACTGTATTAGTGGGCATTCTGTCCATTCCATTATCATTAAGCGTTGATGATGATGCTGCTGTTGCCATTTCATCATCCTGCAACGCTGATGTTTCTGGCATTTGCTTCGTCGCTTCCTTCGTTGCACAGTCCATTATCATTGTTGCATTAATGGTCAGATGCAGAAAATCCAATACGGAGATAATTTCGGGTACATCGAGTAACTGTTTTTGCAAGCGTGTGAAATCATTACTTCGCAAGTATTTTAGGGCCGTGCGAAACCCGCCGTCGATCACATAGTGTTTGGCCACAATTGCATCCACTATTGCAGGAGGTATTAAGTGTTCGAAATCCTTCAGTTCATTTATAATTTCGGGTGAAATAGTAGCGGATTTTAAATTGCAATCACTGGCGGTTGTTGGGGGAGGTGGGGCTACAGTAACTGGGTCATATGAATAGACCAGGGCGACGAATAGAAGTGTCGATGATAATAGAATTTTTAAATGCGCTGCCATTATGTTTTTTTTTTTTTTTTGCTTTCTGTTTTTGTGTTGTTTCTATTTTGTATTGTTCTTTATCACAGCAGTACAGCTGCTACGTCTAGGCCGCTGATGCGTCTTCAGCGAACGCTTGTTTGAAACTAATTTTAAATTAACGACATGTGGTTTCATTGAAAACTATAAAAAAAATGCAAAGAAGACGGAAACAAGAAGAATCGAGTCTCTCTTTCTCTTTTTCTCTTTAAAGAAAAAAAAAAAAACTATAAACAAGTAAGCAAAGGCTATGGTCGTGCGGGGCCGACCACGTGATACCGTACAACACCACAATATGTTAAAAGCCCCTTATGTCCAAATACAATTTGAAAGATTTCGCTTTTGAAATCATGTCACGGAGAAATGCCCAGATATTACCCTTAGCATTTTGACCAGGGACATTTGCCTGATATTTACGCACTCCGTAGTGCTGTTAGTTGTTGTGGTCCATTTTACAGCTAAATATAATACAATGGCTATCCATTTTGGTTCATTTGAACCCCTACATATTTGGCGATCATCTGCAAAAGCAAGAGGCTCCAAATTTAGTCTCATCTATATGATTTGCTTCTCTACGATATTTGGCTATATTCGTCAACGAAATCAGCGTAAAAAGCCAGAAGTTCGCCTTTTGTGTATTTTTGAATTCGCATGCAAGTTATTTCCAGAGTTTCGGTAGAATGGAAATGTTTGTATTTTTTTCACGCAAAAGTAGTGGTCCATACTACCATACTAAACTCTAATTTCATGCCAGATTTCGTGTTATCTGGTTTCTATTTGTGACCTTTATAACGTCTGTAAAATCAGGAAAATTTTTAGTTGTTGGTCCATTTCAACCCCTAAATATATTGCGGACACCTTTGAAAACAATAGACCTAGACCCTAACCTTGTTAAATTTTTCGTGAGGATCGAACGATTATTGCAATTTGTATTAAAAACCCTGTGTTGTAAGGTGAAAAAAATATTTCAAAATATACATTTCAATATTATAAGTCAAATTGAAAAAATCGCATGCGATAAAAAATATGAAAAAATAAAAAAATGTCACAAAATACTACAAAATCGATATTAACATCATTATTGGCATATTTTTCTGCGATTTTTTTAGGTTTTTATACTTTTATGTCAAGCGGACATTCGGAATTGACAAAATTTGTCAAAATAGTTCCAGCCATTTTTGAGATATAAGCATTCTAACTAACATTCCCTTCCTTTCTACATACACATTGTATATATTTCGCTATATATCCGATATATTTACTATCGGCATCTACGCAATGGTCAGTATTGACCTATTCGTCTATTTGTGATTTCTCCGGGATTAAAAATATTCGCAGTTTAATGGAAAATTTGACTTTTATTTAACACAAATGTTGTGGCCTCTTTCACCCACTAAATATTACCCGATGACCTTCAAAATTGGAAGGCTTCTGCCCAGACCTAAGTTCTAGCCCCATGCTAACTTCCTTTGATTGGTCTATAATTGCGACCTGTAGAGCAACCACAAAATCAGAATTTTTTCAGTTTTTGGTCCATTTCAACCCCTAAATATTACGCGATAATCTCCAAAAGAAATAGGGTTCTATTCCGACCCTATCCCCACCTTCATTCTAAATTTCGTGAAGATCGGGCCATAATTGCGACTTGTAGAGTGATTACAAATTAACATGGACAGACGGACGGACGGACATACGTAGCTAGATCGACTCAGCTCGGCGAGTTAGGAAGATCCATATATACTTTCCTATGTGGGAAACCAATATTTCGAGGTGTTACATAATTTTTGGCCCAATCAAACTTATAATACCCCCAACACATAGTGTTGTAGGGTATAAAAATGCGAAGCAGATGGCAACAAGAAGAATCGAGAGAATGAGAGACTCCCGTCTGCTTTGCATTTGTTATAGGTTTTTATACCCTAAATCACAAGGTGGCCAGCGTATTATGTTTTTGTGCATTTGTTTGTAACAGGCAAAAGAAAGCAAGTTTCTTTTGATGATATACATAGGATCACATTCTGAGTCGATTTATGCATGTCGGTCCGTCCGTCCATCTGTCCATGTATTTTTTGGTAAACAAAGCACAGGTCGCATTTATTGCCGATATAGATGAAATTTTCCACAAATCATTTGTGTGACCCAAGGACGAACACTATTGAAAATAATCGGTCAAAATTTTGATATAGCTCTCATATATACCTTCGTCCGATTTGCATTTTATTGTGCACCAAACGTGTCATATCAGCCAAAATAGTATGGACTTCTGCACATACGACAAACTAAGGACTGGAAATAAGTATGCCAAATTTGATCGAAACCGGTTCAGATATAGCCATAACTACCATATATATTATTCATCCCATTTTTGTATAATTTTCATCCGATTGGTTATATTTGTCCTCCGCAGCCGTAATATGCACTCTGTAACAAGGTTGTTTGGGGAAAAGGTATATCACATACATCTCAGAAATATCTTTGCAAAATTTTATCGAGATCGGTGCAGATTTGGATATAGCTCCCATATTTATCTTTATATGATTTCAAGTTAATTGAGCACCAAATGGGTAATAAAAACCCGAATTGAAAACGCACAGATCCCTCGGCAAATTTACTAGAAATCGATTCAGAGGAGGATATTCTCCTCATATACTAGTTTCTTTTGACTTTAAATTATAACTATAATCATAAATTTGCGTTCATTCGAATTCGAATGTTGCTCTGCGGTATTTTACCCCATTCCCGGCGAAACGCTTGCTTGAGGTGATCGACACTTTGGTATTTTGTAGTGCCAACCTTGCTTACCAAAATACTCCAGCGAGGAACCTCATTTTGTAACCATTCTTGGGTTACAAAAGAACCCAATGGCGATGGTGCTGAGTCCTGCTGGAATATCCAAGGTCTGCGGCCTCCAGAATATTTTTGCCATAATATTCGGCATTTATTCTTATGCCACGGTCAATTAATATGAGCGGAGAGCGGCTGTCGGCTGTTATGGCGGCCCACAACATCACCATGGCCGGCGCATGAGTTCTGGTGGCCAACCGAAGTGCACATTTTCAGCTGACCTCTTTGGCAAGTAAACACGACCATTTTGTTTGTTTACAAATTGATGGACAACGAATGTTTTCTCATCGCAGAAAACCAATTTCGGCAGTTCACCACTTTCAGCCAAGGGAAGAAACCCTTTTGCTCTCTTGAGTCTATTTTCTTTCTGTTGTGATGTAAGTTCTTACACTTTTTGGAATTTCAATGGCTTACCCTAGCTCAGTTTTCAATATTTACCGAATGAAATATTGCGATATGTTCAGCTCACGAGCCATTTTTCGGCCACTGCGACGCGGTTTCCGTTCAAGTCGCTTCTTTACTTTTCGAACCATTTCTGCTGATGTTGCTGTTTTCTTCCGTCAACTTCCTTGACTTCGGGCTACGCTACCAGTTTCACGGCAACGAGCGATGGTACGAGACGCAAAAGATTTATTCACATTTAAATGCTGGAATGCTCTAACAATAGCCACTTGTGGTTTTCCAGACAAATATAAAGAAATCTAAATATCACTCTTGAATTCCATCACAAATAACTTATATACTGGAAAATTCTCACTAAACAATATAATGAGCTGTCACTGGAATAATTTTAACAGCTGTAGGACGAGTGGCTTAGAAATGGCAGCAGTCTGAAGTTGGTTGCAGTTTTTTCATCTCACCCTTTAGTTGGTATAATTTTATTGTCACAAAATCCCCATAAAGTTAAACTAAATAGCGAAATGGTGTAGGGTATCATAAAGTCGGCCTCGCCCGACTTTAAGACTTCTTTACTGTTTTTATTTTTTTGCTTTTTTTCTGATAAAATTAATTTCAGGATATCAGATATCCATTCAAAACCGCTTATCAATGCATTTTGCTTATTTTTCTCCGACGAATTTTGTTGGTGTGAATTTCAATATTTAAAGAGAATTTCTCTTTGTAATACCAGGGTTATACTCTCATTATATTTATTTCTTATCGCACATTTGCTTTGCTTGCCGCTTTGATTTAGTTTTCTTTGTTTCTCACGAAAACACATTTCGGTTTTGTTTACATTTTAGAATAGAATGTCAAATCAGATTAACAGATGCAAGTATATATGTAAATTAAAACAATAATAGAACATACCCTACAAAACAACGCGGTACAGTGGTTATTACGTATTTACATTACATTAAGAAAGAAATGAGATAGACCCGTACTTACTTTACATGATTTATGATGGGACTTTGACGACTGTTTTTACGTGATTTTTATACCCTACACCACAAGGTGTAGGGTATAAACTTCAAATACGAAATTTGAAATAATTCCGGTAAATAATGTCGCTAAAATCATGAAAGTACTGAATATCGGGAGGTAGCAATCTATGAGGTTTACATGAAGACGTGGACCTGCATACGAAATTTTAGGCATAAGCTGTAGTACATATTAAAATTGTCGAATGCGAAATTTAAAACAATTCGGGTGAATGATGCCGCTAAAATCATCAAATTACCGAATATCGGGAGGTACCATTATATGGCGGCGTAGACGTTGACCTGTATTCGAAATAAGGCTGTAGTACCCATTACAAAATTCGAAAAGATTGGGGTTACTAATGTTGCTATAATCATCAAAAAACTGAATCGGGAAGTACTTTTATATGGGGGCTATACGAAACAGACAAGGTCGGAATTTAACCTGCCTAATGGCAAAATACACCACATGTGTACAAAATTTTAACCTTCTATATAAATTCGTTCGAAAGATGGAGTGATTACAACAGACAGGCGGACATCGCTAAATCGTCTTAGAATTTTACGCTGATCCGAAATATATATACTTTTAGGATCTATCATGAATATTTCGAGGAGTTGCGAACGGAATGACAAAGCTAATACACCCTCCGTAGAATGATGGGGGGTCTAAAAAACATTTTAAGAATATATTTATTCGATTTTTTTAGATTTTATTCCTTTATGCTCAAAGCCTATTCTGAATTGGTGAGAAATGTCAAAGTCCCTCCAGCCGTTCTTAGGTCATAAGCGGTCTAACTAACATCGCCTTCTTTGATATAAGATATTGTATATATTTTGCTATATATGCGATATATTGGATATGAGCACCAATGTTAGAGTCAGAAGTGATATTTGCATGTATTTGTGATTTCGTTGGAACTAAATATATTCGCGGTTTAATGCAAAACACTATCCCCATGCAAAATTCCGAGTCGATTGGGGTATAATTATGGCCACTAGAGAAACAGCAAACTCAAGTAAATTTTGTGGTTATTTCCAAGCCCTAAACATTTTGCAATTATCCTCCCCACCAATACACAAATAACCAAACTTTTACTTTATTTTGGATATTAAGACTCTCTCTCTCTCTATCTATGTTTTCAGACAGGAGCAACTAGCGAGTGCTGTCACATAAAACAGAAGAGTGGAACGTAAACTTCGTACAAAGCTCGTTCTCTTCGAGCATTGTCGTCGCGAATAAAAACGAGCAAGTCTGATCTTTGTGTGTGACTGCCAAAAAGTACTACATACATGATTATTCGGTAATGGTATCCTTGCTAATTACTTAATATTTGCAGTTTTGTTCTATATCCATGTCCTCAACACAAAACCCGTATGTTCCTCCAGAAATTTAACTGTTCTACAAGTCTTATGTCTCGCTTTTTGCAATGAAAGTTGCAACATTTGTGGGACCTTAACATATGTATGTGATCACTCTTCAGTTAGTCCTTTTCTATGGATTTTCTGTAGATTTTATCATATAGTTGCACAAGTCTACTTTGTAGTGTATAAATACCCATTAATAATATTGTCCCAACCTGAAAATATTCCAAAAAATTCACAAATTCTTAGATTCTTTTTCATATGATTAATTGCATTAATCTGTAAAGTTATTTACGACATTCCATCATAAAGGACTCGAAAAAAAACTACACAGTAGAGTTATGTATTGATGAAGGGTTTTAATAATTCATACATTGAAAAACTTTTAATTTCCTTTCAAATTCAATCATAATAAAAGTGGCAGTGACAGAAAAACTGCAACATAACCCCCATATTCCCCATAAAAAAGTGAGCATTCACACATACACCTATTCATATCCATTGGATACACGTATGACGGATTCAAGAAGATTCCATTGAATGAATATTCATCCATTCATCAGCATTGGAAATTGTGATGATTTCAAAACAAGACCATTATTCAACAGCATACAAAGTTGGAAATGCTGGGCGGTTGGTCAAGGGGGCGAATTGGAAGGGTAGGTGATGTGATGAATATGAACTAAAGGAGATTTCATTAACATTCCATAACCCGTACCCTCGGCCGTCGCCCTCTCTCTTAACTCCATCCTGTTTTCAAATTAACACATACTCATAAATTGAACCCCCCGAAAACATGATTCTATGTTTGTGTTTGGTTTTCTCTTTCGAAATGACAGAATCTAATTCCAGTGTTGCTGCATGTGTGTGTGTGTGTTTTTTGTCTTCCGTTTAGACAGTTGTCAAAAATGACCCCAGGACTTAAATGACCAATTTTTGTAGTTTTTTTCTTTTTTTTTTTATTTTTCTGCCTATTCTTTTGCTGCCAAAATGTGGGTCCACTAGCATTTGCCCACAAAAAAAAAAAAAAAAAAAAAAACATCCGGTAAAAACTGAAAACTGTAGCTGTATTTACTGGCTACGAATGACTTGGTTAGTTGGAATTTTTCAGTTAAACCCATTTACATAAAACTCACACTATCTGGGTTAGGAGCTACTTCGGTTGTGTTTTTCGCCGTTCTTTAGTTCTGGAAGAAAAACTTGCCATGACATTGGCATATGAAATATTAGAATGTTTTTTTTTCTTTGTTTGTTGTTATTGTCGTCTTTTTGAATGATAACTGGTAAATGGATATTGGTGGGGTTGGTGGCCACATCCACGAGGAAATTTATTGATGTTTATTATAATTTTTCTGGGAGAATAAATGCAAGGACTGAAAACTTAAATTATTGCTAAATTGGTTCAGTAATGTGGAGACTTCATACAAATTTGTATTTTCATCTAGATTTCCAACTAGCACATCAGAAAAGGAACCGTCTATCTGCTAATAGTTTTTAAATTATTTACCATGTTGGTAGTAGTCAACCTAAAAACAAACCCCACAGTCTGAGGTAGATATATTGAAAGAGTTAGGAAAACGATAACAAATGGTAAGAGATACTAGCATTTATAGTAATGGGTCATTAGAGGCCCAGTGAATAGAGCTATGGACAATAAAATGAGTCAACATATGACTTGAAGACAAGATGTAACAACTCAGAACCTTTCTAGGTTGCTGACTAAACAGCCTATCTTGAAGCATTCATAAGAAAATCTGAATAGTAGAAAGATTACACTTCATTTTGTAACCATTCTTGGGTGGCGTGTGCTGATTGCGATGGTGCTGAGTCCTGTTTGAATGTCCAACGTCTGTGCCCAAAATGTTTTTCGTGCCCAAGGCTTTAAAACACCCTCCAGAATATTTTCGCACTAATATTCATGCAACGGTCGATTAATACGAGTGGAGATCGACCGTCGACTATAATGGCAGTCCACACCCTCACCATGGCTGACGCTTGAAATGTGCACTAACCGAAGGTGCACATTTTCAGCTGGCCTTTTTGGCAAGTAAACACGACCATTTCGTTGGTTTACAAACTGCTGGACAACGAATGTTTTCTCATCGGAGAAAACGAAATTCGGCAGTTCACCACTTTCGGCCAAGCTAAGCAACTCTTTAGAAAATCAGTTGCAGCAGAAAGAGAAAGGATAAACCCATTTTGCTCGAACTTAAAAAATCATAATATTTGCATCAGTTCTAGGTCGGGTGCAAAAATGGACACTATCGGTCCACACCATTGGGTACTTCCCCCACAAAGGATCAACATTTTGAATAATTATAACTCTTACAAAATCTGATGTATGTGTCCGATTGTCTTCAAATAACACCCATCGCAATATTTATATTAACCTAGTGTCTGGCGTGAAGATGGAATACATCGGTCCACTCCTTCTGGGACCTCTCCCACAAAGGGTCAAAATTTTGAATATCCATGAAGCTTATAAAATGCGAAATTGACATCCGATTCCATTCAGACTTGTATATCTCAAAATTTCCATCAACACAAGAGCTGTTATAAAGATGGTTGGAGATCGGACCACATAGGGTTCAAGATTTTGTAAAACAAAACAAAACGCTCAAAGAAAGCGAAATAAGCATGGAACTCTCTTCAAATTTCACACGTACAAACATTTGCTGCCAAAGATGATATATATCTACCTCACCCAGAAAGGGTCACAATTTCCAATACTTTTATCTGTCATAACTTACGAAACAAATCGGCGATTCTTTACAGCTTGCTCTATCTAAATATTTCTCTTCAACAGAAATCTGATATGGTTCTATATAGAATAAGATCAAGTATGAAAAACGAATATATCGGTCGTTTCTGGTACCTTCCCCATTAGAAATCACAAAATTTCCATTTTTTAGAATTCTTCATTTTATTATTTCATACAAGCAAAAAGTAAACTCATTCATCAAATAAATATTAACTTCATCTTGACCAAATGCGTTTCAGGATATTTGTAGTTGATCCTGGGCTATCCGTTCGTTCGCTCGTCTGTCTCTCTTTCCGGTGCGCAGCATAACTCTCGAAGGGAGTACGCGAAACGTGGCACATCGTAGTATTTATCACTATTTCTGGTACCTCCCTCAACATCCCTCACCAGATCAACCATCCCTCAAAATTTCAGTAGTTTACCTAGTAGACAAAGAAAGGATGATCAGATTTTGTCAAAAAATTGCAAATCCTAATAATTCCTTCAGCGCCACGTCAGGCGTAAAATTGGATAATATCAGTCCACTTTACCTCAAATTTTTGAATAATTATAGCTCTTATGAAATATGAAATATGAGCCCCATTTCCCAAATTTGGCACATCTAACCATTCCTACTAACTCAAGATCCGGTATTAAGAGCAGATAGAACGAACAACTCAATCTGATACCTCACCCACAAAAGGGTCAACAATTTTGAATATCTCTGAAGCTTATAAAACGCGAAATGGACATCTGATTACTTTCTAACTGGGCACATCCAAATATTCCTTTGAACACAAGATCTGGCGTGAAGATGGTAGATTTCTGGTCGATATCTTGAAGAACTATGAAATTAATAAAACGCGATTATACGATTACTTTCAAACTGCACACAGGATCGGGTGTGAATATGGAATATATCGATCCACTCTTCCTGGTACCATCCTCAAAAAGGGGGAGTAACAAAATACGCAGAAAATACGCATTAAGCATAAGATTATATTCAAATTACGCATCCCAGTATTTTTATACCCTCCACCATACTATGGAGGGTATATTAACTTTGCCATTCTGTTTGTAACTCCTCGAAAAACTCATGTCGTCGGCGTCTATCCGTCTGTCTGTAGTAATAACGCTATCTTTCGAACGAATTGAGATAGAGAGCTTAAATTTTGCTTTTCCAGTAGGCAGGTTAAGTTCGTAAACGGACCATGTAGGTCCACTTTTTCATATAGCCCCCATATAAACGTACCCCCCGATATTCGGTATCTTGATGATTTTAGCGACATTGTTCCCCGGAATTGTTTCAAATTTGGTATTTGAAGTTCGTAATGGATACTACAGCCTATGACAGAAAATTGTCTATGCAGGTCCACGTCTTCGTATAGCCCCCATATAACGGTACCTCCCTATATTCGGTATTTTGATGATTTCATATTAATCACCGGAATTGTTTCAAATTACGTATTTAGAGTTTGTAATGGGAACTACATGCTTTCGTGTAGGCCCCATATATCAGTACCCCCTATGTTCGGTATGTTGACGATTTTAGGTACAATACCTACCGAATTGTTGGAGATGTCGTATTTGAACTTCGTAATGGATACTACAGCCTGTGACAGAAAATTGTCTATGCTGGTCCAGTTCTTCCCACAGCTCCGATATAACAGTACCTCCCTATATATGATATTTTGATTATTTTAGCTACATTACTCACCGTTTATTTCAAGATTCGAATGGCGTACCACAAACAATATTTATGTTGGTCCACGTTGTATAGACCCACGTTGGTCCACGTTTAACAGCTCACGAGCGGTGGCGGTGGTGATGATGTTTGCTTCGAAGTCGTTTTTAGCCACGTCCTTGTTTGGGCCAGAGAGTGCGAGAAGTTAAAGTTGAAAAGTGATGCCGTTGCTACTGTGGCGGCAGCTATTGTTTGTCGTTGTGAATTAAGGTGAGAGTGTGCTTGGCCTGCCCGCTATAGCTTGAGTTGAGGGCGTTAAGCTGGAATTAACAAAATATTGTGTCAGGCTTTGGGGTTGTGGACACAGCCATGAATATTGCATAAAAGTGCAAATCGCAAAAAACACCATGAAGACACACACATACAGACACCCATGTAGGACTTTATAGGCAGGCCTTCACAAATTATGACAAATGCCTTTTGCGAATGCTTGTTTTGTTTGACACTGTATGTATGTGTGTGTGTGTGTTTGGATATTCAAAAAGAAATAAAGTGCTATTAAGGATTTTATTTTTTGAAAATTTCCAAATTCGTTCCGAATGGTGGAGGGTAATCAAAGTTCGACCCGGCCGAACTTACTGCTTTTTAACTTGTTATTAACATAAGACCTGGTGCAGTTTGAAAAAATACAGAACCAAACCAGTAAAGAAAGTCTTAAAGTCGGGCGGGCCGACTTTATGATACCCTACACCACTTTGCTAATTTAGTAGAGCTTCGCATAACAATTAAAAGTTTTTATGGGAGAATTCAATGATTCAATGATTATAATTATAATTTAAAGTTCAAAGGACTAAATATGCCGAAGCATTTGTATCTTTTAAATTCGGAATTGTATTGCCCATTTGGTGCACAATTAATTTGAAATCGGATAAAGATATATATGGGAGCTATATCCAAATCTGAACCGATCTCGATAAAATTTAGCATACATATTTTCAGGCCTAATTTGGGTGTATATGCAAAATTCCATAAGATTCGGGCTGATATTACACGTTTGGTGCACAATAAAAGGCAAATCGGACGAAGATATATATGGGAGCTATATCTAAATTTTGACCGATTATCTCCAATTTCAATAGGGTTCGTCCTTGGGCCAAACCAAAGATCTTCGCAAAATTTCATCTGGATCGGGCAATAAATGCGACCTGTACTTTGTTTACAAAAATACATGGACAGACGGACAGACGGACGGACGGACATGCATAAATCGACTCAGAATTTGATTCTATGCAGATCATCAAAAAGAACTATAGGTCTATCTCGTTTCCTTCTGCCTGTTACAAACAAATGCACAAAGACATAATACCCTGACCACCTTGTGGTGTAGGGTGTAAAAACGATGCACGTCACACTGTGACACGGTGAAATATTTTTGTTATGTTCCATAGGCATACCTATGTACATACGTATTTATTTACAAAACGTAATCGTTAAAACACAATGGTCATGTACATAACGCTAGCGTTTGATGTTAGATGCTGTGCCTGTACTGGCTTGTGTAGAGCTGGCCTGGGAACTCAAATAGAATAGTCAATGATTTCATAGTTGGTACTAAAATCAAATGGCCGACCATTCTATTTGCATACATAGTCCTATTTGGCCTTCGCTTAAATATTTGTGTGCCCTCTTTTCCGCTCTCTCTCTCCGCTTGTGCTTTCTTTTAACCAAACAATATTCAAATTTTCTATCAAAATATTCAAATTTTTTGGCCCAAACTATGAAACACGAATTTGAACTGGACAAAAAAAACCAGAGAAATAAACAAAACTAGCATTTTTCAGTTTTGTATGGAGGAAAGCGAAAAATGTAGATGGTAGATACGATGTAGTGGTCAAACTATGGCACTATTCAACAATATTTGGAATGAGGTCCGTGCTAGAAAATATGTGGCATAAAGTTTGCCCAAAAGAAGCCTATTTTATTATCTGCCATGAAGAAGATAGCTAAACTTGAAGGCTGACAAATAAAGCCAGTAAGGAAAGGTCAAAAGTCGGGCGGAGCCAACTATATGATATCCTACACCACTATGCGTGTTGAGTTGGGCGCCCGTAACAAAACAAGCTTACAAAGTTTGGCAGAGGTATTTTCTAGCCGCATTTGATATTCGGTATCAAATATTGTTGTGGAGTGCATATTATGCTCGTAAGGACTTAAACACCAAGGCAAATGAAACATATATATGGGAGCTATAGATATATCTGAACCGATTTTCACCAAAATTTGAAGTACTTGCTTCTAAACTGAATTCAGTAGGAAGTGCCAACAAACAGTTCGTTTGAATCGATATTGACAAAATTTGAAACACTTATTTGAGAGCTGTATCTTATATCTGGTACCAAATATTATTGTTGTGGAGTGCATATTACGCTTGCGAGGGACTTAAACTCCAAATCGGATGGAACGTATATATCGGAGCTATATCTATATCTAAATTGATTTTCACCAAATTTAAAGTAATTGTTTATAGGATAAATTCAGTCGAAATTGCCAAAATGCAGTTCATTTGGGCATTAGCAATTTGGTGGAGAATAAACCTGATGTTGGATAAAGATGTATATGGGAGCTTTATCCAAATCTGATCAGATCACGATAAAATTTAACAGAGTTTTTTTTAGTTATATGGTACCAAATATCATTCCTGTAGAGTGCATATTACGCATGTGAGGGACTTAAAACCCCAAATCTGTTTAAACATATATAAGGGAGTTATAGCTATATCTGAAAATAAAATGGAAAAAATTAAAAATAAGCTATGTTCGCCAGTGTTAACTTAATGTCGTATATTTAATATTAAAAATCATTGAAATGCTACGTTTTTAAGAGAAGTTAATCTATCCGCTATGAATCGGACATATGAAATTTCAACCGATTTTGGTTAAAAATAAATAGCAAAATCTTAAATACACTTGAAATCAAGAGGTTTACTATGGACCCAATATTCTGTAGAAATAAAAACAGAACTTAAAATTTTCAAGATACAAGACTAAAATTCTGTGAATATGTACGTAATACTTCTAAGAGGTTCAGTTTCGAAAATAGGCTATACCAATCCACATTTATTTTTTCAAAAAAATATTGGTCCCATTTTCCATCCAAATCTACTGCGATTTGATCCAATCCAACCCAATGAGAACATTTTATTATTATCGATTAACTCTTTGAATAAAATGTTCAATGGGGGTCTACTTTAAGCAGCAACTTCTGACTTTCGGTATCTTGAATAGTTTTGGCCCTCTTTTCCAAACAAATTAGCTGTGATTTAATATTTCATGTTCTAATTGGCTGGTTTAAATCCTCGCAAAAAAATTCAATATAGGTTCTCTTTTTGGCATGGTCTACAGAATATTAAGTCTACTTCCACCCCAATTTTAACAAGTAAGCAAAGGCTATAGTCGTGCGGGGCCGGCCATTTGATACCCTACAACACTACAATAAGTTAGAAGCACCCTTATGTCCAAGTCCATTTTGGAAGATTTCGCTTTTAAAATTCTGCCATGTAGCACTGCCCTTACCATTTTGACTAGGGACATTTACGCACTCCGTCGTGCTGTTAGTTGTTGTGGTCCATTTTACAGCTAAATATAATGCAATGGTCATCCAAAAAGCTAGAATTCTTCCCTATCCTTAACTCTCTTCTCAGGCTGTCGATTGGTTTCAATTGTGTGATCAGTAATTTTTTTCTGTTTTGGTTCATTTGAGCCCCTTAATATTTTGCGATCATCTCCAAAAGCAAGAAGCTGTTCTGCATCTACAAATTTAGACCCATCTATATGATTTGCTTGTCTACGATATTTGGCTATATTCATTAACGAAATCAGCATAAAAAAGCCAGAAGTTCGCCTTTTGTGTATTTCGGATATCGCCTGTAAGTAATGTTGGTACTTTTTTCAAACAAGAGTGGTGGTCCATTCTACCTAATGTCCTTTGGTTTCTATTTGCTACCTTATAACGGCTGCAAAATCAGGAACATTTTTAGTGGTTGGTCCATTTCAACACCAAAAAATATATTGCGGTCATCTTTGAAAACAATAGCTCTTCTGAGCCTAACCCTACCCTTGTGAAAATTTTCGTGAAGATCGGACGATAATTACAATCTGTATATAATAACCCCAACCCGTGTTGTAAGGTGAAAAAAATTTTCCAAAATGTACATTTCAATATTATAAGTCAAATTGGAAAAATCGCATGCGATAACAAATATGAAAAAATAAAAAACTGTCACAAAATACAACAAAATCTTTAATTAACATCATTATTGGCATATTTTTCTATGATTTTTTTCGATTTTATACTCTTATATCAAGAGGGCATTCTGAATTGATAAAATTTGTCAAAATCGGTCCAGCCATTCTTGAGATGTAAGCATTTTAACTTTCCTTTGTATATACACATTGTATATATTTCGCTATATATATCCGATATATTTACTAACGGCATCTACGTAACTGTCAGAATTGGCCTGTTCGTCTAT
This sequence comes from Musca domestica, assembly GCF_030504385.1. Classification (NCBI taxonomy): domain Eukaryota; kingdom Metazoa; phylum Arthropoda; class Insecta; order Diptera; family Muscidae; genus Musca; species Musca domestica. The sequence goes on along the minus strand of NW_026712219.1, from coordinate 6,722,399 downwards.
TTGTGATTTAGACAGGATTAAAAATATTTGCGGTTTAATAGAAACTTTGACTTTTATTTAACACAAATATTGTGACCTATTTCACCCACTAACCAGTAAAGAAAGTCTTCAAGTCGGGCGGGGCCGACTTATGATACCCTACACCACTTTGCCAATTAAGTAGAGCTCCACATAAAAAAAAGTTTTTATGGCAGAATTCAATCATACGCGGTATGTTTATAATTATAATTTAAAGTTCAAAGGACTAAATATGCCGAAGCATTTGTATCTTTTAAATTCGGAATTGTATTGCCCATTTGGTGCACAATTAATTTGAAATCGGATAAAGATATATATGGGAGCTATATCCAAATCTGAACCGATCTCGATAAAATTTGGCAAAGATATTTCTGAGCTGTATTTGATATATTTCCCTGAATATCGTTGTTACGGAGTGCATATTACGGTTGTGGGTAACAAATATAACAAATCGGATGAATAATATATATGGAAGCTATAGCTATATCTGAACCGATCTTCACCGAATTTGACATACTAGCTTCTAGACTCAATTCGGCCGTATGTGCCAAATTCCATCCCATTTGGACAAATATTAGACGTTTGGTGCACAATAATAGGTAAATCGGACGAAGTTATATATGGGAGCTATATCCAAATCTGAACCGATCTCGATAAAATTTTGTAAATTTATTTCTGAGCTGTATTTGATATATTTCCCCAAATATTGTTGTTACAGAGTGCATATTACGGCGGCAGTGGACAAAAATAACAAATCGGCTGAACAATATATATGGTAGCTATAGCTATATCTGAACCGATTTCGATCAAATTTGGCTTACATATTTTCAGGCCTAATTTGGGTGTATATGCAAAATTCCATACAATTCGGCCTGATATTACACGTTTGGTGCACAATAAAAGGCAAATCGGACGAAGATATATATGGGAGCTGTATCTAAATTTTGACCGATTATCTCCAATTTCAATAGGGTTCGTCCTTGGGCCAAACAAAAGATATTTGCAAAATTTCATCTGGATCGGGCAATAAATGCGACCTGTAATTTGTTTACAAAAATACATGGACAGACGGACGGACGGACGGACAGACGGACGGACGGACATGCATAAATCGACTCAGAATGTGATTCTATGCAGATCATCAAAAGGAACTATGGGTCTATCTCGTTTCCTTCTGCCTGTTACAAACAAATGCACAGAGACATAATACCCTGACCACCTTGTGGTGTAGGGTATAAAAATTACCCGATGACCATCAAAATTGGAAGGCTTCTGCCCAGCACCTGTAGATTAACTGCAAAATCATGAAATTTTTCAGTTTTTGGTCCATTTCAACCTCTAAATATTATGTGATAATCTCCAAAAGAAATAGGGTTCTATTTTGACCCATCCACATTTATCTTTTCAAAAAAAAAAAAAAATCAAAAATGGTGCGATTGTTACTCGCAAACATCATAGCATTTTCTGATATAATTTTTGCAATATTTTATTCCACCCTCGAGTTTTCGTTTTAATCTTCGACAATCCTGACGTAATTTTTCCCCATTTCCATACCAAAGATACAAAACAATTTATTCCTCCACATAGGATGTTCACACCATTTTTACCGTCCACAAATTCAATCCCTTGTTTTTCGATTCTATGCTACACCTGTAGCACATAACCCCAAATCTCTCTTGAAATGGTTTTGGTTGGCTACTTTAATGTTTGACCTGGGGCCAAGGAAAAATAACCAACAAAAGGAAATCAATATGACCAATGCATACATTTCTAGGCACATCACCATCATCAACATGTTTAATTTCCCTTCCCTTTTTTTAAACGAATGCCAGAGGACCAAAGAGGAACTAAACAAGAAAAAAGAACGTTCGTCAAAAAAAAAAAAAACGGACCAAATCCCTCCCAGAAAACATGCAAATAAGTTTTAAGATCTTTTTAGCATTTATTCGTTGGAGTTTGTGGGGAAAAGCTTCACAGCATTTCGATTTTCAATCATACAACCTCCACAAATCAACATAACGGGTAGAACGTGTGCATGTGGATTACATACATTCATAGAATAAATTGTTGCCGGAAATAAAATGTTTGTTGCAGTAACAAAAAAATCGTTGCTTGTGTTAGGGGTATGAAAAAGGAATTTTCACACATTTCGTTATAGTGACAGCATGGAAACAGGAACAGGCAAGGAACAGTTGCAGTTAAGCTTTCATGCCCTACAACACTATATGTGGGGGTATTATACGTTTGATGTAGGGTGTACTATAGGATTCTATGTATGGATCTCCCTATCACCTTGGCGGCTCAGTCGATCTAGCTATGTGTGTCCTACCGTCAGTCTGCCCATGTTACATTGTAATCACACTACAGGTCACAATTATGGCCTGTTCTCACGAAATTTTGCATGGAGGTGAGATCAAGGTCAGAATATAAGCCTAATGTTTGTGGAGATGACCGCAACTATTTAGGACCAAAAACAGAAAAAAATATTGAGTTGAGATCACAATTATAGACCAATGGACTCGGAATTTTGCATGGGGCTAGTGTGACCAATTTTTGTGGTCAACAAATGATATTTAGCGGGTGAAATATACCTTGAGGCCATGTAAAAACCAGTAAGGAAAGCTCAAAAGTCGGGCGGGGCCGACTATATGATACCCTACACCACTATGCATATTTAGTAGAGCTCTCGTAAAAAGGTTTATACAGGGCATTTCAGAGCTCTATGAGATATTGGGTACAAAATCAAAATCTATCTAATTCTATCGTGCATTTTACGAACTATAGCTATCTCTGAACCGATTTTTACTAAAATTGGTGTACTTGCTTATAGGCTGGTTTCGGTTGAATTTGCCAAAATTCATGCCATTTGGGCTGATATTGGCCATTTGATGCACAATTAACACGAAATCGGATGAAGATATACATGGGAGGCATATCCAAATCGGAACAGATTTTAATAAAATTAAAATCAACTATTTTTGGGCTTTATCTGATATCTGGTACCAAATATCATTCCTGTGGAGTGCATATTACGAATGTGAGGGACTTAAAGACCAAATCGGATGAAAGATATATATGGGAGCTACAGCTATATCTGAACCGATTTTTACTAAAATTGGTGCACTTGCTTCTAAACTGGTTTCGGTCGGATTTGCCAAAATTGATGCTATTACGGCCATTTGGTGGTCAATCACCCGAAATCGGATGAAGATATATATGGGAGCTATATCCAAAACTGAACCGATTTCGATAAAATTTAAAACAGCTATTCCTGTGCTCCATCTAATATCTGGTACCTGGTACTAAAACACTAAATCGGATGAAACATATATATGGTTGCTATATCGATATCTGAACTGATTTTCACTACATTTGATATACCTGCTTCTAGGCTGAATTTGGTCCGATGTACTAAAATTCAGTCCATTTGGACTTATATCGGCCATTTGGTGCACAATTAACCCGAAATCGGATGAAGATATATATGGGAGCTATATCCAAATCTGAACCGATTTCGATAAAATTACAAACAGCTATTTCTGGGCTGTATCTTTTATCTGGAACCAAATATCATTCTTGTGGAGTGCATATTACGAATGTGAGAGGCTTAAACACCAAATCAGATAAAACATATATATGGGAGCTATAGCTGTTTCTGAACCGATTTTCTCCAAATTTTTTGTATTTGCTTTAAGGCTAATCTCGGTCACATGTGCCAAAATTCGGGCCATTTGGGCTGATATTGGCCATTTGGAGGTCAATTAACCCGAAATCGGATGAAGATATATATGGGAGCTATATCCAAATCTGAACCGATTTCGATAAAATTTAAAACAGCTATTTCTGTGCTCCATCTAATACCTGGTACCAAATATCACGGTTGTGGAGTGCATAGTAGGAATGTGAGGGACTTAAAGATCAAATCGGATGAAAGATATATATGGGAGCTATAGCTATATTTGAACCGATTTTCTCCAAATGTGATATACTTGCTTCTAGACCGAACTCGGTTGGGTGTGCCAAAATTCAGGTAATTTGGACTGATATATATGGGAGCGGATGAAGATATATATGGGAGCTATATCTAAATTTGATCCGATTCTCTCCAATTTCAATAGCGTTCGTCCTTGGGCCAAAAAAATATTGTTTGGAAAATTTCATCTCAATCGGATAATAAATGCGACCTGCATTTTGTTCACAAGAATACATGGACAGACGGACGGACAGACGGACTGACATGCATAAATCGACTCAGAAAGTGATTCTATGAAGGTTCTCAAAAGTAACTATGGGTCTATCTCGTTTCCTTCTCCATGTTACAAACAAATGCACAAAGACATAATACCCTTACCACTATGTGGTGTAGGGTATAAATAGGACAATTTCTAAAAAACCGTGAAAATTCTTAATTCTAGCGAAAGCACAAATACATTAAATGATCGCTTCAGACCGCTTAAAAAAATCCTTGGATCTGGTCAGGATCCTGGATCCTCACGAAATTTTGCATGGATGTAGGGTTAGGGTCAGGGTCAGGGTCAGAATATAAACCTATTGTTTAGAAATATTGTGGCGGCGAAAAACCTTCGTCATCCTGTATTCTAGGAGCAAACACAATCAATACAGGAGAACCGTTATCACAACCACAGATCAGCATCCACTTATCAGCACCATTGGCGGTACCGTTGTTGTGATGACAAAATTTTTATAATCAAGTTCCCGTTATTCCACTGCTACCAAGTTTTGGAGTCAGGTATAAACGCGGAGGACGATAGAATCGGGACCGTCAATCCTTGCATACCCTGTAGACTTCCCTGAAGAATGGGGCTAGTGTGACCAATTTTTGTGGTCATCAAATGATATTTAGCGGGTGAAATATACCTTGAGGCCATGTAAAAAATAGAACAATTTCTAAAAAACCGTGAAAATTCTTAATTCTAGCGAAAGCACAAATACATTAAATGATCGCTTCAGACCGCTTAAAAAAATCCTTGGATCTGGTCAGGATCCTGGATCCTCACGAAATTTTGCATGGATGTAGGGTTAGGGTCAGGGTCAGGGTCAGGGTCAGAATATAAACCTATTGTTTAGAAATATTGTGGCAGCAAAAAACCTTCGTCATCCTGTATTCTAGGAGCAAACACAATCAATACAGGAGAACCGTTATCACAACCACAGATCAGCATCCACTCATCAGCACCATTGGCGGTACCGTTGTTGTGATGACTAAATTTTTATAATCAAGTTCCCGTTATTCCACTGCTACCAACTTTTGGAGTCAGGTATAAACGCGGAGGACGGTAGAATCGGGACCGTCAATCCTTGCATACCCTGTAGACTTCCCTGAAGAATCCTGTGGAAGTCCTGCGACATCTATTGTATGTCCCTTAATTATATTTAAATATCCTAGACCATGCTTGCGTATCCTGTAGATATCTTTGCATATCCTGTAGATTTCCTTGAAGAATCCTGTGAAATCGATTGTATGTCATTGTATGTCATTTCATTATCTTTAAAAATCCTTAGACAATTCCCAATTCCGGACCAAAGACGAGTAGGATAAGTTATGCTTGCCATAGGATGAGTACAATAAAAGTTAATTCAAAAATATATAAATTCATGCCTCAAAAGAAATAAATTTCTGTATGGACCGGTGGACCCCGAAGAATTATCCTATCCCAAGGGAAGAAATCCTGACATTACAAGATGTTCGCGAAATATATAGGGTTTAAAATGGATCAAAAACTTAAAAATTTTCTAGATTTTGCAGTCGACTCACAGTTCTTAATTAAGAACCAATAGATATGACAATTTTTATGAGGTTAGACTTAAGGGCAGTGTTGAAGTATGGCAGTATTTCTGAGCCGCATCTGATATCTCATACCAAATATCATTGTTTTGTTGCCTATAGGGGATTTAAATTTCAAATCGAATAAAAATTAAAATTTGAAGTAGGTACTTGCTTCTCGGCTGAATTCCGTCGCATTAAGACATATATGGGAGCCATATCCAAATCTGATCTGTATCTGATATCTGGTACCAAAGATCATTGTTGTGGGGTGCATATTACGCATGTAAGGGACTTACCAAATCGTATGAAACATATATGTATATGGGAGCTATAGCTATATCTGAACCTATTTCACTAAATTTAACGTATTTGTTTCTAGAATGAATTCAGTCTGGATTGCCAAAATTTAGGTCGTTTGGAATGATATTGGCCATTTGGTGCAAAATTAACCCGGATTCGGTTGAAGATATATATGTGGGCTATAACCAAATTTTAACCGATTCTTACCAATTTTATTAGGATTCGTCCTTGGGCCAATCAAATATTGATTGCAAGATTTCGTCTCAATCGGATAATTCATGCGACCGCCATTTTTTTTCACAAAAATACATGGACAGACGTACGGACTGGCATGCATAAATCGACTGAGAAAGTGATTTTATGAAGATTCTCTAAACTAACTATGGGGCTATTTCGCTTTCTTCTCCATGTTACAAACAGAAGCACAAAGATATAATACCCTTATCACAATGTGGTATAGTATAATTAAGTAAGACGGATATTACCAACAAATTGTATGAAAGTTTAGAACATCTTCTTTACCTTATAAATATAGTTTTGGAAAATACTAGTGGTTAGTTAAATTTCCGCAATATTTGTGATATTGTTCGGTTGCTTAAACTGTTAGGTGATATTGGAGCAGGGATGAAAACATCGATTCTATTGATAATACCATAATATAACCCTTGGTTCTTGTATGAGATCTATGTCGTCCAATTTGATGGACTGTGCTTTCAGGACATTCAGAGCTTTAGTCGTAATTCAATAGCCAATATGCCTTTAGCTAACCTCCAATTTTGCAAACTTTATTCTAACTTCTTTCCACATTTTCTCTTTTTGACATTCATTTACAAACCATTTCAATTTTTTGTCTTTTTTCTCCATTTCAAACTCGAATTTCAGTATATTTTTTGTTTTATTCCCATGTTCGACACAATTCAGCTATTCCGTCCCGTCATCGTTCCCGGTGTTGTTATTTTACTTGTATTTTCACACTGCTGACAATTGATTGAAAATTGATTTCATTATGCAAGTTTGATTTGTTGGCCGAATTTTTGCAGTTGAAGGCGCGAGACTAGACTGGGGAAATTGAAATGGAAGCAGCCACCATTCCCAAAAAAAAAAAAAAATAAATAAATAAAATAAAATAGAAACAATAAATACATTTATATTTGATGTCACTTCGACTGTTGCTGTATTTCAGCAAATTCGGTTATGTTGACAAACTTATTTACTGCCAGCATTCGGTCCTTCGTTTGTCCATTCATTCAGTCAGTCAGTGAGTCTCATTCATTCAACGCCAACATGACTATTTGAATCAGTAACCTGGTATGCCATCATAATACGGAATTGGCCATTGGATTTCTGCAATGTTAGTGAACTAATGCTGACAATTTCAATTCGCCATTAATTGGTAAATATTTGATGTATATGTATGTATGTATGGGTGGATGTTGGAGTAATCGCAGTACCCAATTCCGGTCACATGGGAATTTTTATGCTGCGTCCATTTTGAATATTGATTGATGAAATTTAGTAGTTACTGCGAAAAATATTAACAAATGGGTGAGAAAATATTTTATAAAATATTTAAATGAATTATTGTTTCTAAAAGTAAAAGGACAACAATTAGCTATTTGAGGGAATTTACATTTTTTAGATTTTATGACATCAACATTGCATATTGTTTTCTTGAAAGATCTATTCTGGTGGGATTAATAACTAAAAAGTGAAACATATAATATTTTTTTAATATTCTCGTGTCGAATAACGATTCAAATTATTTTTCGAATCAAACAAGCTTACACACTCTTTGGGCAGATGAACAATATACGATACACTTTCCACGAAATTTATAGGTTTGAGATACTTTGAAGATACCACTCAGTAACATCGCCAGATCTCGTACACATTAAAAGCAAATTTTGAACCTAATTGCTCCTCTTTTCGAATAATCATCATAGATGTGGAAGAAATATTTTAGAAAAACTTAGGATCTCAAAAAATCATCGGTATTTGACGAAGCAAATCCTAATATTCTCTGACGCAAAAATATAAATTTTTAATTCAAAAATGTCTTCCGTGCATTTTGAACGTTTTATTTGCATTTGTTTCTTAAAAAATGCCACAAGTCCTGCAAATGTTTTATCTTGGCTGTCGACCGAAACCACGAGGAGGGTATTCAAAACTATATTTGAAAATTTACATTTCTTAATTATACCCTCAGCCATATGGCTACAGAAGTTAGATATTATTTGATGCATCCATAACTTGCTTCATCGAAATAACAGATTTAGACCCAAGGTCTCTTCGGACTAAATGTATTTCAGGATATTTGGTGTCGAACTAGGTTTGGCCGTCCGTACGTCTGTCTGTCTGGCTGGTGCCCGATTTGTTCCAAACTTGGTTCATCGTAATATTATCATTAGACCTAGAGTCCGGAGGTGGGTAACATCTGTCCACTCCTTGTTCTACGTCCTCCACAAAAGGTAAAAAGGTTCATGGAACACAATTTTACTTACAGAAAGTGAACTATTCACTCAATTTGGCTCAAACTTTGGCATAACTTTGTCATTATACCCTCCACCTTGGAAAGGAGAGTGTATTAATTTTGTTCCGTTTGTAACATGTCCAAATATTTGTCATAGACCCCATAATGTATATATATTCATAATCAGCATAAGATTCTAAGTCGATTAAATGATGTCTGTCCGTCTGTCTGTCTGTTGAAATCACGATACAGGCCACAAAATTTAGCAAAATAATTTGTATTGTGTCTAGGATGGTTGGTATTGAAAATGACATATATCGGTCTACGTTTTGGTATATTCCACATATAACGGTATCTCCCATTATTCGGAATTTTGATGATTTTCCCCACATTCTAGCTCCGGTGGCGAAACATTGCACATTTTATCATGGATTTGTCTAAAAATTGGTATTTGTTTATCATAATGGATTCTAGCTCCTGTGGCGAAGCATTGCATGTATAAGTCCACGTTTTCGTATAGCCCCCATATTACGGTACCTCCCGATATTCGGTATTACGATGATTTTTGTCACATTTTTTCAAGGATTTGTCTGAGAATTGGTATTTGTAGGTCATAATGGGTTCTAGTTTGTGTGGCAAAACATTATACGTATAGGTCCACGCTTTGGTATAGCCCCCATATAACGGTATCTCCCGATATTCGATATTTTGTTATTTGTGGGTCCTAATTTCTTCTAATGTTTCCATTACCTTAAGGTGGAGGGTATTAAAAGTTCGGGCCGACCGAACTTGCCAACCTTGCTTTCCAAAATACTCCAGACACAATAGTGCAACGGATTGGTATCCGAAGATTTTTGTGGTCTTTGTTCGCTGGAAATGAAGTGAGGGACCTCATTTTGTAACCATTCGTGGGAGGCGCATGCCTAGGGCGATGGTGCTGAGTGCTGTTGGAATGTCCGAGGTCTGCGGCAAAAATGTTTGCCTTGGGCACGGCGTCAATACACCCTCCAGAACATTTTCGCGATAATATTCGGAATTTATTCTGGTATCACGGTCGATTAATACGAGCGGAGAGTGACCATCGGCTGTTATGGCGTCTCACACCATCACCATGGCTAGCACTTGAGTTCTGGTGACCAACCGAAGGTGCACTTGAGTTCTGGTGACCAACCGAAGGTGCACATTTTCAGCTGACCTCTTTGGCAAGTAAATACGATCATTTTGTTTGTTTACAAACCGCTGGACAACGAATGTTTTCTTATCGGAGAAAACCAAATTCGGCAGTTTAACACTTTTTGCCAAGCGAAGCAACCATTCTAAGTTCTAAGACGATCTAGCCCCGTCCGTCTGTTGTAATCACTCCTCCTGTTCTATATTTTTCAATTTCAACTAAATTTTTCAATGGAATTGTCTGAAAAACCATACAAGAAGTTTTTTGTGATTACTTTATCCCCTAGAAGAGTTATCCACGTAGGTCCACGTTTTAGTAAAACACCCATATTGCGGTACCCCCAGATACTCGGTACTTTCATGATTTTTGCGACATCATTAGTTGGATTTTATTTTTCAAATTTCGTATCTTAAGTTCGTTATAGGCACTTCAACACAAGGTGAAAAATTGTAAATACTGATTCATGATTTTGTAAAGACCCTCATTAAACGCCACCTCCCTATATTCCGTATTTTGATGCTTTTAGCTACATTAATTACTGGGTATTCAAAATAATATCTGAAAATGTCGATTCTTCTATATGATTCCAATGCCAATATTTTAACGAAATCAGCATCATGTAAAAGTTGGAGATGTTTCTTTTATGTATTTCTGATATCGTTAATTTATATATTATTTCTCAAAAAATTGTGCTCCATTTATCCATCTAATATTATCCTATGACCATCCAAAATGATTGGCTTCAGCGCTGTCTTTAACTCTAACACCATAAAAAATTCTATGTCATTTGGTCCTTAGGTGAGAACTGTAAGGGGACCGCAAATCTAGGCCATTTTTAGGTTTTAGTCCTTTTTAAATGTAAATATTTTTCGAACATCATCAAAAACAATTGACTTCTACTCTGATCCTTAGATATTCTCATTTAGATATAGCTCGCATATAAACTTCAACCGATTTCGGTTTAATTCTGCACCAAATGTCCAACCTGACATTTCAAATGACCTAAATTTTGGCAATTGTGACGGAATTTTGTATAGAAGCAAGTAAAAATTTGGAGAAAATCGGTTCCGATATAGCTCCCAAAAAATATATTTCATCCGATTTTGGATGCATGTCTTATGGACATGCGCAATATGCACTCCATAAGAATGATATTTGGTACCAGATAAATTATTAAGCTCAAGAATACATCCATAAAATTTAATTAAGACGGGATCGAACTAGGATGTAGCTCCCATATATATTTTTACCCGATTTTAAGTTTATTGTTCACCAAATGGCTAATGTCAGTCAAAATGGACTGAGTTTTGGAAATTCAGACTGAACTCATCCTAGAAATAAGTACTTGGTGAAAATCGGTTCAGATATAACAAAACCTCCCATATATCATCCGATTTGGTGTTAAAGTCCCTCATATGCGTAATATACACTCCACATCAATGATATTTAATACTGCTCGAATATACCTCTGCCAACTTTTATTATATAATCGGTCCCGCCTGACTTTTGATCTTTCCCTACTGGTTATTGGCATCTTTATACCCTACACCACATAGTGGTAAGGGTATTATGTCTTTGTGCATTTGTTTGTAACATGGAGAAGGAAACGAGATAGACCCATAGTTACTTTTGAGAACCTTCATAGAATCACTTTCTGAGTCGATTTATGCATGTCACTCCGTCTGTCCGTCCGTCTGTCCATGTATTCTTGTGAACAAAATGCAGGTCGCATTTAGTATCCGATTGAGATGAAATTTTCCAAACAATATTTTTTGGCCCAAGGACGAACCCTATTGAAATTGGTGAGAATCGGATCAAATTTAGATATAGCTCCCATATATATCTTCATCCGATTTCGGGTTAAATGTGCACCAAATATCCACTATCAGTCCAAATTACCTGAATTTTGGCACACCCAACCGAGTTCGGCCTAGAAGCAAGTATATCAAATTTGGAGAAAATCGGTTCAGATATAGCTATAGCTCCCATATATATCTTTCATCCGATTTGATCTTTAAGTCCCTCACATTCCTACTATGCACTCCACAACCGTGATATTTGGTACCAGGTATTAGATGGGTTAATTGACCACCAAATGACCAATATCTGCCCAAATGGCCCGAATTTTGGCACATGTGACCGAGATTAGCCTTAAAGCAAAAACAACAAATTTGGAGAAAATCGGTTCAGAAACAGCTATAGCTCCCATATATATATATTCATCCGATTTCGGGTTAAATGTGCGCCAAATGTCCACTATCAGTCCAAATTACCTGAATTTTGGCACACCCAACCGAGTTCGGCCTAGAAGCAAGTATATCAAATTTGGAGAAAATCGGTTCAGATATAGCTATAGCTCCCATATATATCTTTCATCCGATTTGGTGTTTAAGCCTCTCACATTCGTAATATGCACTCCACAACCGTGATATTTGGTACCAGGTATTAGATACAGCCCAGAAATAGCTGTTTGTAATTTTATCGAAATCGGTTCAGATTTGGATATAGCTCCCATATATATCTTCATCCGATTTCGGGTTAATTGTGCACCAAATGGCCGATATAAGTCCAAATGGACTGAATTTTAGTACATCGGACCAAATTCAGCTTAGAAGCATGTATATCAAATTTAGTGAAAATCGGTTCAGATATAGATATAGCAACCATATATATGTTTCATCCGATTTAGAGTTTTAGTCCCATACATTCGTAATATTCACTCCACAACCGTGATATTTGGTACCAGGTATTAGATGGAGCACAAGAATAGCTGTTTTAAATTTTATCGAAATCGGTTCAGATTTGGATATAGCTCTCATATATATCTTCATCCGATTTCGGGTTAAATGTGCACTAAATGGTCAATATCAGCCCAAATCACCAGTCTAGAAGATAATACGTAAAATTTGGAGAAACCCGGTTCAGAGATAGCTATAGTTCGTAAAATGCACGATAGAATTAGATAGATTTTGATTTTGTACCAAATATCTCATAGAGCTCTGAAATGCCCTGTATAAACCTTTTTACGAGAGCTCTACTAAATATGCATAGTGGTGTAGGGTATCATATAGTCGGCCCCGCCCGACTTTTGAGCTTTCCTTACTGGTTATATGTGATTTTTTTCACATATCATTCTATTCTGTCTTGAGGACATTTAATGTGGTATTTTTCTGCAGTTAATATGAGTTTTCCAATTATATCCTCTGTTATTGACGACGACATTATTGGTTCATATATTTTCATATTTTTGTGTCAATTAATTATGTTAATTTTATATACCGACACTCTTAATTGTCAATAATGAATGCCGAAAGAACAGATATACTTAAGCCAATGGCAGTTTCGGTACCGAGATTCTGTGAATTTCTGACAACGGAATAAACGACAATTTCCAATTACTAAAAATTTTTCATTCTTTTACATTTTCGATAATTACAAATTTCGATGATCATTCATACAGAATTGTCAGTTATGTTGCTAAGTTGGAGAGGATATCAAAAACCAGATTTTTATCGATTTTATAAAAAATAATAGTAAAGTTTTTACATTCTTTTATGTTCTAGTGCAGAACATATATTATTAAACTGAACTTTCGAAACGTTCAATGAGAGAATTGGTGTGTTTCAGAAGAGCAAGAATGTAGAAAATTTTACTACGATAACCAATTTTCACTTTATGATAGTTGATTCTTGCATGCTTGCGTCGAATGTTAGATTTTAAAAAATATATATACTGAAAATAGCCTCTTGAAATATGTATAACAATATTAAATCTTAAAATTTCCTTAAAATAAACTAGTAAAAATGTATTAAGTTATTTTGATATTCTTCCCCATCTTTCTATATCTACAAGCCAGTAAAAAAAGTCTTAAAGTCGGGCGGGGTCGATGGGAGAATTCAATCTATACGCTATGATTATAATTATAATTTAAAATTCAAAAGACTAAATTTTGTATTTGTATCTTTTAAATTCAAACTTGTATTGCCCATTTGATATATGTGGGAGCTATATCCACATCTGAACCGATCTTGATAAAATTTAGCAAAGGTATTTCTGAGCTTAATTTGATATATTTCCCCAAATATCGTTACTACCGGGTGCATAATACGGCTGCGGAGAACTAAAATAACAAATCGGATGAACAATATATATGGGAATTATAGCTATATCTGAACCGATGTTTACCAAATTTGACGTAATAGCTTCTAGACTCAATTCGGTCGTAAGTGCTAAATTCCATCCCATTTTGACAGATATGGTGCACAACAAAAAGTAAATCGGACGAAGTCATATGTAGGAGATATATCCAAATCCGAACCGATCTCGATAAAATTTAGCAAATATATATATATATATATATATATATATATATATATATATATATATATATATATATATATATATATATAATATATATATATATATATATATATATATATATATATATATATATATATATATATATATATATATATATATATATGGTATGGTTAACAGTAAAAAACTACGCAATTTAATTGAAGATATGATTATTACAAGGAAGTATGTTGTTATCTCTAATTCCCCCCGAAATCCCCCTTAACTTTAAAAGATTGTAGTTTCCTGTACGGTTGGCATTTGCAATAATAAGTACAAATTCCATTCGTGTATGCGGACTAAATTTGGTATGATTTCCTCATGATCAGGTAGCAACCTTCAAAAACAAAATTCCAGACAATTCCTTTTAAAAATGTTCCGAAAATCTTCGAAATGATTACATTGAAGTCGTACCGTTTATTCAAAAAGATTTGCGGATATAGCCCATCTTCGAACTTGGTCTAAGTTCAGACCCAAAACGTCTGCATATCAAATTTCATCACTTTATCTGAACAACTTCGGAAGATAGGGTGATTTCAAGATTAGAATATTACACTGATCATGAATATATATTCTTCGTTGGGTTTAAAATAAGTACTTTGAAGAGTAACAAACGGAATGACATACTTAATATATCCTCACTGTTATGGTGGAGCCTATAAAAACGTAGAATTCTTGGAAAATTCATCTTCAAATCACAAACTTTCTACATATAGTCAAACATTGCTATAATAACCATCATTTGAGATGAAACTGCGATCCTATATAACCATTCCGTTCCGTTAAAATAGTCTTTGACAGTTTCTCTTTTTTTCCAATGAAACATTTTTTCCGAATATTAAACTGAAATGACTGACTTGTTGTTTGCACTTCGTTTCTTTTTCTCTGACCATAGTGACGGGAAAGGAAAATAATGGTCAAAATAATAAATGTATGTGGAAATCTGTTTGTATCTCTGTCGACGGGCAGTTGGGCCCACCATCTGGTTTTTGGCCATAAAGAATCAAAAAAATAAATTGGTCAACATTTATTGACAGATCGACATGCAAAAATAGGACAAAACCCCCAGTCCAGCCCATGTGAAGTTAGCGGTGGTGCGACCTACCAATCCCAACCTGTGACAGAGGTGACGATGACGAAATTTTATGTGGGCAAAATTGACATGAATTGATTGAAATATTTATGGGATGTTCGTCGTCTTGTTGTTGCTGTTAAAATCGATGTAGCAATGTTGCTTATCGCTTTCCTCTGCTTGTGTATTTTTTTTATTCCAGACCTGCTGACATTCACATGTGAACATTTGCGTAAGTTTTAAAGTCCGGATTGTTTGTGTTGGATGTCGCCATTTTTATTGTACTTGCCATTTTCGCTTTCCATTTTGCCAGGTGAAATGCCGAGTCTGTGGATCTGACACGTTTCACAAATATTTATTTAAGTTTCATTGCTAAAAAGTTACTTGAATGACTGACTGCCGTTCTTTAGCAACACCAGCAGCAGCCACATCAGAATTGAAAGGGAGGTGAGTGATTGATGTCGGATGACAAACGATGTGAAAGTGATTTTTATCAATTTTCTGCACAGTAGGTGAAATATAGTTGTAACTAAACTTAATAACTAGGCTTTAAAAATTATTCATAAATTACCAGTTTCGTTTCCCATAATACAGTGCTAATACAATAAATAAGAGTAAAAAAAACTATGAGTTTATTTATTATAGGTATGTTTATTACATACCGTTATTTTAGACCCTTAATGGGAAAGGTGCCACAAGGTTTGATCGGTAAGTCACATCTTCACCATCGGATCTAATGCTGTATATAAGGCGAACAGTTATTCCACATTTTACGATATTAATTATTATTCAAAATTGTTGACTTTCCAGAAAAGGCACAAACAGTAGTTAGCCAATACTTCTGATGTTGGTTCCTAGCCTTGACCTGATATATATTTTCCGTGGACCAATTTGACCTGATATATATTTTCCGTGGACCAATGTTAGTTATAACCCAGGAAAAAAATTCATTACGAAATAATGAGTTTATTGAGTACAATATTTACTTATAAAACATCATACTAATCCCTTATATTAACATGGACACTTCATGAGATATATCGGTCCACGTTTTTGTATAGATCGGGTACCTTCGCTATTTCGTGTTCTCATAATTTTAGCCACATTTTCTACAAAAATGTTTCATATTTGATATTTAGCGAGTTCCACCGATGGTACAGCATTGTATATAGAGGGTGAGATAAGAAAACTGCAACTAACTTCAGACTGCAGTCATTGTTAAGCCGCTCGTCCTACAGCTGTTAAAATTATTCCAGTGACAGCTCATTATATTGTTTACAAGCGTACAAATGCATTTTGGTGAGAATTTTCCAAGAAAAAAATTATTCGTGATAGAATTCAAGCATGATAGTGTGATTTCTTTAGATTTGGTTGCATAACAACAAGTGGCTATCGTTAGAGCACTCCAGAATTTAAATGTAAATAAATCTTTTGTGTTTTGTACCTTCGCTTGTTACCGTTATACTGGTAGCGTAGTCTGAAATTCCAAAAAGTGCTAGAACTTCAACAAATAGAAACCAGTAAAGAAAGTCTTAAAGTCGGGCGGGGCCAACTTTATGATACCCTACACCACTTTGCTAATTTAGAAGAGCTCCGCATAACAATTAAAAGTTTTTATGGGAGAATTCAATCATACACACTATGATTATAATTTAAAGTTCAATGGACTAAATTCGGACTTGTATTGCCCATTTGGTGCACAATTAATTTGAAATCGGATAAATATATATATGGGAGCTATATTCAAATCTGAACCGATCTCGATAAAATTTGGCAAATATAGTATTTAATATATTTCCCTGTATTTAATATATTTCCTGAATATCGTTGTTACGGAGTACATATTACGGCTGAGGGTAACAAATATAACCAATCGGATGAACAGTATATATGGGAGCTATAGCTATATCTGAACCGAAATTTGACATACCAGCTTCTAGACTCAATTCGGTCTTAAATTCCAAATTCCATTCCATTTGGACAAATATTAGACGTTTGGTGCACAATAAAAGGTATTTCTGTATTTCTGAGCTGTATTATATATATTTTCTCAAATATTGTTGTTACAGAGTGCATATTACGGCTGAGGAGGACAAAAATAACAAATCGGATGAACAATATTTATGGCAGCTATAGCTATATCTGAACCAATTTCGGTCAAATTTGGCATACTTATTTGTATGTACAAAATTCCATACAATTCGGCCTGATATTACACGTTTGGTGTGCAATAAGAGGCAAATCGGACAAATATATATATGGGAGCTATATCTAAATTTTGACCGATTATCTCCAATTTCAATAGGGTTCGTCCTTGGGCCAAACAATTGATTTGTGCAAAATTTCATCTGGATAGGGCAATAAATGCGAACTGTACTTTGTTTACAAAAATACATGGACAGACGGACGGGCGGACATGCATAAATCAACTCAGAATGTGATTCTATGCAGATCATCAAAATTAACCATGGGTCTATCTCGTTTCCTTTTGCCTGTTACAAACAAATGCACAAAGACATAATACCCTGACCACCTTGTGGTGTAGGGTATAAATAGACTCAAAATAGCTATAGAGTTGCTTCGCTTGGCCGAAAGTGGTGAATCTCCGACGAGAAAACATTCATTGTCCAGCAGTTTGTAAACAAACGATATAATAGTGTTTATTTGCCAAAGAAGTCAGCTGAAAATGTAAACCTTCGGTTGGCCACCAGAACTCAAGTGCCGGCTATGGTGGTGGTGTGGGCCGCCATAACAGCCGATGGTCGCTCTCCGCTCGTATCAATCGACTATGGCATCAGAATAAATATCGAATGTTATCGCGAAACTATTCTGGAGGGTGTATTAAAGCCTTGGGCACGCAAACATTTTGGCCGCAGACCTTGGACATTCGTGCAGGTTCCTCGTTCAATGAGATTCCTCGTTTAATTTCCGGTGCACAATGGCCACCGAAATTTCATAATTTCATTGCATTTTGATATTCTTTCTAATAGCTTAATTTTCACTTTCAATATTTGATGATCTCTTGTTGACTTTCTCAAAGTAGATTTAGCGATTTCTATGGTCAAGAGATAGAAAATCTATCTCGTAAAGGCTCTGTAGATCTTTGTATAGATCTGTCAATCTTGTTATAGAATATTTGTAGTATTTCTTATAGAAGAAGTTCTCCGATGGACGATCTGTAGACCTTGTCATAGAAGGAATGTCTATTGAATTTCTCAAAGATCTGGAAATATACTCGTAGAAGATCTTGTGACCTTTTCCTAGAAGATCGGTTGAAGTAAAAAAATTTGGTAGAATGTAGATATTCTCACAAAAAGTCTCCAAATCTTATCATAAAAAATATGTTGATCTGCTTCGGAAGATATGTTGATACTCTCAAGGAATTAACCTTTTTTCACCGAGGGTTCGTAGGTCTCATAAAAGATTAATATACATTAAAGAGCAGTGCATACGGTTTTTTTTTTTTTTGCTCTAGGAGGACTTTGCTTTTTGCCATTTTCTCTAACTTCCCATAAAAATCTAAATTTCTAATTTAATACCAAATTTTAATATCTACCGCACTTTTTCCTCTTCAATTGCGCTCTTTTTATTTCACTTTATTTTCTTTTGTTATTTAATTTTATTGTTATGGCTTCTTATGTGATTTTGGCTGCTTTACCTCTATTTTATTTTCTGCTGTTTTGTTCGTCGTTTTTTTTTTTTTTGGCCTTTTGTCCGCAAAAGTCTGTTGTGGCGTGCAACAAGTAAATTAAATTTAATGATGTTTAAGTAAATATTTATGATTAGAGCGAGTTTGAACGAACAATGCGGATGTTAATTTGTACAACTTTCTATTCTTTTGGTAATTTCGTGACTGTTTATTTATATTATATTTTTCTTAATTGCGTGTCAAATTGGCTTACATTTTGAGAACAATTCGGTAGAAGTTTGTGTTCTATGTGGTGTAGGGTGAAATTAAAAGAAGAATACAAAGAAGATTTGTGATTCGCTGTAGTCTTTTGTGATTATTGGACTGAGATTAGCAAGATTCACTTGTTATACCCTCCACCATACTATGGAGGGTATAATAGTTTTGTCAGCGAAAAATTCTAAGACGATTTAGCCCTGTCCATCTGTGTGTCGGTCTGTCTGTCTATCTATTGTAATCACGCTATCTTCCGAAAAAATTGAGATAAAAGGATAACATTTTGCACATATGTTTATTTTGCCAGTAGGCAGGTCAAGATCGTAAATGGGCCATATAGGTCCACGTTTTCATATAGCCCCCATATAACGGTACCTCGCGATATTCGGTATTTTGATGATTTTAGCGACATTATTCACCGGAATAGTTTCAAATTTGGCATTTGAAGTTCGAAATTGATACTACAGCCTAATACAGAAAAATGTCAGTGCATGCCGATATAGCATTTTCAGATTAAATGAAACCTTTTGCAATTCAAATGAATCTTTTTGCAGCGGGAATGAAACCTTTTGCAGTGGAATTGAAACCTTTTGCAGTGGAAATGAAACCTTTTGCAGTGGGAATGAAACCTTTTGCAACCGAAATGAAACCTTTTGCAACCGAAATGAAACCGTTTGCAACCGAAATGAAACTTTTTGCAAATCAAATGAAACTTTTAAATTTATAGAAGGAAAAATAACAAAACATTTTTATTTTTAGTAGTTTTTAAATTAAATTAACTAATTATAACTAATATATAGTTAAAGAGGAATTTTTATTGATTATTAATAACTATGTTTTATAAATTTTTTTCTTAAGCTTCCATAAAACACAAGTGTAGATGCAGAAAGATTGAAAAAAGTTTTTCAAGGTATTTTTTTCAAAGGACCCGAATTAGATACCTTTTTATAATCTTCTCCATGGAAAGGAGAATATATTAAATTTGTCATTCGGTTTGTAACACCTCTAAATATTCGTCGTAGACCCCATAAAGTATATACAATCATGATCATAGTTGATTTAATGATTTCCACTTATCTGTCTATTGAAATCACGACTGCTTTATCTCCATAATCAATAAAGCTGCGAAGCGGGAATCCCTTATTTGGAAAGATTAATAGTATACTATAACTATAAAAATTTGTGGTAAAGCTTAATTTCACATTTCAGTCCTGGCCATACCTATAAAGGCCAAAATTTGTTTAAATTTCTCTTTTTACCGTTAAGCATTTGGAATTTAATAATATGGAAGCATTTTATACCAAATCAATAAAGAACCATTTTTTATTACAATAATTGAAAATTTAAGAAATAATATAAATAAATGTAGATATTTATAATCAATAAAAAATCCTCTTTGTCAATATATTAGTTATAATTAATTGATTTAATTTAAAAACTACTAAAAATATAAATGTTTTGTTATTTTTCCTTCTATAAATTTAAAAGTTTCATTTGATTTGCAAAAAGTTTCATTTCGGTTGCAAACGGTTTCATTTCGGTTGCAAAAGGTTTCATTTCGGTTGCAAAAGGTTTCATTCCCACTGCAAAAGGTTTCATTTCCACTGCAAAAGGTTTCAATTCCACTGCAAAAGGTTTCATTCCCGCTGCAAAAAGATTCATTTGAATTGCAAAAGGTTTCATTTAATCTGAAAATGCTATATTTGGCGTTTTGATGATTTTAGCGACAATATTTATCGGAACTATTTTAAATTTGGTATTTGAAGTTCTGTGCAGGTCCACGTCTTCATATAGCCCCCAGTATTTAGATGAATTTAGCTACATTATTTACTCGAATTGTTTCAAATTTCGCATTTGAAGTTCGTAATCGATATTACAGCCTATGTTGGAAAATTGTCTGTGCAAAACCACGTCTTAGAATAGCCCCCATATAACGGTACCCGCGATATTCGGTATTTTGATGAATTTTAGCAACATTATTCACCGGAATTGTTTCAAAATCGGTGTTTGAAGTTTGTAGTGCAAACTACAGCCGACGACAGATAATTGTTTGTGCAGGTTCACGTTTTATAACCCCCATGGTACCTTCAAGTTTCAAGTTTTTTCAAGTTTCATATTTGAATATTGTAATAGCTTGTGACAAAAGTTGCCTACGCAGGTCCACGTCCCTATTATACGGCTACACTCGATAGTTTTAAGATTTTAAAAGAATTTTTAACGGATTTTATTTTTTTTGATAATTGCCAAATTTTTCCAAATGGTGAAGGATATTCAAAGTTCGGCCCGGCCGAACTTACACCTTTTATACTTCTTTTTTTATTATACCCTCCACCTTGGAAAGAAGCGTATATTAACTTTGTCATTCCGTTTGTAACATCCGTCGTAGACCCCATATAGCATATATATTTATAATCAGCATAAAATTCTAAGTCGATTTAACGAGGTCTATCTGTCTGTCTGTCTGTTGAAATGACGAAAGCCACATTATTTGAAGTAGAGCTTCAAAATTTGGCAGAACGATTTGTACTGTGTCTAGGATGGTTGGTATTGAAAATGAGATCTATCGGTCAATGTATTGGAATAGCCCCCATATAATAGTACCTTCCGATATTCGTTATTCCGAATTTGGTATTTTAGAAAATTTGATAGATGACAATCCTAGCAGTATAAAATTGTCTATAGAGGTTCCCGCTTTGGTATAGCTCCATATAACGGCCTGACTCACTATATGGTTTTTTGATAAATTTAACTACACAATCCAAACTGTGTTACTGGTATATGCAGTTTAAAGTGAAACACACTTGAATTGAGGTGCTGTTATATAAAAATGTTTCCTTTGCCCT
Organism: Musca domestica; assembly: GCF_030504385.1. Taxonomy (NCBI): domain Eukaryota; kingdom Metazoa; phylum Arthropoda; class Insecta; order Diptera; family Muscidae; genus Musca; species Musca domestica. Next base: position 6,700,477 of record NW_026712219.1, on the reverse strand, counting down.
GTGGTGGAGGATATTAAAAATTCGACCCAACCGAACTTAATGTTTTTTTACTTGTTCCTTAATTATCCTGTATCAACAAAAAAAAAATGAGGACGAAATTCTCAGATGGGTTTATATGATCGTATTGTTATCCAATTGAAAATTAGTACTTTTGTTCCAATTTTCATTAAACGACCGCTTTCAACTTCTTACGAATTCCTCTGTCTACTGCATATATTTACATACATACGTATACATATATACACACGTTCACAAAGTCTTATCAATTGTATACACCATCGTTAGTCGTTCGGTCAATTGAGAGCGTATCATTTGACTGCAAAAGCTGATGTGCAAGTAATCTGTCATGCATCTTCTATTGAAGGCGGAAATGTGTGCAAGACAAGGCTATTTCATAGGCCCCAAAGATCACTTGACACATTTCCGCAATGATTACATCAATATTGTGGGACATCTGTTAGATTTATGTGCGATGTTGTACGTAGGCCAGTCACCTACCCCATGAAGGCAGCAACAGGCAAACAATATACATCCACCCAGACACACCAGCAGCAATTGTTTTACGTGTTCGAGATATTGAATAAATAATGTAAAATTTCTGTCTGCTCTAAAGTCACACGTAGAAGTCATACATTCGATGAGTATGTATGTATATGTGTCAAAAGTAAATTAAATGTTTATTTAGTGCACATTGGGATTGTAACTATAATTATACCTTCAGCCACATGACAATGAAACCATCACGTGCCTTACCGAAATAGCGGTTTTAGACCGTACCTTTCTTTGGATCAAATGCTTTTAAGGACATTTGTAGTCAAACTACATCTTAATATTTCTACCAACATTAAATCCGGTGAGAAGATGAAATGAACATATATGGGTCCATTCATTCTCTACCACAAAATATTGAAATTTTCATAAATTTGGAAATAAATGTTAGTTTTTTTTTAAATGTTGCACATCCCAATATCCCAACATAAATGAAATACTTCGAACGACCATATGGTACTACAGGTAAATTTAAATACTTTCCATAAATTATCACATATTTCATATAAAGGAAAATGTAAATATTTTCTCAGCTCTCGGAACCTCCGCCAATAGCAAAGACTTTCTTTCTTCAACGCGTCTTTCCAAAAGACTCCCCGATTCAAGACTCACTTTCTTCAGCTCGTCAATGGAAAAGACTCCTGCAACGACAGGTCCAGCGGGTTCGCACAGAAATTTATTTCTTTTGAGGCAGAAAGTGAGAGATTCAGGATTCGGGATGGTTTATTCAAGTCTATCTGATGGATGGTGGCAGACCTTGATATGTGCTCATTAAGGTGCTATGAGGTTGGGAGAGATCTTACTAATTGCTCAAACCGTACGTAAACTCATCAAAATGCCGAATATGGGGAGGTTCTGGTATATGGGGCCTATACGAAGACCTGGACCTACATAGACAATTTTCTGTCTTAGTATCCATTTCGAACGTCAAATACCAAATTTGAAACAATTCCGGTTGTTGTTGTTGTTGTACACAACATCAAAATACCGAATATCGGGAGGTACCGGCATACAGACAGACAGGCGTAAAGAGGTAAATCGACTTCGAATTTTACGCTGATCAAGAATATATATATATATATATATATATATATATATATATATATAGGGTGATTGTGATTATTAATTTTTTTCTTCAAGTTTCGCATTTGGATATTGTAATGCTTTTTAACAAAACTTGCCTGTGCAGGTCCACATCATCGTATAGACACTTATATAACGGCTACATTCTGTATTTTTTAGGAATTTAACAGAATTTTTAGTGCATTTTATATATATATATATATATATATATATATATATATATATATATATATATATATATATATATATACATATATATATATATATATATATAATGCACTAAAAATTCTGTTAAATTCCTAAAAAATACAGAATGTAGCCGTTATATAAGTGTCTATACGATGATGTGGACCTGCACAGGCAAGTTTTGTTAAAAAGCATTACAATATCCAAATGCGAAACTTGAAGAAAAAAATTAATAATGTAGCTAAAATCATCAAAATGCCGAATATCGGGAGGCAGCATTAAATGGGGGCTAAGACGTAGACCTGCACAGACATTTTCTTTCTTAGGCTCAAGTACTAAATTTGATTTGATGAATTCCGGTGAATAATGTAGCTAAAATCAAAAAAGTCCCGAATATCGGGAGGTACCATTATATGGGGGCTATACATACACAGACAAATTTCTGTCTTAGGCTGTAGTGACCACTTCGACTTTCAAATACCAAATTTGAAACAATTCCGATGAATAATGTCGCTAAAATCGTCAACATATTGAAAATAGGGAGGTAAAATTAAATGGGGCTATTCCAAAACGTGGACCTACATACCCCATTTTCATTATCAGAAGTCCTGCAGATATAATATACATTTGATTTAAATTTTATCAACCCACTTTATTTAGTTCGGAAGCTTGGGTGATTTCCACAGACGGACCGACAAAGCTAGATCGATATAGAATTTTATGCTGATCAAGAATATATACTTTGTGGGGTCTAAAATGTATATTTCGAGGTGGTGGTAAAATCATAAAAATATTGAATGTAGGGAGTTACAGTAATATTGGGATCTATACGAAGGAGCTGCATAGTCAAGTTATGTCATAGGCCATTACAATATTCAAAACGAAACTTGAAAAAAATGTGGTGAATAGAGTCGCAAAAACATCAAAATACCGAATATAGAGAGGTACATTTACCATTTTAAATACCATAACTCATGCAGACCAATCACACATTTGAGTAAAATATTATCAACCTACTTCAATTCGTTCGGAAGCTAGAGTGATATCCACAGACGGACGGATATCGTTAAATCGACATAGAATTTTATGCAGATTAAGAATATATATACTATGTAAGGTCTAAAATATATATTTTGAGGTGATAAATTTAATCTCCATATTATTGTGGATGGTATAAAAATGTGTGGTAATTTGTGTACTCAAAAATGCTGAAGAATTTTCGCCGCCTCATTTCCAGCTCCAGCTCGCCCACAGCTAAGACTCCAGGCTTCAGCTTGTCTACAGAAAATACTCCCTCTCTTCTGATCTAATATATCAAAAATTCTCAGTTTCCAACTTGTCTATAGGAGAGAGGCTCTCTGGTTCCAGTTCGTCTGTAGGGAGAGATTCTCCGAATCAGCCTGTCTGTGAATATATCTCTGCATCAATGCCGGTTTATTAAAGACTCCATGCATCAACTCGTCCGTGAAGGGCTATTGTGCATTATCTTCAACTATTATTCCGTCATAAAATTAACATCTATCACAAATACCGCAGACATACATATGTATTTCTTTAGACATATATTGCTCTTATTGTCGGTTTGTGCAAATCACTATTTCAGATGGCCACATTTGTAGGCCACACACTCATTCCTTTACATAGATTCATGCCTAGTGTAGGAGTATTTAGATGGATAAACATGACAATAATAATGTCAATTTTCATGCCATTATCATTATTATTATTATTGTTATAATCACCAGCATCAGCATTATCATCGTCAACGCCATCGCCATCATTATCGGCATCAAAAGCAATAGCACCAATTTCACAACTTCTACTGTCACACTTGTATCTCTCTCCCACCATACAACATTTACCCCACAAATCCCCAAGCGCGCCAACAAAACCCACTCTCACACACAAACATATGTATCTTCTGGCAAAGGGATCAGACACACAGTGAGATGCTGTCATACATATAGAATATTAGACATATCTCACAGAACATGTGTATCTGTTGGGTTGTTCGGATGTAGTAGTCTGGGTAGACACAGTGGAACATTATAAAGTAGCCGGAAATTAATTTAAAAAATAAACAAGTAAGCAAAGGCTATAGTCGTGCTGGGCCAACCATGTTATACCCTACAACACTACAATATGTTAGAAGCCCCCTTATGTCTAAACCCGTCTTGGAAGACATCCCTTTTGAAATTATATCAAGGAGAACTGCCATACATTGCCCTTAGCATTTTGATCAGGGACATTTGTCCAATATTTACGCACTTCGTCGTGCTGTTAGTTGTTGTGGTCTATTTTACAGCTAAATATAATTCAATAGTCATCCAAAATGCTAGAATTCTTCTCTGTCCTTAACTCTCTTCTCAGTCGTGCCGATTGGCCTCAATTGTGTGATCAGGGCATTTTTTATGTTCTTGGTTCATTTGAACCCATAAATATTTTGCGATTTCTATTTGTGACCTTTATAACGGCTGCAAAATCTGGAACATTTAGTTAGTTGTTGATCCATTTCAACCCCTAAATATATTGCGGACATCTTTGAAAACAATAGGCCTAGCCCTACTAAGCCTAACCTATCCTTGTGAAAATGTTCGTGAGGATCGGACGATAACTGCAATCTTTATATAACAACCCCCAACCTGTGTTCTAAGGAGAAAAAATATCATATCATATCACATCAATATTATAAGTCAAATTGAAAAAATCGCATGCGATAAAAAAATATGAAAAATTAAAAATAAAATGTCACAAAATACTACAAAATCTATATTAACATTATTATTGACATATTTTTATGAGATTTTTTTAGATTTTATACTTTTATGCTAAGAGGGCATTCTGAATTGACAAAATTTGTCAAAATCGGTCCAGCCATTCTTGGGATATAAGCATTCTAGCTAACATCCCCTGCCTTTGTATATATGTCGTGATAAATATCCGATATATTTACTATCGGCATCTACGTAACGATCAGAATGACCTGTTCGTCTGTTTGTGATTTCGCCGGGATTAAAAATATTCGCGGTTTAATCAAAAATTTGACTTTTTTAAAAAAAAAATGTTATGGTCCATTTCATCCACTAAATATTTCCCGATGACCATTAAAATTGTAAGGATTAAGCTCTAGCCCTATGCAAATTTCCGCTTCGATTGGTCTATAATTGATCTCGTCATTGGATAAAAAAGTTTTTTTTCATAGAAGTAATTTTTAAAATAACTTCTGGGGAGACTATCCCAGGCATAAAACAGGGGAACTGATGAGGGTTGTGGCTCTTTCCGAAACCTAGGTATTCCCTACCCCCTGGTAAACATTACCATCGTTCTCCACTAATAAACAAACGTTGTTTGTATAAAAATAACAATAGTGGGATTAAGCCATACCATTTTGCAACAACAAAGTATTGTATTTTGTTTATTGGGGTTCCACTGTCTCTAAAAGCGAGTACGTCACATTATGTCAATTGAAACTGTTGCCTCTTTCTGTGATTTATTCACTCTTATGATTTATTACTTAAGCATGCCGCAACAATGGTCTTAAAACCGACAAACTCACACAAATGCGTTTAAAATCCGCAAACACACTCACCCACACACACTGACATACACACCCACAGGAAACAGGAGGTCATGCCAACGATTTGGGGTCTTAAGTACATCAGTTGTTGGACAGATTCCATTTTGTGTTGAAGATAACTGAAATCATTTTCACTTTAGCCACTCAACTTCAATTTAATCACAAAGCCAGCCAGCCACACACATTTGCATCAGAACGGAAATTCCTCCAAAAACTTACTTTTATGAAAATTACTTAACAACAGTAACAACAACATCAACAAAAGCAAAATATTCTAACCTAAGAAAATCTCTGTGCCAGCTAACAAACAGCTAGTCAAACAAGCAACATTTTCAGGCAAATTGAAAAGTTCAAGTTGTTGCCTGGCGGTTGACTGGTTTGAAGGCTGCCTGGCCTGGACTGTTCTGTTCTGATCTGATCTGGCATGGCAGGTAGGTAGTTAGCTAATGTTGATGTTGCCAGTGTTGTTGTACTTCTAGCAGTTCGGCGAAGGCACATTAAAAGTGTTAAGAGAACATTATTTATGGCACATCTTAAGTGAAAACACACAAAACTAAAATACGACAGCCAAAAGTTTTACTAATTTTGCGGTAATGTTTATAACGAAAGTTTTTCATTACAAATTAGTGAAGTTTTTGTTTTTTGGCCATGATTTCCGTTTGTTCATCGTCGTTGTTGTTGTCGTCGCTGTCTATGGTGAGGATTTGTTATGGTTCACCAATGTTAGTCTTACTTTAGCCTGGGTGCTATTCTAAATCCTGGCATGGTGCAATGTGACATAATCTATTAGGGGATTTTGAATAAAAATACCACAACAAAAATACAACTTAATTGAAAAATTTTGTAAACAATGTTATTACTTTAACAATGTTTTTCTGAGGAGAATTTTTGGTAAAATATTTTTTCTTTTAAAAACTATAACTAAACATCTAAAATTCTAAATGCCTCATCTTTATACCCTCCACCATACATAGTAGGCAGGGTATATTAAGCTCGTCATTCCGTTTGTAGCTAATCGAAATAATCATTTTATACCCAACAAAGTATTTATATTCTTGATCAGCGTAAAATTCTAAGACGATTTAGTCCCGTCCGTCCGTCCGTCTGTTGTAATCACGCTACAGGCTAAATGAATTAAGATAGAAAGCTAACATTTTGCCCAGATATCTTTTTTGTCTGTAGGCAGGTCAAGTTCGAAGATTGGCTATATCGGTCCACGATATCGTATAGCCCCCATATAACGTTACCCCCGATATCCGATATTTTTATGATTTTAGTTACATTTTTCAATGCTATTGTATAAAAATCTACACAAGAAATTCCTTATGAGTACTTAATCCCTTGGTTGAGAATTATCTATATAGGTCCACGATATCGTATATCCCCCATATAATGGTACCCCCCGATATTCGGTATTTTGATGATTTTAGCCACATTTTCTAATAGAATTGTATAAAAATCCACAAAAGGGGTTCTTTGTGGGTACTTAACCCCCCTGAAAGAGAATTGTCTATATAGGTCCACGATATCGTATATACCCATATAATGGTACCCCCCGATATTCGGTATTTTGATGATTTTAGCCGCATTTTTCGACGGAATTGTCTAAAATTCTACACAAGGAGTTCCTTGTGAGCACTTTACCCCCTGAAGGGAACTGTCTATATAGGTCCAAAATGTCGTATAAACCCCATATGACGATATCCCCGATATTCGGGATTTTGATGATTTTAGCCACATTTTCCAATGGAATGGTTTGAAAACCCGCACAACGAGTTCATTGTGAGTACTTTATTCATTGAAAGAGAATTATCTATATAGGTCCATGATATAATATAGACCACATATAACAGTACCCCCCGATATTCGGAATTTTGATGATTTTAGCCATATTTTAAAACGGAATTGTCTTATATTCTATACAAGGTGTTATTTGTGGTGTTATTTGTGAGTACTCCATAATATCGTTTATCCCCCCCATATATCGGCACCTTCCGAGATTTTAACAGAATTTTTAATGGATTTTATTTTTTGAGAATTCGTTCCAAGTGGTAGAGGGCATTCAAAATTCGGCCCGGCCGAACTTAATGCTTTTTTTCTTGTTTTATAACAGACATGTAATTTCAGCTTGTCTATATGAACGATTCTTTACAAAATGTAAGACTTACTAATATTGAAATTATACCAGTTGTAGTTCATTCATCCTTTGTATAGATTCAACCTGAATTACAGTAGCTTCCACTAGTCTCTTTAATAGTCTTAGAGCTGAGACATGGCCCGTCTTTTGAATTGGAATTTTACTAAAACAATTAACTTCAGGCCATTTCAAAGCAAAGATATCTTAATAAGTTCGTTAAGCCAACCGTTCATAATTTCTTTGCAACTTGAAAACTCTTTACTCTAATCCAGCTTGTATATATGTCTGTATAATACTGTGTGCTTCAATTTTTCTATATGAAACACTCCCAAAACACATGGAGGAAAGACTCCCGCTTCAGCTCGTCTATAGAAAAGAGTTGCTGCTTAAGCCTGCCTTTATACGTCTACGGGAATGACTCGTCCTCTCGTCTACGGGAATGACTTCTGCGACTTCTGAACTCCATTCAACTCGTCTCTATGAACGACTCTATTCGACTTTCTATATGAAAGACTCGTTTTTAAGGCCCTCATTAAAATATTTTAAAACTTTATCACAGAAAGCTTTCGAAGAATCACTTAAACACACCTTTAAAGGCTCTGGAAGATCTTCCAAAAATGTTCATAGTATAGAAGGATTTAAAAAAATCTAAAAAACCCAAGATTTGAGGGTTGTTTGAAATATCCCTGTAACCCACATCTGGAAACTTTCAAAGTTATCTAAAAATATTTACCTCTGAGAGTCCTGAAAGCTCTCCAAAAAAATTCTTAGAAGTAGAGATCTAGAACATTTTAGAAATGATCTTTTAAAAATGCTGCATATAAAGCTTTTCCATAATATCCTTTGTAATCCACGACTGAAAGCCCTTCAACAAAAAAAAAAATATAAAAATACTATTAAACCAGTAAAGAAAGTCTTAAAGTCGGGCGGGGACGACTTTATGATACCTTATTTGCTAATTTAGTAGAGCTCCACATAACTATTTTTATGGGAGAATTCAATCATACACGCATACACGAGAATTCAATCATAATTATAATTTAAAGTTCAAAGGACTAAATATGCCGAAGCATTTGTATCTTTTAAATTCGGACTTGTATTGCCCATTTGGTACACAATTAATTTGAAATCGGATAAAAATATATATGGGAGCTATATCCAAATCGGAACAGATCCCGATAAAATTGTGCAATGATATTTCTGAGCTGTATTTGATATATTTCCCTGAATATCGTTCTTACGGAGTGCATATTACGGCTGTGGGTAACAAATATGACAAATCGGATGAACAGTATATATGGGAGCTATAGCTATATCTGAACCGATCTTCACCAAATTTGACATACTAGTTTCTAGACTCAATTCGGTCGTAAGTGCCAAATTTCACCCAAAATATTAGACGTTTAGTGCACAATCAAAGGTAAATCGGACGAAGTTATATATGGGAGCTATATCCAAATCTGAACGGATCTCGATAAAATTTAGCAAATTTATTTCTGAGCTGTATTTGATATATTTCCCCAAATATTGTTTTTACAGACTGCATTTTACGGCTGCGGAATGCAAACATAACAAATCGAATGAACAATATATATGGGATCTAATGCTATATCTGAACCAATTTCGATCAAATTTAGCATACTTATTTTGAGGTCCAATCTGATCGTACGTGCAAAATTCCATACTATTCGGACTGATATTACACGCTTGGTGCACAATAAAAGGCAAATCGGACCGATTATCTCCAATTTCAATAGGGTTCGTCCTTGGGCCAAACAAATGATTTGCGCAAAGTTACATGTAGATAGGGCAATAAATGCGAACTGTACTTTGTTTACAAAAATACATGGACAGACGGACGGACGGACATGCATAAATCGACTCAGAATGTGATTCTATGCAGATCATCAAAAAAAGTAAAGTACTAAAACGTACTAAAAATTAAGTACTTTGTATTGGACAAACGGAGTCACTGATGAAGTGCAGGATAGATGTACCTAGGGGTTTATGGAAATTGTAACTTAAAGGTAGTGAAAAGTTCTAAAATGATACTAAACTTCCAAAATTTAACCAAATGGTACTATGTGAACGGATGTGGTAGGTTGAAAGTAAGAATGATGCAAAATGTGCAAAGTCTAATAAATGGTATTTCATTTGTACCTTTTTTGGGTGAACGGATGAGGATGGAATTTTGAAATTTTGTATTGGGGTCCCTTCACTGAAAGAAAAATGAATCGTTGTATAAACGAACCGGTTTCTTTGATTTTTTTTTTTTTCATTGATGCAATGAGAAGCTACATTAATATAATAAATGTTTTGTTCATGCAATGAAAACGTTGCTTTTAAAATACATGAAAAGGATTTCATTTATGTTGCGAAACTACTTATTTTTACAAAATTTTAAAAAATGTGAATATAGAATAGTCTTATACAAACAAATATGCAATCAAAGTGTTTAAAATTAGAGGGAAAATTGAGAAGAAATAATTGGTACATTTAAACTTGTGCTCTAATTTAATGAAGCAGTATCATGAACTGAATGAAACGTTACGTTATGGAGTTCGTTTTTAGGCCAAACAAATGGTACATGGAAAATTTCATCTCAATTGTAGAATTTTGTTCATAAAAATACGGTCAGACTTACCGACATGCATAAGCCGACTTAGAACGTGATTTTATAAAGATCATCCAAAAAAGTACAACGACAAATTACAATCTACAACAGTGCTCTGAAACTTCTTTCTTGCCGATTGGATTTCTGCTGGTATCTGTGTTTGAAATTTCCTGGTTGGGTTTAGAAATGCGTCCTATTTTTGTACGAAAAGCACTAAGTAGTACTAAATTTGGTATTGGGTAAAGGAATAAAACTGGAATCTGGAATATTGATACTGAGGCCTTTGTTGGTTTCTGGTATTGAGATGGTTTTGGAAATGCGTAATATAATTTTGATATATAATATAATTTTTAATGTGGCAAATTAAAAAGTTGAAATACGATAATTCTGTATTGGGGTCATTTTTGGTAACTGAGGTTTACATATGGATTGTTTTGAAAATGTGTACTTTAACTGTAGGAAAAGGCTACTAAATTTGGTATTTGGTGAAGGGGGTCTGTAGTTGAGGTAGTGAGGTGGGTTTGGATTTCATACCATGCTCGTAGGAATGAAAGGTGTAAAATGCAACGAAATGAGCCTTTGGGTTTTGAGATTGAGGTGGAATTCTGAAATCTGGATTCGAGTTCACTGTTGGTGTTTAGGGTGGAGAGAAGTAGATGGTTTTGGAAATGTAGAATAGTATGTATGTAAAGTATCGCAATAAATTTGGGATTGTGTCTTAGGATATAGCTAGAATTTTGAATTTGATACACTGTTGGTATGTCGTTTTGAGAGAAGTAAGTGGATTTGGGAATGCTAACTATTAATGAATCCCGAATTTGGATATTGTGATCATTGTTGGTTTTTATGATTTAGATATATGGTGGTGGCTAATTTTTATCATAAAGAGAAGCTGAAATTATTTTAGCCAAACAAATTGGAAGCATTTTAAAAGGGTTTAACTAATTTGTTCTTCGATAAGCTTCAAATCGAAAGATTTTGATGACTTTTTTTGCAAAAGTAATGATTTTTCCATTATCTTTTTGATTAAAGAAAACTGGAATATGAACAAAGTGGCGCAGATAAAATGTTATTACGATATATATTTTGGGCTAGATATAATTAATTTAGCATTTTGAATACCAAAATGAACTGGTGCAATAAATCTAAAATTTTAAGGTGAATTTTTCGCTGACGGCGAAGTGGGCACTTGCTTGTATACATACGAATCTAGGATTGGAAGTTGCTTAAAAATATTCATAAAATTCAATAAAAATTAAAATCTTGAAGCCTTTCGCAAATATTTGTAAAAAATCCTCGTCTATTGCCTTTTCAAAAATATTCTTTAAAATCTACGCTTTGTGGCAATTCCGAAAATGTTCGTGGAATCTGGAGGATTTCTAAAACTAATCTCAAAAATCCAAATGTGGGAAGTTTTTAAAAATATCCATGAATACCCTGATAAATTCTTTAAAATTCAGGTTGAGGAGGTCTATATAAAGATTTATCTATAGTTAAAGTAAGCTGAATTATATAGAAAAAATAAGAAAAGCCTGTGGTGTTATTTTATAACCTCAACCATAGTATGGAGGGTATATTAAGATTGACATTCCGTTTGTAACACCTCGAAATATACGTTTTAGACCCCACAAAGTATATATATTCTTGATCAGCATAAAATTCTATGTCGATTTATCAACGTCCGCCCCTCTGTCCGTCTATCCGTCTATGGAAATCTCTATAGCTTCCGAACAAAATGAAGTAGGTTGATAAAATTTTACTCAAATGTGTACTAGTCTGCAGGACTTTTCGCATTGAAAATGGACCATGTAGGTCCACGTCTACATATAGCCCCCATATAACGGTACCTCCCGATATGCGGTATTTTCATAATTCTAGCGACATTTTTTACCGAAATTGTTTCAAAATTAATATTTAAAATTCGTAATAGATGCTACGACTTAAGATAGAAAATGGGCCATATAGGTTCACGTTTTCGTATAGCCCCCATATAACGGTACTCCCCGATATTCGGTATTTTCATGATTTTAGTGACATTATTTACCGAAATTGTTTCAATTTTGGTATTTGAAGTTCATAATGGATACTACATCCCAAGACAGAAAATGGGCCATGTAGGTCCATGTCTTCGTATAGCCCCCATATAACGGTACCTCCCGATATGCAGTATTTGATGATTTTAGAGACATTTTTTACCGGAACTATTTCAAATTTCAAGTTCGTAATGGATGCTATAGCCTATGACAGAAAATTGTCTGTGAAGGTACACGCCTTCGTATAACCCCCATATAACGCTACTCCCCGATATTCGGTATTTTCATGATTTTAGCGACATTATTTACCGGAATTGTTTAAAATTTCGTAATGGATACTACATCCCAAGACAGAAAATGGGCCATGTAGGTCCATGTCTTCGTATAGCCCCCATATAACGGTACCTCCCGATATGCAGTATTTGATGATTTTAGAGACATTTTTTATAGGAACTATTTCAAATTTCAAGTGCGTAATGGATACTTCAGCCTAGTCAGAAAATTGTCCGTGCAGGTCCACGTCTACGTATAGCCCCCATATAACGGTACCCCCCATATTCGGTATTTTGATGATTTTAGCTACATTAAAAACAGATTTTTTTCAAGTTTCGCATTTGAATATTGTAATAGCTTGTGACAAGAGTTGCCTATTCAGGTCTACGTCGTCATATAGAATCTAATATACCGCGTTTTTAGCGGATTTTATTTTTTTGAAAATTGTTATATTTGTACCCATTAGTGGAGGGTATTCAAAGTTCGGCCCAGCTTTTCTACTTGTTTATGACTAGAAAAACACATTGCTGACTTAATGTTTTCCTTCAAAAAAATTAAACTTATCTTATTATGTTATCCATATATAGATTTTCGAAAACTCTCCCTTTGATTTTAATTCCATTAAATTTCGATATTATATTTTTATTTTAAAATAAAAAAGAATCAAAAACATAAATGTATGTAATTACCCAAGACTCAGGTGTTTCCTCTAAACACCACTAGGATTTGACTGTGTAAGTGTCAGACGTGGCGTGAAAGTGGTCTAAAGTTTCGCAGTTAATTATATCTTAATGCCAGCACTACCTGCCAGCCAGCCAGCAACCATCCGTTTCCAGGGCTGGCTTCTGTTTCCGAAATGCCACAAGACATTGTTGGAGGTTTTGTTGGCGAAACTTTGATAGTTGCCGTTATGGATGGTATAATGCGGTTCTTTTTCATTCCTTCTTGTTTGCTTCTTGTTGTTAAGAAAATGTGTAAACTTTGTAAATTTTATAGAAAATGTGGAATTAACTATAAGATATTCATGCAATATGTGACCGGTCCAAGAGAGTAGGGTTAGTCCCTAGTTAGGGTAATGGAAACATATGAAAATTTAAATTTTTGGAACAGGCTGCAAATAGAGGGAAATATTAATATGTCCCAATGATCAAGATATTGGATATAAGCAAGTTGGCATTTAATGGGTTTTTTATATAATTTCTTCCCCGAAGAACAATTTTGAAAATGATGAAATTAAAAAAAGATTCACTTTCGTTTGAAAAAAAATCATAAATCCACAAATGTTCTGCTGAAAATTGAATGTATTTATCTTTTATACTCTGAGCACCGCATTTATTTAATTCAATTAAAAATGTGTCATGATTGTCTGGACTTTGTGCAATTTCTTATGGACGATATTTTAAAGTCAGATTTAAATTAAACGACAGGCAGCATACGGTCACAAGCTACAAACTGTCTTTATTTGTGATAATTCAATTACGTGAAAAACTATGTTTATCTTCGAAATAAAGATCAACAACAACAACATCAACACCAACCACTACTTTGGATATAATCGCCACCGTACGGTATAAGCAACAAAGTATGTAGGTGTAGCTTCATAGACATGTGGGGCACACAATAACATTTGTGTGCTACACAATTGATCCGCTACACCCATTGTATATAGAATTTTTAGTTCGGACATTATATTCGAAGATAGCGCACCGCATCTCGGCAACAACGGTTACAAAGCGAGCAGAAAATATCACAATAGTATTTATTTGAGTTTAAAAATTTTCAAAATCAAATTATGTTTGGGAATATTGAGAAAATATAAATAATCTGATGAAAATAAAAAAAAAATAAATAAATAAATAATCCAAAATCATGCCGGTCTTCAATAGACATAAATTCTAATGAAAGCTAATTATAGTTTTAAAAAACCTTCCAAAATTTAAGATATGCCAGAAATGTGTGACTCCAAAAATTCGTCTGCGAAGTGCTTTAAAATATTATAATAAATCATTATTATTATATTATAATAAATAATCTGACCTTAATTTGTAGCTAAATCCTTCAAAACAGTTTAAATCCATATTTGAAATAATTTTAATAGTATTTTTCTAATTATAATTCGATCGTCAAAGCTCCGAATATAAAATAAAACTAATCTTACAAAGTGCCAAGTTTGAAGAGAACTGGAGAATAATTTCGTATTTTATATCAATTATGATTATTCAAAATTTCAATGCGAAATCAAATGCTTTATTTTTTGGGTTAGTTTGAAGAAAATCGGATATTAAGCGAGTTTTTGTCACATATTAAGAGAGTTATTGTCTTCCATGCTCCTTGCTGACCGAAATCTGATATAAATATAACCACGGTCCAAGTTTGAATTGTATAGTGCAATCGATTAGCTTTATACGATTTTGTTTCTACTTTGTGGGAGGAGGTTCTGGATTGAGCTGGCCAACATTGTCCATTTTCAAAAAGGATAACAATTTTATCTAAATATTACGATGTGACAAGTTTGAATTGTCACGGGTACTCCCTCATCATATTTTGATATTTGTAAAGCAACATTTTTTAACTTTCATGGGAGAGGTACCAGATTTTGATTTGATTTACGCGTTGCGCTAACATATACCGAAATATTGGATGTTTGAAATATGAAGAAGGTCAGACACTGATTTCATACCTATCGAGGGAAATTGGCCTAATGTACATTTTCGCACATGAGCTTAATCCAAACCGCTTTGCTCACCATGAGATTTGTAATTTTTGCAAAATGTTGAAATGTTTTAGAGGAGATTCCAGAGAGAGGGAGAGAGAGAGAGAGAATCGAACTTATCGGACACTCCCTAATCCTGCGATCCTGCATATTACCCCGACAGACAAGCGGACGTAAAGGAATGTACACATTGACGGACACTAATAAGAAGATAAGAACTATCCTTGTTTTTCTACCTGTTGGGACTTCTTCCCGAAATGGTTTCGAAAGGCATTTCTGGGTATGTTCCTATAGACGGATATGTCTAGAACTACCCCAAATGTCCAAAGAGTCCAGGCACATTTAGACCCGATCAAATCTATAAATTTGCTGAGGGTGTAAATTATTTAAAAGTATGTATTTTTAATCTTATGTGAATACAAGTGGTCAAAGGCTATAGTCGTGCGGGACCGACTATGTAATACAGTACAACACTACAATATTTAGAAGCCCCCTTATGTCCAAATCCATATTGGAATTTGGAATTAGGTTTTGACTAGGGACATTTGTCCAATATTTATGCACTCCGTCGTGCTGTTAGTTGGTGTAGTCCATTTTACAGCTAAATATAATGTTAAAATTCCTCCCTGTCCTTAAGTCTTTTCACAGGCGTGTCGATTGGCTTCAATTGTTTGTAGTTAATTTGAACTCCTAAATATTTTGCAATCATCTCGAAAAGCAAGAAGCCCCTCTGTATCTCCAAATTTAGACTCATCTATGAGATTTGCTTGTCTACGATATTTGGCTAATTTCGTCAACGAAATCAGAATAAAAAAGCTAGAAGTTCGCATTTTGTGTATTTCGGATATCGCCTGTAAGTAATGCTGGTATTTTTTCACACAAAATTAGTGGTCCATTGTACCCGCTGTCCTACACTCTAACTTTATGCGATATTTCGTGTCCTTTGGTTTCTATTTGTGACCTTCAAAATCAGGAACATTTTTAGTTGTTGGTCCATTTCAACCATTTCGACATCTTTGAACAATAGGCCTAACCCTTCTGAGCCCAACCCTACCCTTGTGAAAATTTTCGTGAGAATCGGACGATATTAGCAATACTTATATAATATCCCCAACCTGTGTTGAAAGATGAAAAATATTACAAAATATACACTTCAATATTGTAAGTAATTAAAAAAAATCGCATGCGATAAAAAAAATGTAAATATAGAAAAAATGAACAAAATACTACAAAATCTAAATTAACATCATTATTGGCATATCTTTCTGCGATTTTTTTAGATTTTATACTTTAATGACAGGAGGGCATTCTGAATTGACAAAATTTGTTAAAATCGGTCCAGCCATTCTTGAGATATAAGTATTCTAACTAACATCCCCTTCCTTTGTATATACACATTGTATATATTTCACTATATATAACCGATATATTTACTATCGGCATCTACATAAAGGTCAGAATTGACCTGTTCGTCTATTTGTTATTTCGCCAGGATTAAAAATATTCGCGGTTTAATGGAAAATTTGACTTTTATTTAACACAAATGTTGTGGCCTATTTCACCCACTAAATATTACCCGATGACCATCAAAATTGGAAGGCTTCTGCCCAGCCCTAAGCTCTAGCCACATACTAACTTTAATTGGTCTTTAATTGCGACCTGTAGAGCAACTGCAAAATCAGGCATTTTTTCAGTTTTTGGTCCATTTCAACCCCTAAATATTATGCAATCATCTCCTCCATTCTAAATTTCGTGAAAATCGGACCATAATTGCGACCTGTAGAGTGATTACAAATTAACATGGACAGACGGACAGACGGACGGACGGACGGACGGACATACATAGCTAGATCGACTCAGCTCGGCGAGATAGGAAGATCCATATATACTTTCCTATGTGGGAAACCAATATTTCGTGGTGTTACATAATTTTTGGCCCAATCAAACTTATAATACCCCCAACACAGTGTTGTAGGTTGTAAAAATTGTCAATGTATGTTTTCGTATAGAGTATACATACGTATACCTGCCGTATGCATTCGTATATTTCACAATATTAGAGTTTGGATGTTTTAGCCTGATTTTAAATGGTGAATGAGATCTTAGGTATATTTTCGCATTTGTAAATTGAAATTTTTTAACGGTTTTGATCAATAAATTAAAAATTGATAAAATTTTCAATTTTGATCATTTTTTGATCCATTGTATGGAGGGTATCTGACAAAAAAAAAAAAAAAAAACATATACGGGCTCACGACTTCGTATAGCCCTAGTATTACCGTTTTCATTTAAGCGGTATTTTTCGACATTTTCAAAAAATTTCAAGTTCCTTGGAGATTGTGGAGTGTATTAAAAGATTGGCGCTGCCGAGCTTAACCGCTTTTTACTTGTTTAGTTTTCATTTGGAAGTGGCAGAATATGGCTGAAAAGATCCCTTGAGTATGAAGTCTCAACAAAATGAATTCCTTCTCCTAATGAGCGAGAGTATCAAAGTTCTCTCCAAGGAATTCCCACACATGGCCATTTTTTCCATATATCGTGAATTTTACGGAATGTCCAAATAAAATATGATATAAGAAACGTAAAATTCAGAAAAATAGATGGTCCATCCACTTAGTCCAATTTTTGCATACTATTCCCAACATTTCGCCCGGTATCTCACAAATAAATGCTACACAGTTGTTTCCGTCTTGTTGAAACCACATGTTGGATATCATCTCACGGCAGCGCTCACGTTCCAATGACGCCACTAGCCCATAGACCGCACCAACCTGTGACTTTTACTGATCTTCCATTTAAAATTGACAATTCTGCTTGAGCCAATACTCAGTTTCGTACCTGAACGATGATCTTTCTTAAAAGAGATTGCATGTTGATAATAAAATACAATGATTTGCACGAGTGTATCGTTTGTAAGATGCGACTAATGGCTGCATTTTAGACCCAACTGAAGGCATTTGACAGTAAAGCAAAACGGGAAACATGAGTGCGGTCTAAACCAGTGTTGCCAGAAAGTTAATATCTAAAAAATCACCCTTTACAAAGTTACCCTACCGTAATAATATATGGTAAAACCCTCAAAATACATAAAATCGGATCATTTAGAAACGCGAAAGTACATCGCGAATTAAATGTTACATAATTCCATTGAAAGGGAAACTTTTAGAATATCCATTAGTTTCGGTGGGTGAGACCCATCACCAAAATATACTGAATTCATTATAAAATATCCTGCAACTGAATTAATATGGCATTGTTAACTTTATGGGCATATCACTTATTTGCTCATTTTCACTCTGGAACGAAACTTGTTCGCGAGCAGGATTGCTCGAAGAGTGGGAACTTCTTTACGGAGTCTACTATTCATTCTTTTGTTTTGAGTTGAAGCACTCACCAGTCACACGAGGGAGAAAGAGTTTTTATTTTCTGATGAGACGGGGTTTGATGTTGCTATTTTCTGTAGAAGAGGATATTAAGAGGGGGAGTGAGGGGAAGATGGGTTGTGATATTGTACAGAAAAGTACACATACATGGAAATACAACAAAGGTAAAATAAAAACTAAAAGTGTGCTCGGAAAGAGTTCAATAGGAAAAACGATCACTCATATTCAAGCGACATGGAGTTTGATCCATTTTTTCAGCTCCGCTCGAAAACGTGTAAGTTTCACTCTTTTCAAATTCGAGCAAATTTTTCGGAGGTCTGCTTATGAGTGTAAACAGTTTTGGTACCCTACACCACAAGGTGGTCAGGTTATTATGTCTTTGTGCATTTGTTTATAACAGGCAAGAAGAAACGAGATAGACCCATAGTTCCTTTTGATGATCTGCATAGAATCACATTCTGAGTCGATTTATGCTTGTCCGTTTGTCTGGCCATGTATTTTTTAAACAAAGTGCAGGTCGCATTTATTGCACATGTTTTTTGTTTGACCCAAGGATGAACCCTTTAGAAATTGGTATTTGATAATCGGACACATATATACGTTCGTCCGATTTGCCTTTTATTGTGCACCAAACGTGTAATATCAGCCCAAATATTGAATTGAATTTTTTTGAATGGAATTTTACAAATACAACAAAATTAGGCCTGAAAATAAGTACGCCAAACTTTATCGAAATTGGTGCAAATATAGCTTTAGCTTCCATATATATTGTTAATCCGATTTGTTATTTTTGTCCTCCGCAGCCGTAATTTGTACTCTGTAGCAACGATATTTAGGGAAATGTATTAAATACAGCTCAGAAATGTCTTGTATCGAGATCGGTTCAAATTTGGATATAGCTCCCATATATATATATCTTCGACCAATTTGCTTTTTTTGTGCACCAAACGTGTAATATAAGCCCAAATGGAATGGAGTTTGGTACTTACCACCACATTGGGTCTAAAAACAAGTATGTTAAATTTGGTAAAAATCGGTGCAGATCCCATATATTTTGTTCATCCGATTTGTTGATTTTGTTCAGCACAGCCGTAATATGCACTCGGTAGTAATGATATTCAGGGAAATATATCAAATACAGCTCAGAAATACCTTTGCCAAATTTTATCGAGATTGGTTCAGATTTTAATATAGCTCCAATATATATATTTATCCGATTTCAAGTTAATTGTGTACCTAATATGTAATACAAGCTGGAATCGAAAAGACGCTAATGCTTTGGCAAATTTAGTGGAAATCGATTAAGAGGAGGATATTCCTTTCATACCTTAGTTCCTTTAGACTTTAAGTTATAACTATAATCATAGTTGGTATGATTTAATTCTCACAAATTCTCCCATAAAAACTTTTATTTGTTATGTGAAGCTCTACCAAATATGCAAAGTGGTGTAGGATATCATAAAGCCGACCTCGTCCAACTTTAAAACTATCTTTACTGGTTTTATTTGACAAAATTCTTATGAACTCCGATTTTCTCTTTACTCTTATATTTTCTCAATGTGTCCCACAAATAAGAAAACTTTTTAGTAAATAACATAAGAAGAACATTTTTATTCCTTTAAAAGTCCATGGAAAATGTTCAATCGAACGTACTGTAATTTTGAAAAACATTGAATAACTTAAAACGTTTAAAAACCACCAAAAACAATTAAACCCAGTACTCCGGTACTTTGTACTTATCACAAAAAATCAATCAAGAGGGGAAAGAAAAATTCACATGCAAAAAAATTAACAAAAACCCCACGCCAAAAAAATCGACAAAGTGAAACAAACAAAAATAATCGAAATCGAAAAATCAAAATGGTGGAAAATCGAAAATTGTTTTATGCAATTAGTGTATTGTTGTTGTTGAGTTGCTGTCAAATTATTACAATGTTTCCACATAATGCAGATAGCGAGTCGATGCTGCTGCTGTCAGCCGGCAATGGAGATGGCGAGAATAAGACCAGCAGCTCTGGCCTAGCAAATACCAGCAATAACAGTGAATACAATCGGGCCAACGTTGATAGCGCTAGCAATCAGAGCTATGGCAACAATGACGATGATAGTGAATTTATAATAGCCGTGGAAAGGATGCACCAGCACCACCACCAGCAGCAGCGGCAGACAATGGAGAAGCCTATCGATGAATCGTCATCCAACTTGGCTGGCATGGGCAACCAGGGAGTGTGGGAGGCACCACCAGATAGTGAGCCATCGGAAAATATTGATGATTTGATTTTTCTGGACAAACGACCAATTAACCAGCATCAGTACATGGCCCGACTTCCGCCGCGCCTTTCGCCATCTCCACCACCAGCAAGAAAGGAACAGCATTTGTTTGAAATTCATCTTCATCTGAGTGCCGATGGTCAGGACAACGATAGCGGCAGCAGCAGCTGTACATCTGATGAGCATTCTGATTCATTAACACATCCAACATTTGCCTCATCAACGGCATCATCAGCCAAGGATACAGATGCCGATGCCGCATTGCCACCGCATGAAATTCAATTACAACCGGACAATAATGAAGAGGTCAGTGGAACGTTGACAACAGCGACCACGACGGCGGTCCCATTTACCCCCCTGGACTTAAGCGATTTTCTATCACTAATACCGGCTGCCAAAGTCAAAGCCATCGTGGCCCATTATTATCGCAATGATCCGGAAGTTCAGCGTGCCCACGCATTCATGTCTAGTCGAGATTTCATTTCGCTGGAACAACACATTTTTTCGTTACCGGAAATGTCAGCATTTTTACGTTATTTAAATAGCAGTGGTTTGGACTTGGTACATTTCATAACAACACTCACCAATGTGACGTCGCCGGTCGGGGTAGGCGATACAGACGAACCGACAACAGAAAAAGGTCAAATGGCTCCATCGGCACTCGAGACAAATGGTGAGTATGAAATTGATGCAAAGCTTTAGCAGAAGGGATGACTAGCGCAAAAAAAAAAAACAAGCGATCTAAAATGGACAGCAAAATGGTCGCTGGAAAATGAAGAGGTTTTATGTAATTAGTAGCAAATTATTCCAACCATCCATCCATCCATCGCGAAAATCCCACCATGTTAACAATATTGTAATAGGATTTTGTTACAGACACCGAATCACGACGATGACGGCGATATCATTTCAACCGTTAAGTGAATGGTTTCATTTAGCTAAAGTGGTATTTAATTGGGAGTAAAGCAAGAAGCTTGTTACACGACCGTTTCCTTTGAAATTGTATTTGTCAAAGGAATTTTAATTGTAGCAAAGGACATTTGCAAGCGCTCAGAAATGAGGTGGGATATGGTAGGGTGTCTAAGATTGCCATTCCCTTTTTAGCCTGGAAAGATGGAATTAATTTAAACATTCAGAATATATGTCGTGTAGATTTCACGGCTTGACTATATGCATAGCTTCGCCAAACCCAATGGGACGTATTGATCCATGACATTCCTTAAATAGTTCCTTTTTCCGGGAACAATCAGTTTATAATAGTACTTACCAGATATTTGATTTTCTCGTTTTTACTCGCGGACAGGAGTACCCAAAAAGATAAAAAAAGAGATTTTCGTAGAAAAATGCTCGGAAATGGTCTAAAAATTTACAAATAAAAAGGGCGCCGCCATCGCAGGGGTACGCCCGTACGTAGGCTTTGTTGGTAGAGATTGGCGAAAATGTTGTTCAATGTATTAATTTTGGTTTCGTTTGCATCTGTGGGCATCTACTTACAAAAAGAACAACGATATGTCAAAAATTAAAAGAGTATCCCGCAGGAGTAGAGTTTGCTAATTTCACTCGCACTCAAAAATGAGCAAATAATACTCCCTCTTATTCGTGTAATATAGAAAAATAAAGTACACTCCATTTTTATACACTCCACCAAAAAAAGTATGGAGGGTATATTAAGTTCGTCATTCCGCTTGTAACTCATCGAAATAATCATTTTAGACCCAACAATGTATATATATTCATCGTTCTCCACTAATAAACAAACGTTGTTTTTATAAAAACAACAATAAAGGGATAAGCCTGACCATTTTGCAACAACAAAATATTCTTGATCAGCGTAAAATTCTAAGACGACTTAGCCCTATCCGTCCGTCCGTCTGTAGTAATCACACTACAGTCTAAACGAATTAAGATAGGAAGCTAAAATTTTGCACAGATCTCTCTTTTGTCTGCAGGCAGGTCAAGTTCGAAGATGGGCTATATCGGTCCACGATATCGTATAGCCCTCAGAGAATTATTTATATAATTCTATAATATAATTATTGGCAGAGAATTATCTATATATGTCCACAATATCGTATAGCCCCTATGTAATGGTACCCCCACGGTATTCGGTATTTTCATGATTTTAGCCACATTTTTCAATGGAATTGTCTGAAATTCGACAAAATGAGTCCCTTGTGGACATTTTATCCCTTCAAAAAGACCAAAATTCGGTATTTTGCATTTTTCAATGGAATTGTCTGAAATTCCACAAAAGGAGTCCCTTGTGGGCATTTTACCCCCCAAAATGAATTGTCTATACAGGTCCACGATATCGTATACTCCCTATAACGGTACCCTCTGATATACTGTATTTTGATTGTTTTTCCCACATTTTTCATCGGAATTGTCTGAAAATCCACACAAGGAGTTCCTTGTGGGTACTTTGTCCCTCGGCAGAGAATTATCTATATAGGTCCACGATATCGTATAGCCCCATATAACGGTACGCCCGATATTCGGTATTTTGATGTTTTAGCCATATTTTTCAACGGAATGGCCACAAGGTGTTCTTTGTGACCACTTTACCCCCCGACAGAGAATTCTCTATATAGGTTAACGATAACGTATAGCTCCCATATAACGGTACCCCGTGATAGTAGGTATTTTGATGATTTTAGCCACATTTTCCAATCGTATTGTCTGAAAATCCACACACGGAGTTCTTTGTGAGTACTTTACCCCCTGAAACGGAATTGTCTATATCGGTCCACAATATCGTATATGATGATTTTAGCCACTTTTTCAATAGAATTATCTGAAAATCCACACAAGGAGTTCCTTGTGAGTGCTTTACACCCAGACATAGATTTGTCTTTATAGGTTCACAATATTGAATATCCTCCCATATATCGACACCTTCCTATATTAGAAATTTTAAAGATTTTAAAAGAATTTTTAATGGATTTTATTTTTTTGAATATTTTCTAATTCGTTCCAAATGATGGAGGGTATTCAAAGTTCGGACCGGCCGAACTTACTGCTTTTTTACTTGTTCAAATCTGAAATTATTTTATTAAAAAAATGGACCAATATTGTCCATTTCGTTTCTGGTCTAAGTCTGATTTAAGTATCAGATTTAAGTATCTCACTTTATATAAGATGTTTTTATTAATTTTTGGAAAATTAAATGGGGTGGATTTATTGGACCAAAGCACTCCACGTTATCTAATACTGATAAAAATATATAAATAATAAGAGTTAAACATAACTTTTACCTTTTGTGGGTCGAAAGAGTGACCCGATAAGTTCCATATTCACATCAGATCTTTCATTGAGAAAAATAAGTAGTTGAAAGAGAGAGTTTGAAAAGAATCGCTGACTTGTTTCGCCCGTTTTGTGAGGTATATATGTATTATAAACTGTGAACCTTTGCGGGATAGGTACCAGAATGGGTAGGCTGATATCTAACATTTTCATAATGAATTTGTATTGGTAAAAGTATTGGGATATGCATATTTCACATTTTATGAGAGATATAATTATTCAAAAATGTTCACCCCTTGTGGGAGGTGGGGAGTACCAGATGTTTTGATAGATAAATTGGGATGAGCCAAGATTGAGAATAATCGGATGTTCATCTCGCGTTTTACGAACTTCATGACTATTCAAAATTTTGTCCTTGTGTGCCTTCGCAGCAGATGTGCTATTAATAGTTTTGGAATGAGTGAAATTGGAAAACAATCATTATAAGAAATACAAATGTTGATCCTTTGTAGGAGATGTACTTGATGTAGTGAGCCGATATTTGCCATTTTCGCACCTCTTCTCTTGCTATGCAGTAAATTATTTCATTTGAAAATGTTGACCTTTTGTGGGAGGGGACCGATATCGCTCATCGCCAAATTCGATCCAAGTTTGAACATTTTATTAGGATGTACCAAGTCTGGACGAAGTCGAATACTCCCTTCGAGAGTTATCATGCGCAACAGCCAGCTTGTCAGACAGAGAAATGACACACTTACATCGATCTTAAATGTCGTAAAATAGATTTGGTCCAAAGAGACCTAGGGTGTAAAATCGTTATTTCGATTAGGCACATTCTGGCCGTATCAAATTATATACACCCTGTGTAGCCAGAAGCTCCAAGTCAGCATCAAAAATGGAAAATACTTTTCCACTCATTTCTATACCTCTCTCAATATAGGTCATACATGAATTCTTTTGAAATTTCATATGCTTATTATAGGTACCAAATATAAAAAAATACAAAGCGGGGAATCTGCCATTCTGAAATTTAGCTTGGTGGTACTTCTGATATAAAGGTGAAATTCGGCTAAAATTTGATTTCAAAAATTGTACTCCTATGGAATTATAAAACTACCACATGAACTACTTACATTCTTACTGTTCAGAATTAAGATATTCGATCAGGTGAGATATAACAATGATGATGTAGAATTTCATCCCATAACTTTCAAAAAAGTATTAAAAACAAGTAAGCAAAGGCTATAGCCGTGCGGGGCCGACCATCTGATACCCTACAACACTACAATATGTTAGAAGCACCCTTATGTCCAAATCCATTTTGGAAGATTTCGTTTTTGAATTTTTGTCGTGGAGCACTGCCCACTGTTTTGGTTCATTTGAGCCCCTTAATATTTTGCGATCATCTCCAAAAGCAAGAAGCCGTTCTGCACCTACAAATTTAGACCCATCTATATGATTTGCTTGTCTACGATATTTGGCTATATTCATCAACGAAATCAGCATAAAAAAGCCAGAAGTTCGCCTTTTGTGTATTTCGGATATCGCCTGTAAGTAATGTTGGTATTTTTTTTTTTCACACAAAAGTAGTGGTCAATTCTACCCGGTGTCCTTTGATTTCTCTTTGCAACCTTATAACGGCTGCAATCAGGAAAATATTTCAAGATATGAGAAGGATTCATTTATAGCTGGATTTTGAGATTCTTGTAAGGCAATTGAAAATAATTATACGATATTTTTAGATTTTATTCTCTTATGCCAAGAGGGCATTCTGAATTGACAAAATTTGTCAAAATCGGTCAAGCCATTCTTGAGATATAAGCATTCTAACTAACATCCCCTTCTTTTGTACATACACATTGTATATATTTCGCTATATATAACCGATATATTTACTATCGACATCTACGTAACGGTCAGAATTGACCTGTTCGTCTATTTGTGATTTCGTCGGGATTAAAACCAGTAAGGAAAGCTCAAAAGTCGGGTGGGGCCGACTATATGATACCCTACACCACTATGCATATTTAGTAGAGCTCTCGTAAAAAGGTTTATACAGGGCATTTCAGAGCTCTATGATATTTGGTACAAAATCAAAATCTATCTAATTTTATCGTGCATTTTACGAACTATAGCTATCTCTGAACCGGGTTTCTCCAAATTTTACGTATTAGCTTCTAGACTGAATTCGGTCTTATGTACGAAAATTCAGGTGATTTGGGCTGACATTGACCATTTAGTGCACATTTAACCCGAAATCGGATGAAGATATATATGGGAGCTATATCCAAATCTAAACCGATTTCGATAAAATTTAAAACAGCTATTCCTGTGCTCCATCTAATACCTGGTACCAAATATCACGGTAGTGGAGTGAATATCACGAATGTATGGGACTAAAACACTAAATCGGATGAAACATATATATGGTTGCTATATCTATATCTGAACCGATTTTCACTAAATTTGATATACTTGCTTCTAGGCTGAATTTGGTCCGATGTACTAAAATTCAGTCCATTTGGATTTATATCGGCCATTTGGTGCACAATTAACCCGAAATCAGATGAAGATATATATGGGAGCTATATCCAAATCTGAACCGATTTCGATAAAATTACAAACAGCTATTTCTGGGCTGTATCTTATATCTGGTACCAAATATCATTCTTGTGGAGTGCATATTACGAATGTGAGAGGCTTAAACACCAAATCGGATAAAACATATATATGGGAGCTATAGCTGTTTCTGAACCGATTTTCTCCAAATTTGTTGTATTTTCTTTAAGGCTAATCTCGGTCACATGTGCCAAAATTCGGGCCATTTGGGCTGATATTGGCCATTTGGTGGTCAATTAACCCGAAATCGGATGAAAATATATATGGGAGCTATATCCAAATCTGAACCGATTTCTATAAAATTTAAAACAGCTATTTCTGTTTTTCATTTAATACCTGGTACCAAATATCACGGTTGTGGAGTGCATAGTAGGAATATGAGGGACTTAAAGATCAAATCGGATGAAAGATATATATGGGAGCTATAGCTATATCTGAACCGATTTTCTCCAAATTTGATATACTTGCTTCTAGGTCGAACTCGGTTGGGTGTGCCAAAATTCAGGTGATTTGGACTGATAGTGGACATTTGGTGCACATTTAACCCGAAATCGGATGAAGATATATATGGGAGCTATATCCAAATCTGAACCGATTTCGATAAAATTTAAAACAGCTATTTATGTGCTCCATCTAATACCTGGTACCAAATATCACGGTTGTGGAGTGCATAGTAAGAATGTGAGGGGCTTAAAGATCAAATCGGATGAAAGATATATATGGGAGCTATAGCTATATCTGAACCGATTTTCTCCAAATTTGATATACTTGCTTCTAGGCCGAACTCGGTTGGGTGTGCCAAAATTCAGGTGATTTGGACTGATAGTGGACATTTGGTGCACATTTAACCCGAAATCGGATGAAGATATATATGGGAGCTATATCCAAATCTGAACCGATTTCGATAAAATTTAAAACAGCTATTTCTGTGCTCCATCTAATACCTGGTACCAAATATCACGGTTGTGGAGTGCATAGTAGGAATGTGAGGGACTTAAAGATCAAATCGGACGAAAGATATATATGGGAGCTATAGCTATATCTGAACCGATTTTCTCCAAATTTGATATACTTGCTTCTAGGCCGAACTCGGTTGGGTGTGCCAAAATTCAGCTGATTTGGACTGATAGTGGACATTTGGTGCACATTTAACCCGAAATCGGATGAAGATATATATGGGAGCTTTATCTAAATTTGATCCGATTCTCACCAATTTCAATAGGGTTCGTCCTTGGGCCAAAAAAATATTGTTTGGAAAATTTCATCTCAATCGGATAATAAATGCGACCTGCATTTTGTTCACAAGAATACATGGACAGACGGACGGACGGACGGACAGACGGACTGACATGCATAAATCGACTCAGAAAGTGATTCTATGAAGGTTCTCAAAAGTAACTATGGGACTATCTCGTTTCCTTCTCCATGTTACAAACAAATGCACAAAGACATAATACCCTTACCACTATGTGGTGTAGGGTATAAATATTCGCGGTTTAATGGAAAATTTGACTTTTATTTAGCACAAATGTTGTGGCCTATTTCACCTACTAAATATTACCCGAATACCGTCAAATGGAAGGCTTCTGCCCAGCCCTAAGCTATAATTGCTACCTGTAGAGCAACTGCAAAATCAGGATTTTTTTCAGTTTTCAATTTCAACCCCTAAATATTATGCGATCATCTCCAAAAGAAAAAGGGTTCTATTCTGGCCCAAACCCCACCTCTATTCTAAATTTCGTGAAGATCGGACCATAATTGCGACGTGTAGAGTGATTACAAATTAATATGGACAGACGGACGGACGGACATACATAGCTAGATCGACTTAGCTCGGCGAGATAGGAAGATCCATATATACTTTCCTATGTGGGAAACCAATATTTCGAGGTGTTACATAATTGTTGGCCCAATCAAACTTATAATACCCCCAACACATAGTGTTGTAGGGTATAATTATCGGTAAAGGTAGAATTTCGAATCTTACATTTCAAATATTCAACATTTGGGATATTAAACAAATTACCAATAATATTAAGTGCGAAAAAGTAGATCTAGAATTCTTATATATGAAAGAGTCGAAGAAGTCAAAGTAAGACGTTAATAAGTCACGTGACATTAAACAAAAAATCAAAAAAAAAAATGTTGATTTTAAAAAAAATTTGAAATAGGTTCTACAGAATTGTTACCATCATTTTTTTTAAGGAAACCCTATTAGACTTAAAACCACCAAATAAGTGCCTCTTTATGATTTTAAAGCTTCAAACGGACCACTCTATAGACTCTAGACTCTTGTTTGTTCCACAAGAACATCAAATAAGGAAATGGAGGAGGTCTCTCCACATGGCGGCTATATTAAAAAGAACACTTGTATTCGATATTTTAGGAATTTGTGGTCAACATTTTAGGAAAGATATTTTTATCAATTTAGAATCCTAAAGGAAAAGTTAAACAAGTAAGCAATGGTTACAAACAGGCGGGGCTGACCATCTAATACCCTACGGCAAACACTAACTTTTTAAAATCGCGTCTAAAAAGAACGATGAAATCATAAATTTAATGAAACTGCAATAAATAGCAAATTATAAATTTCAATACAGTTTTACTGTCAGATAAGCTAGCTTATGTTTGGGAGTTTATATTAAGACATTTAATAAGTCACTTGTCCACACACACACTTGTCCTTTCATATTGATTTGGGACAAAGAATGTTTAATCGAAGTATCAAGTTTCTTTCTCAGATTTTCGACTTATGTTATTAAAAAGAAGATTTAGTGATCATTACGTCCCCTTTCGAATAATCCTCATACAAAAAAAAAGATCCTGAGAGAGAGTTCCTCTCGTTGTATAATATTATGAATGTAGGGCCACAATTTCGATGTGCCCATCAAAAGTAAAATACCCAAAAACACACAGTGTTGTAGGAAATGTGGCTAAAATATCCAATACACCTTAAAAAAGACCACTTTGAATCGGTATAGAATTTCAGACTGACCAAAAAAAATATATATATTTATTTTGAGGGATCTATATTGATAGCTTGTAGAAGTTACTAACTGTATGTCACTTGCAATATAATATTTAAAATTCCATTCTACGTCTATCAAATCGAATACATTACAATTCGTGCTTTTCGTGGCCCCTTTTTATACCCTACACCACAAGGTGGTCAGGGTGTTATGTCTTTGTGCATTTGTTTGTAACAGGCAAAGGGAAACGACATAGACCCATAGTGATGATGATCTGCATAGAATCACATTCTGAGTCGATTTATGCATGTCCGTCCGCCCGTCTGTCCATGTATTTTTGTAAACAAAGTACAGTTGGCATTTATTGCCCTATCCAGATGAAATTTTGCACAAATCATTTGTTTGGCCCAAGGACGAACCCTATTGAAATTGGAGATAATCGGTCAAAATTTAGATATAGCTCCCATATATATCTTCGCCCGATTTGCCTTTTAGTGTGCACCAAACGTGTAATATCAGTCCGAATAGTATGGAATTTTGCACGGACGATCAGATTGGACCCGAAAATAAGTATGCCAAATTTGATCGAAATCGGTTCAGATATAGCTATAGCTCCCATATATATTATTCATCCGATTTGTTATTTTAGTCAGCCGCAGCCGTAATATGCACTCTATAACAACAGTATTTGGGGAAATTTATCAAACACAGCTCAGAAATACATTGGCAAAATGTTATCGAGATGGGTTCGGATTTGGATATATCTCCCACATATAACTTCGTCCGATTTATATTTTGTTGTGCACCAAACGTCTAATATTTGTCCAAATTGGATGAAATTTGGCACTTACGACCGAATTGAGTCTAGAAGCTAGTATGTCAAATTTGGTGAAGATCGATTCAGATATAGCTATAGCTCCCATATATACTGTTCATCCGATTTGTTACCCACAGCCATAATATGCACTCCGTAACAACGATATTCAGGGAAATATATCAAATACAGCTCAGAAATATTTTTGCCAAATTTTATCGAAATCGGTTTCGATTCGGATATATCTCCAATATATATTTCTATCGAATTTCAAATTAATTGTGCACCAAATGGGCAATACAAGTCCGAATTTAAAAGATACAAATGCTTCGGCATATTTAGTGCTTTGAATTTTAAATTAAAATCAAAGGGTGTACGATTGAATTCTCCCATAAAAACTTTTAATTGTTATGCGGAGCTCTACTAAATTAACAAAGTGGTGTAGGGTATGATAAAGTTGGCTCCGCCCGACTTTATGACTTTCTTTACTGGTTATGTCTTCAAAATAAAAATCATTAGATTCTACTTCTTTTTTTCATTGTTTTGGGAACTTCATTTCCAGCCCCTGCGAACATATTTTGTTTGCCAAAAAATATAAACAAAAGTTATAGTCAATAGATTCAGGTATCAATATAAAAGCAATACGAATGGGACAGAATTAAATTACCTTCAAAATAATACAATTAAAAAAAATACCTAAAAAGAAAATGAAAAATATTTACCGTAAAATATAATAAATACAAGAAAAAATTACCCAAAATATTTTCTATTATTTACATAGATATTGAATATGGACGAACATTAAAACCCATAACAACAACATCAACCATTGAAATACCAACACATCCGATGCTGCCTCCATCGTCATCGCCATCAGACTCCGAATTTACACCGCAATCAACACTCGGCGTAGCATCGGATATGGAAACAACAACAGCAAAAGAGCAACTTAATGGTTTACATGGTTTAGTTGATAGCATTCTGGAGGCCCTGCCACAGGATCAAATACTGGCAACATTCTTTGATAAACTCGAGTCGAGTGAACAGTTTTCCAAACTTGTCGATAATATTGGCAGTCCGGAGTTCGCGAAAATACTAAACAATATGCAGGTGAGTGTGTGTGAGTGAGTCAGAGTGAATGAGGATGTGAGCCAGTGCTTTTATGAAGTATTTTTCATACCTCTTAAATACAACAAGTTTTCATACACTTTTTTTTTATTATTTTTGATGTTATTCAAATATTTCAGTTTTTGAAAGTGGATGTGTTCAAAAGTTTTGTTATTCTAAACCTTTATTTGAAATACAATTTTTTATTTTTTTGTTTTGCAAAAGAAAAATTGTACGCCAGTGGGTTCAAAGTAAAATAAAACAAAGAAAATAAAAAAAAAAAAAAGAATTGAAAACAATGCACTTCAAAGGATTTGGAAATAGTAAAAAAGTATGGCATTGTACGTGATTTTAATAACAGGATTTTACATCGAAATCTATATATTTTGCAAACTTGCAAGGGTCAAGGAGAAAAGTTCTCGCCGATAACAAATAGTTGATTGATTCCAGTTTTAGTTGAATAAAAAATGGAGTTATGTCCTAACTACCGAGGGCATATTTGACGTGCCCGAAAGTATGCTATTCAACAGAATTTACTTTACTATTTTGATAGAATTATGTAATTTAAAAGTCCTATTTGGGGCAATTGATTGTCAATGTATTAAATTAAACGATAAAGAACACCCAGGAGTTGTCGAAATTGAATCTTGCTTCAAACAGCTCTATGAAAGATAAGTCGAATTTTTTGCATGATCAATCGCCTTAAATGTTCACAAAGAGGTAGGAGATAAAACCGCTGTTCCTGGAAAAGTCTGTTCTATAGAAAACATCATACATAATAGCTACCAGTGATATTACGAAATGTTGTAGGAAAAATTGAGTTCTATGGGCAAAAATTGTCATACCCCACAACACTATTTGTTGGTCGTATTACAGGGTGAGATAAAAAACTGAACAAAGTTAAACGCCAATATTTTTACATATTTTTTTTAATTTTATTGAATGATTTAAAATTCTAAGCTACATTTTCAAATTGATTTTTTCCGAAATTTTCTATTTATTTTTCAATTCCAATTTAAGATAAAAACATCCTTGCCCCAAATACTTCAAATATGTCAATGATTACAAGGGATTGAGTCGCATCTGCAAAGCAACTGGTCTGCGTTAAATTTCAATAATTTCGTCGTAGGTCTTGTTGAAAAATGGGCCATCAAACAAATGTTGGCCTTAGAACCAATTGAGCTTTTCTCCACAGACTTTCTACAATCACCCAATCTTAGAATTACTTCCCCTTTGCATTTGATTACCTTAATTATTTTCGAGTGTACCCCCAATTATTCCTGAATAATATATTTGTATGTATTTAAAGATTTCTTATGTAGGCATAATAATCACTTTACAACAACTCGCCATACATATGAAATACAAACACGTATAACATAGAGGTGGCATGCTTTTATGGAAGAGCTATAAACGTTCTTCCAAAAAACGTGATCGAAATGCTTAATTTAATTTTTTAAAGGCTTTTTATACGAAAATCAATTTTGAAATTTATATGTAACTCTAACATATTATTTTCTTAGAAATTTTTGTAAGGATTCATGATTTTTTTATTTCCGCTCTCCTTGGATGAGGAAATTTTTATACCCTCCACCATACATGGTAAAGAGGGCATAGTAAGTTCGTCATTCCGTTTGTAATTTAACGAAATAATAATTTTAGACCCAACAGCGTAAAATTCTAAGATGTTTTAGCCAACCGTTTATTCGTCTGTTTTAATCACGCTACAGTCAAAACGAATTAAGTTAGGAAACTAAAATTTTTCACAGATCTGTCGTTTGTCTGTAGGCAGGTCAAGTTCGAAGATGGGCTACATAGGATCACGATATCGTATAGCTCCACTACCCCCGACATTCGGTATTTTTCATGATTTTAGCCAAAATTTTCAATGGAATTGTCTGAAATTGTATGCAATGAGTTCTTTGTGATTATTTTACCACCTGGAAGAGAATTCGGCATTCCGATATTCGGTATTTTTAAGATTTTAACAGAATTTTTAATGGATTTTAGTTTTTTGAGAATTTCCTAATTCGTTGCACATGGCGGAGGGTATTCAAAGTTCGGCTCTGCTGAACTTGCTGCCCTTTTTTTTTGAGATTTGTATGTTTTCTTTACAAAGCAAAATTTTTCAATTCGCAGTTGAAATAAGATATGGAGTTAGATGGAGGTAAGAGTATACATGTCAATTTATCCTGACTATGTCTTTCGTAGGAATACAATATTTTTAATAAAAAAAAAAAAATACAAACAGCAAAAACGAATACCTCAAATTCAGTCTTATTTTAAGCACATTTAAAATAGGTAAATAATTAATAAACAAGTAAAAAAGCTATAAGTTTGGCCGGGCCGAACTTTGAATACCCTCCACCATTTGGAACGAATTTGGAAATTCCCAAAAACAATAAAATCCGTTAAAAATTCTGTTAAAATCTTAAAACTACCGTATGTAGTTCTTATATTAGGGTCCATACGAACCTGCATAGGTAACATTTGTCATAAGCCATTACAATATACAAATGCGAAACTTAAAAAAAATCGGTTATAATATCGATAAAATCAAAATACCGAATATCTGGAGGTACCGTTATATGGGGACGAAGACGTGAACCTGCACAGAAAATTTTCTGGTTTAGGCTGTAGTATTCATTACGAACTTCAAATACCTAATTTGAAACAATTCCGGTTAATAAATTCGCTTAATTCATCAAAATACCTAATATAGGGAGGTACCGTTATATGGGGGCTATACGATGACGTGGACCTGAACAGACAATTTTCTGTCTTAGGCTGTAGTATCCATTACGAACTTCAAATACGAACTTTACAACAATATCGGGTGAATAATTTCGCTAAAATAATCAAAATACGGAATATCGGGAGGTATCGTTATATGGGGGCTATACCAAAACGTGGACCTACATGGCCCATTTTCAATAACAAAAGCCCTGCAGACATTTGAGTAAAATTTTATCTATCTTCTTCAATTCGATCGGAAGCTAGAGTAATTTTCACAGACGGACAGACGGATGGACCTCGCTAAATCGACATAAAATTTGTTGCTGATCAAGAATATGTATACTTTGTGGGGTCTAAAATATGTATTTCGAGGTGTTACAAACGGAATGATAAACTTAATATATCCTCCATACTATGGTGGAGGCTATAAAAAATCAAGTACAGATTTCACTTTAATCACAGAACTTTTATATCTCAGAAAAGAATTAAATTATTATTTCTTGAAAAAAAAATATTTCTGCACATCAATTTCATCGTAAAGACAGGCTACAGCACAACTGATTTAAAAGAAAATCTTTGATTACCTTTGTCATTTTAACATTTGCATTTTCCAATATAAATAGAATTAAAGATTTTTCGTTTAATAACTCCACATTCAATAATCTGATATGGCTCAACTTTACTTGTTGATATCCATTGAGTAATTTTATGATTATTTAATGTTTTCTCATTTCGTATTTTATTTTTATGTTCGCATTTTTATTTTATTTTTTTTTTACAGAATTCAGTACCACTGAGAAATTTCATATTTACCCTGCACAATAACGGAATTTATGTCATACGAATTGTTGACTCGTTAAAATCATATTTTTTCCTGGGAGGATTTTAAATGACATATAAATACTGAACGGGCCGCCAGCCCACATACATATACTACGTACGCACATCACATTACTTTTAAGAAATTCCTTTTATTTTCCACAAAAAAGAAAGAGAGAAAAACAATCTCTTTCTCCTTCATTGGGCTATTATCTGATGCCCGCCTGCCTGGATGCCAGCATTACTGTCAACGCCATTACAATCGACATTTCCATCATCCAAAAACCAATCCCCAGCGCAACAATCAAATCAAACCCAAATCAACAGCCAAAACCCCGGAATGAGCAGAAATCAAACACACAAAAGGCGAAAGTGCCAGCACAAAACTACGTCAACGGATCAGTTCAAAATGGAACACAAAAAAAATATTATAATGGAATCATAAAATAATTCCAGTCAATAAAAGGTCAAATGTTCGCTGGGCCAATTTTAAGAAAAAAAAGCGGAAAGAGGTTGGCATGAAGGAAGTGGACGTCGAACGATTCTAAGCGCACGCACTCACTCACTCAAATCTCACACTCCCAAAAGTTCATATTTTATGTATGAACGAACAGTTCTTTCGCTTTTTTTATTAGAGTAGTAAAAAAGTTGTGCTTTTTATTTTTCTCCTCCTCCTTCAATTTTTGTATAGGGATAACAAATAAAAATAAATAAAATAAGAATCAAAGATAACTATAGAATGGAAACCTGACAAAAGAAAGAAAAGGATTGCTAAGGGGTCGGGTCGAGTTTGTTGGGATATGAAAAAGGTAAATATGAGGTAAGTGATGGAAAAAAATGAGGGGGGAAATCTATTCCTAAAAGGAGTACGAAAATGTTTAAGTAATTAAGCAAGTTAATTTGGTATGCAGTCGCATATTTAACAGAGGAAATTCTTTACTAAAAAGTACCAGTTGTAATTCAGAATTTCGATTTTAAATTTTAGACTATTCAAAATTTAGCAGAATATTTATGTCACTTTAATCACTTATTCATACACTTCCAACAAGAGGAAGAAAAAGAAATAAAAAACGGTAAATTGTGTTAAAATTGTTTTAAAAAAATTGGTGGAATACACCTATAAAATTAACCGGGTTAAAAAACGCGACCAATGGAATACATCACAGGTGAACATAATATATGTTCATATTTGGCAGGCTAGGACTTCAAGAATTATCATATATTGGTAAGAAAATTTTTGTTTGAGGGAATTTTAATATCTACAACTTTTGCTGGAACAACATTTTAATTCCTGAAATTTCTAAAATTAGATATCTTTTTTGCTTGCATGGGATTTAGAATAAATTTGCTTTTTTATACCCTTCATCTTGAAAAGGGGGTATGTTAGCTTTGTAATTCCTTTTGTAACATGCCTAAATATTCGCCCTAGAGCCATATAAAGATCGACACTTTGGTATTTTTTAGTGCCAACCTTCCTTTCCAAAATACCCCAGACACTATAGTCCAACAGATTGGTATCCGGAGATTTTGGTGGCCATAGTGCGCTGGGAATGAAGCGAGAAACCAGTCCAAACATACGACCGAATTTAATTTGGAAGTAAGTGTGTTCATTTTGGTGAAGATTGGTTCAGACGTAGCAGTAGGTACCATATCATCTGATTTCCCATTTAATTCCCAACACACGTAAAATTAACCCCACAACATATTAAATTTGGTACCAGTTAGCAGATGCAGCGAACAAATACTTCTACTAAATTTTATATAGATCGGTTCAGATTTGATATAGCTCCCATATATATCTTCATCATATTTCACGTTTATTATTACAGTAAAACTGCAATATCAGCTCAAATAGGATGGATTTTGGTGAGAATCTCTCTTATATAAACAGGGTGAGATAAAAAAACTGCAACAAAGTCAAACGCCATAATTTTTACATTTTTTTTAAATTTTATTGAATGAAATCAAAAAAAGTTAGAAATAGAATCAAATTTTAGAATAAGTTTAGATTTGTTCGAATTGGTCACCATTGTGGCCTTCAAAAGGGCAATGAAACCATTACACGATGCCCAAATGTTGCTCTGCGGTATTTTGGCCCTTTCCCGGCGAAGCGCTTGCTTGAGGTGATCGATACTTTGGTATTTTTTTGGGGAAACCTTGCTTTCCAAAGTACTCCAGTCACAATAGTCTAACGGATTGATATTCGTAGATTTCGGTGGCCATTGTGCGCTGGAAATAAAACGAGGAACCTCATTCTCTAAGCATTCATGGGTGGCGCGTTCTGAGTGCGATGATGCTGAGTCCTGTTGGAATGTCAAAGGTCTGTGGCTTAATACAACCTTCGCGATAACATTCGGCATTTATTCTGATGCCACGGTCGATCAATACGAGCGGAGTGCGGCCATCGGCCAGATTGTTTGCGTGCCCAAGGTCTTAATACACACTTCGCGATAACATTCGGCATTTATTCTGATGCCACGGTCGATCAATACGAGCGGAGTGCGGCCATCGGCTGTGGCGGCCCACACCATCACCATGGCCGGCGATTGAGTTTTGATGGTCAACCGAAGGTGCACATTATCAGCTGACCTCTTTGGCAGGTAAACACGATCATTTTGATTGTTTATAAAAATGCCGGACAATGAATGTTTTCTCATCAGAAAAAACCAAATTCGGCAGTTTACCACTTTCGGCCAAGCGAAGAAACTCTTTAGCTCTTTAGAGTCTATTTATACCCTACAACACTATGTGTTAGGGGTATTATAAGTTTGATTGGGCAAAAAATAATTAACACCTCGAAATATTGGTTTCCCATATAGGAAAGTATATATGGATCTTCCTAGCTCGCCGAGCTGAGTCGATCTAGCTATGTATGTCCGTCCGTCCGTCTGTCCATGTTAATTTGTAATCACTGTACAGGTCGCAATTATGGTCCGATCTTCACGAAATTTAAAATGGAGGTGGGGCTAGGGTCAGAATAGAACCCAAAAAATTTCTCGATTTTGCAGTGGCTCTGCATGTCGCAATTATAGACCGATCGGAAGTTAGCATGGGGCTAGAGCTTAGGGCTGGGCAGAAGCCTTCCAATTTTGATGGTCATCGGGTAATATTTAGTGAGAGAAATAGACCATAACAGTTGTGTTAAATAGAAGTCAAAATTTCCATTAAACGGCGAATATTTTTAATCCCGGCTAAACCACAAATAGACGAATGGGTCAATTCTGACCATAACATAGATGCCGATAGTAAATATATCGAAATATATACAATGTGCATATACAAAGGAAGAATATGTTAGCTAGAATGCTTATATCTCAAGAATGGCTGGACCGATTTAGACAAATTTTGTCAATTCAGAATGCCCTCTTGTCATAAAAATGTAAAATCTAAAAAAATCGCATAAAAAGATGTCAATAATGTTAATATAGATGTTGTGGTATTTTGTGACATATTGTTATTTTTTCATATTTTTTATCGCATGTGATTTTTTCAATTTGACTTATAATATTGAAGTGTACATTTTGTAATATTTTTTTCACCTTACAACACAGGTTGGGGTTATTATATACAAATTGAAATTATCTTCCGACCGTAACGAAAATTTTTACAAGGGTAGGGTTAGGCTCAGAAGGCATAGACCTATTCTTTTCAAAGATGTCCGCAATATATTTAGGGGTTAACATCGACCAACAACTAAACATGTTCCTGATGTTGCAGCCGTTATAAAGGTCACAAATAATAACAAAAGGACACGAAATCTGGCATGAAATTAGAGTTTAGAACAGCGTGTAGTATGGACCACTACTATTGCGTGAAAATACCAAAATACCATTCCATCGACACTCAGAAAATAACTTGAATGCGAGCTCAAAAATACACAAAAGGCGAACGTCTTACGCTGATTTCGTTGACGAATATAGGCAAATATCGTAGACAATTAAATCATAGAGATGAGACTAAATTTGGAGATACAGAGTAGCCTCTTGCTTTTGGAAATTATCGCAAAATATTCAAATGAACCAAAATGTGTGTAAAATGGACCACAACAACTAACAGCAAGAAGGAGTGCGTAAATATTGGGCAAATGTCCCTGATCAAAACGCTAAGGGTAATATCTGGGCAGTGCTCCGTGACATAATTTCAAAAGCGAAATTTTTCAAGATGGATTTGGACATAATGGGGCTTCTAACATATTGTAGTGTTGTAGGGTATCACATGGTCGGCCCCGCACGACTATAGCCTTTGCTTACTTGTTTCTTTCTGTTGTGGTGTAAGTTCTTGCATTTTTTTGAATTTCAATTGCTTACCCCGACCTCATTTTTTAATAATTGCCGAATGGAATATTGCGATATGTTCAGCTCACAAGTCATTTCTTGGCCACTGCTTCGCGGGTTTCGATCAAGTCGCTTCTTTACTTTTCGAACCATTTCTTCTGATGTTGCTGTTTTCTTCCGTTCACTTCCTTGACATATGTCGGGCTACGCTACCAGTATCACGGTAACGAGCAATGGTACAAGACACAAAAGATTTATTCACATTTAAATGCTGGAGTGCTCTAACGATAGCCACTTGTGGTTTTCCAATTAAATATAAAGAAAATACGCTTGAATTCCATCAGGAATAACTTTTTTTTGGAAAATTCTCACCAAAATGCTTTTGTACACTTATAAACAATATAATGAGCTGTCACTGGAATATTTTAACAGCAGTCGGACGAGTGGCCTTGAAATGACAGCAGTCTGAGGTTGGTTGCAGTTTTTTCTTCGTACCCTGTATATGTACCTGAATTCGTTGTACGACAAACATTGGTGAAGAATTTAACAAATAACCACATCTGAAATATCTTTAAGGAACGTAAACACAATTTTTTCTTTCCCTGAGTCCCACCGAACCCCTTACAACACGATTTTGGCATGTTGCAAAACAAAAATGGGAACCAGCAAAAATTACAACCATTTACGAACAATGTGAATGACAACAAAAAGCCATGCAACCGGAGGGCGACGAGGAGAATTCTCGGTAAGAATCAACAGTAGGTAGGTAGTAAAACGTTAACAAATTGATAATACCGTTACACAAATGAATACTCAATAAAAATATTAAAGGAAAGGTTTACGGTTTTTTATTGTATTATATTTTTGGTTATTGCTATTTTTCGTTATCCGATTTTTATATTCTGTCCGTACACACAAACGTGTACGCACACACACACACCAAGAGCACACACAAATGAATAATAACAATAAGATTTTACGATGAATGAATTATTTAAATGTTACTACAACTATATGTGTAATTCTGCACATGCACACATGTGTAGGTTTTGAAATATTCAAGAGATGTTCCAAATAACTTCCTTTAATTCAATATTGAAATAAATTTTAAGGAATTTCAATTACATTAACTACATTATTAAATGATTACTACTGGGACTAACAGAATGATCTAGAATTCAGAAATGTTGAATGGGAGTCACTGACGCAATGCAGGATCAATGTACCAAAGGTTTTTTTGAAATTTTAGCTTTAGGTTACAAACAGCTCTAAAATGTTACTAAGCTTTCAAAATGGTATAATTTGTTTGAGCTAAAAACACTGAAGCTGAAGTATATGGTATGGGAATTATGTTTGGAACTGAAGCTGGTTCGGAAGGTGGTTCTGGAAATGTGTACTTAGTTACCGAACTGTACTAAATGAAAAGAAATTTAGAACAGTTTGGTTTAGGGTGAACGGAGGACGCTGAAATTTTGAATTTTCATTGGGGTTCGTTTTTGATAAGGAGGTGGTTTTGGAAATGAGTGCTACAAGTGCACGAAAAGTACTAAATTGTACTATATTTGGTACAATTTGATATTGGGTGAAAAGATAACGCTTACATTTGAAATTTTTATTGGAGTCTCCCTTCATGTTTGGCCTTGACATATGAAGGTGATTTTGAAAGTGCGTATTATAAAAGTACGAACATCTCTGAATGATAAGACGATGGAATAGAGCTGAATTCCTACAATTTTATACATAAGTCACTGTTAGTGTCTGTAGTTACGATATGGAAGTGATTTGGAAATATGTATACTGTAATTGCTCGAAAAGTACTGAGTGGTTCTAATTTGGGTACTGGGATAGAGCTGGAACCCTCAAAATTTGATATTCAGATCTCTGTTGGCATTGAGATAAAGAGGTGATGTCGATCTTTTTACAGTCCTCTTATAGACCATCGGTAAAACTTAACAAGTAATAAGTAAAAAAGCTGTAAGTTCGGCCGGGCCTAACTTATAATACCCTCCACCATTTGTTACAAATTTGGCAATTTCCAAAAAATAAAACCCGTTGAAAATTCTGTTAAAATCTTAAAAATACCGAATGCTTATACGACGACGTGGGCCTGCATAGGCAACTTTTGTCATAAATTATTACAATATTTAAATGAGAAACTTCAAGAAAAATCTGTTTATAAAGTAGCTAAAATCATCAAAATACCGAATATGGGGGGTACCGTTATATGGGGGCTATACGAAGACGTGGACCTGCACAGACAATTTTCTGGCATGGCCTGAAGTATCCATTATGAACTTTAAATACCAAATTTGGAACGATTCCGTTAGATAATGTCGCTAAAATCATCAAAATACCGAATATCGGGGGATACCGTTATATGGGGGCTATATGAAGACGTGGACCTACATTGTTCATTTTTTGACTTTGAATGTAGTTCCATTATGAACTTCAAATACCAAATTTGAAACGATTCCGGTAAACAATGTCGCTAAAATCATCAAAATACCGAATATCGGGGGTACCGTTATATGGGGGCTATATAAAGACGTAGACCTACATGGCTCAATTTTTGGTTTAGGATGTAGAATCCATTACGAACTTCAAATACCAAATTTGAAACGATTCCGGTAAACAATGTCGCTAAAATCATCAAAATACCGAATATCGGAGGGTACCGTTTTATGGGGGCTACACGATGACGTGGACCTGCACAGATAATTTTCTGTCTTAGGCTGTAGTATCCATTGCGAACTTCAAATGCCAAATTTATAATAATTCTGGTGAATAATGTCGCTAAAATCATCAAAATACCGAATATCGGGAGGTACCGTTATATGGGGGCTATATGATAACTTGGACCTATATGGCCCATTTACGAACTTAACCTGCCTACTGGGAAAGTATACATTTGTGCAAAATTTTAGCCTTCTATCTCAATTTGTTCGAAAAATAGCGTGATTACAACAGACAGACAGACAGACAGACAGACACACAGACAGACGGACATGGCTAAATCGTCTTAGAATTTTACGCTGATCAAGAATATATATACTTTGTTGGGTCAGACATGAGTTTTTCGAGGAGTTACAAACGGAATGACAAAATTAATATATGGAGGGTATGGTATGGTGGAGGGTATAAAAAAGCTGTAAGTTCGGCCGGGCCGAACTTTTTATACCCTCCACCATTTGGTACAAATTTGACAATTTCCAAAAAAATAAATAAAATCCGTTAAAAATTCTGTTAAAATCTTAAAAATACCGAATGCCTATACGACGACGTAGACCTGCATAGGCAACTTTTGTCATAAGTGATTACAATATTTTAATGCGAAACTTGAAGAAAAATCTGTTTATAATGTAGCTAAAATCATCAATACACCGAATATAGGGGGTACCGTTATATGGGGGCTATACGAAGACGTGGACCTGCACAGACAATTTTCTGGCATGGGCTGAAGTATCCATTACGAACTTCACATGCGAAATTTGAAACAATCCCGGTAAATAATGTCGCTAAAATCATAAAAATACCGAATATCGGGTGGTACGGTATATGGGGGCTATACGAAGACGTGGACCTACATGGCCCATTTTCTGTTTTATGCTGCAGCATGTATTACGAAATTCAAATGCCAACTTTGAAACGATTCCGGTAAATAATGTCGCTAAAATCATCAAAATACCGAATATCGGGGGTATGGTATTTGGGGGCTATGCGAAGACGTGGACCTACATGGCCCATTTTCTGTTTTATACTGCAGTATCTATTACGAACTTTAAATACCAAATTTGGAACGATTCCGTTAGATAATGTCGCTAAAATCATCAAAAGTGATTACAATATTTTAATGCGAAACTTGAAGAAAAATCTGTTTATAATGTAGCTAAAATCATCAATACACCGAATATAGGGGGTACCGTTATATGGGGGCTATACGAAGACGTGGACCTGCACAGACAATTTTCTGGCATGGGCTGAAGTATCCATTACGAACTTCACATGCGAAATTTGAAACAATCCCGGTAAATAATGTCGCTAAAATCATAAAAATACCGAATATCGGGTGGTACGGTATATGGGGGCTATACGAAGACGTGGACCTACATGGCCCATTTTCTGTTTTATGCTGCAGCATGTATTACGAAATTCAAATGCCAACTTTGAAACGATTCCGGTAAATAATGTCGCTAAAATCATCAAAATACCGAATATCGGGGGTATGGTATTTGGGGGCTATGCGAAGACGTGGACCTACATGGCCCATTTTCTGTTTTATACTGCAGTATCTATTACGAACTTTAAATACCAAATTTGGAACGATTCCGTTAGATAATGTCGCTAAAATCATCAAAAGTGATTACAATATTTTAATGCGAAACTTGAAGAAAAATCTGTTTATAATGTAGCTAAAATCATCAATACACCGAATATAGGGGGTACCGTTATATGGGGGCTATACGAAGACGTGGACCTGCACAGACAATTTTCTGGCATGGGCTGAAGTATCCATTACGAACTTCACATGCGAAATTTGAAACAATCCCGGTAAATAATGTCGCTAAAATCATAAAAATACCGAATATCGGGTGGTACGGTATATGGGGGCTATACGAAGACGTGGACCTACATGGCCCATTTTCTGTTTTATGCTGCAGCATGTATTACGAAATTCAAATGCCAACTTTGAAACGATTCCGGTAAATAATGTCGCTAAAATCATCAAAATACC
Source organism: Musca domestica (assembly GCF_030504385.1). NCBI lineage: Eukaryota > Metazoa > Arthropoda > Insecta > Diptera > Muscidae > Musca > Musca domestica. The sequence goes on along the minus strand of NW_026712219.1, from coordinate 6,656,345 downwards.
GAATATCGGGGGTATGGTATTTGGGGGCTATGCGAAGACGTGGACCTACATGGCCCATTTTCTGTTTTATACTGCAGTATCTATTACGAACTTTAAATACCAAATTTGGAACGATTCCGTTAGATAATGTCGCTAAAATCATCAAAATACCGAATATCGGGGGGTACCGTTATATAGGGGCTATACGAAGACGTGGACCTACACAGATTATTTTCTGTCTTAGGCTGTAGTATTCATTACGAACTTCAAATGCCAAATTTGAAACAATTCCGGTGAATAATGTCGCTAAATTAATCAACATACCGAATATCGGGAGGTACCGTTATATGGGAGCTATATGATAACTTAGAACTACATGGCCCATTTACGAACTTAACCTGCTTACTGGCAAAATATACATGTGTGCAATCAAACAATCAAACCCATTATCTCAATTTGTTCGAAAGATAGCGTGATTACAAAAGACAGACACACAGACAGACACACAGACAGACAGACGGACATGGCTAAATCGTCTTAGAATTTTACGCTGATCAAAAATATATATACTTTGTTGGGTCTGACATGAGTATTTCGAGGAGTTACAAACGGAATGACAAAATTAATATACCCTCCATAGTATGGTGGAGGGTATAAAAAACAAATATCGGAGGATTATTTTACATAAGACCTGCAGATCTTATTATAAATCCCTGGTGATACGCTTGATTGGAAGATTCCATAAAGCCATAATATCTCTTAAATCATTAAAATAGCGGATATAGAGCGGTACAGTTACAAGGGACTATACGAAAAGCCGAAAAAAGGGAAATAGGCCTCATTAGAAACATCTAATACGAAATTTAAGACAGTTTCGGTGATTAATGTTGTTAAGATCATCAAGATACCGATTATAGGGAGATACTGTTATAATGGGACCTATATGAAGACGTGGACCTGCATGGGCAATTTTCTGTCACAGGTTTTAGCACAAATTAAGAACTTGCAATACGAAATTTGAAACAATTTTAGACCTCACAAGATTTAGCTATGTCCGCCTCTCCGTCTGTGGAAATCACTCTAGCTTCCCAACGAAATTAGGTTAATAACATTTTACTCAAATGTTTATTATATCTGCAGGACTTTTGGTATTGAAAATGGGCCATATAGGTCCACTTTTTGGTACCTCCCTATTTTCGGAATTTTGGTGATTTAAGCGGCATTACTCGCCGGAATTGCTTCAAATTTGGTATTTAAAGTTCGAATTGGATATTTCAGCCTATGACAGAAAATTGTCTGTGCACGTTTATAGCCCTCATATAACGGTACCTCCCGATGATTTTAGCGACATTTTTCACCGGACTTGTTTCAAATTTGATATTTTAAGTTCGTAATGGATACTACAGCCTATGGCAGAAAATAGTCAGAGCAGGTCCACGTTTTGGTATAGCCCCCATATAATGGTACCTCCCTATATTCGGTATTTTAATGATTTTAGGTACATTATTCACCGAATTTTATTCAAGTTCCGTATTTGAATATTGTAATGGCTTATGGTAAAAGTTGCCTATGCAGGCCCACGTCATCGTATATTCCCTAATATAACGGCTACATTCGGTATTTATAAGATTTTAACAGAATTGTTAAAGGATTTCATTTTTTTGAAAATTGCCAAATTCGTTCAATATGGTGGAGGGTACTCAAAGTTCGGCCCGACCGAACTTAAAGCTTTTTTACTTGTTAATTCTTGTTTTTTTTTTTTTAACCACAAAATATTGGTATATAAAAGTTTGAATGGATATAAAAGCAAAAGGGGTAGCGAAGCGTACCGAGTTCAGCTAGTGTTACATAATGGTTAAGTGTTACATAATACTGCCAATTTACAGGTAAGCAAATGGAACTATGTGTCTATCTCGTCTCCTTTTTTCATGTTACAAACAAATGCACAAAGACATAATAACTTATACTACAGTGTGGTGTCGGCTATAATAACACATAATTTTCACACATTTTTGAATAATCGAAGTAGGGCTGGCGGAAGGGAAACGGAATTCGGGCTAAAATTGCGACTTAAACACCCAAAATGCCTTAAATCTGTCGGTACAATTATATGGGGGCTATACCTAAACGAAAAGAAATAAGCTCAGATTGGACCACATTTTGTTGCTTCTAGCAAAAGTGGACGAAAATAGGGCTCAACTGATATATAATATACTCAATTTCTAAACAAGTTAATCTTATAACATTGCTTCGTAAGGTTGATAATTATCATGATATCATCATTAAATTCGTTTTGCTTTTATAATATTCTAATTTTTATTTGAAGCAACAACTAAAACCAACTTAAAACGGGTTAACAGCATAATATATTAACAATCGTATTTGCCGCATTTATGTACATATTCCATTACTGCTGCTTGCTTTTATTGGATGGACCCAAAACAACGATATTCCCGTTTTCGTAGGATACGATTTTACCAGAATCAATGAAAGTATCTTGACCTGGTGATGAAATCCACAAATGGCCAATAAGTGTTCCAGAGACCTGTTTATAATGTGCCATTATGGAATCACCATAAGACTCCATTAGTACGTTATTTTCCGAATCAATGATACGAAATTTGCATTCCGGTAAAATTGTGTTCGGCAAGTTGGCGTTGCTTTGTTTTTCTTTCTCAGGTTGAAGTTCTTTCAATTTCGATTTGTATTTTGTTATATGATGATTTTCAAACAATGAATGACCCGTGATGCCAAACCATTTCGAAAAGGTAGAAACTGACAAATTGTTGCCACAGCATATCATTAGGTGTATATGTTTGGTACAATAATCCCTGATGTATTCCACCATACGGCTATCCTTGGAAAATATCCGTTCATGTTCCATTATGAGCAAATCGAAAATTTTGCTTTCCGCTACTACTAGATTTATACGATCTTTTACTGGAACATTAATACCCAAAATGATGGACCAGGCTTTGACAGGATCAAATGGATAGTGAATTTGTAAGGTACTACCCAATATGAGGGGGAACATTTGATTGCTCACAAAGCTATTGGTATTGAAGGAGGGTAATATATTCAAAATGCGATCATTTGCCGATATATTCCAGACATTGGCAATATCTTTCATTTCCGAATTAATGTGATTATGAGTCAAAATATAGTTTTGCAATTTCTTATCATCTTCCGCGCCATCTATAGAGTAAATTTTCATAGCATCAGCATTCGTGTAGAAATTATTTTGCAATAGCCCTTCAAAAACTACCAATTTATCGGCCATAAATATTTCACGATTGAAATTAAAGGAATAGCTTTGATTTTTGGCGAAATCGTAGTCCACGGTAATCAAAACAATTTCTTGTGATTTGGCTAGCTTTTGAGCCACCTCCCTGGCGTCCTTGGAAGTAATTAATAGTTTAATTTTAGATTCCATTATTATTTCTTGTAGATTTTCAAATTTCCAAGTTGATTTTAATGGTATTGCAACTTGACCGGAAATCCAACAGGCCCATAAGTTCAAAATTGTTAAAACGTCATTGGAGCCGAAACATCCCACGGAAGAACTAGACCCACTTCCTAGAATCGGGAAAATATAGAAAGGAATCATTACTGAGAACATTTAAAGAAAACTTTCTTAAGGCTTTCCATACGTAGAAGAAATTCGGAAGGTATTCCACGCATAGAAAATCTGTTCATTAAAGACATTTTGTAGGTTTTTATACCCTCCACCATAGCATGAGGGGGTATTAGGTTTGTCATCATGTTTGTAACACCTAGAAATATTAATTTTAGACCCCACAAAGTACCTACAGATGGTGCTCTGAAGGTCCAGTTCGTTAAAGACCTTCTGAAGGCCTTCTATCCTAAGGATAGAAACTCTTCTATATAGAGAAGTTTCTTTGAACGGTTTTCCTGGAGGCCTTCAGGCCGAAGTGGAAGGCCACTGAAGGGAGGATCTTCAATAATTTCAAAAGTTTTTTATTCGTAGAAGGAGCTTCGAGTGGTTCAATTCTTTTAAGATCTTCTGAGGTAAAAGACCTTCTCTAGAAGAACTCTTGAATGTATACTATACGTAGAACACATTTTGAAGATTTTCTTATACACGGTAGACCCTTTGGAAGTCTCTTATCTACACAAGAATTTTTATTCATATATAGCTATACATAGGATACCTGATAAAGGTATTTCCTCTGGAATACCTTTTAAAGACTTTCAAAATGTAAGTGAGATTTTGAAAATCTCTAATTCATAGAAACCATTCAAAGGAATATTTGATATGGTATAATTTAATATAAAGCGTCCATTATCTAGAGAAGACCCTTCCATTCATAAAATATCTCTTGGGGGTTTTGATCATTAGAATAACTTTTAAATACCTTGGAAATATAGGATACCTTTCAAAAGTCTCTAATACACAGAAGCCATTTAAAGGTTTTTAATCTGTAGAAGACCCTTTATAAAATCCATAAAATATCTATTGACATTCGTCTATTCGATTTGTAAACAGACTTTTTCGAGTATCTTGAACCTTATAAGAATTTGGAGTTATGTTTACCATGAACAAAAGATTTTTTGAAGGAATTCTACTTATCAGAGTACTTTGATATATAAAATACATTTTGAAGAAATCCTAACAACTGAGAACGTTGGAATAGTTTTCTATCCATGGAAGACTTTTTGAAGGTGGTTTATTAGGTGAAGACCTTGTGTGGTTCTTCTATTCACAAAAGAATTTCTGGAGGGCTTCGGTTAATAGAATACCTTATGTAGGTCTGTTATACATGAAACATCTTATGCAAATGTAAGATCCACAGAACACTTCTTGAATTCCCTTCGTACGAAGAAGACCATTGAGGGCCTTTTGAAGGTCTTCGACCACATTAGAAAGTCTGTATTTCATCACAACCCGAAGAAACTTTTGACCGTTTTCTTTTCCTAGAACACATTTAGAAGGTATTCTACTCAAATAAGGTCATTTAAAGCATTTTTTAACAACACAAAAATTGTTGTCATTATTTTTTCTATGAGACGTGTTGAACGTCTTCTCATACTAAAGATCTTCTAACCACAGGACTTATATTATATTCAGAAGGCTTTTGAACATTTTTTATATCTATGGAGAATATTTTACATACGAAGAAGACTTCTTGCATATCTTTGAGCGGTGGAAGGAATTGTGATGGTCCTCTATTCGCAGAAGGTCTTCGATGAAAACATTGAGAAGAGCACAACATGAAAGAATCATACGAAAGCTTTTCATCTGAAAATCTCTTTGTATGTATTTCATCTATTGAAGGGCATGTAAGAGACTTACAGCCATAGAAAAATTTTCCTTGACAAAATATATCTGAAATATATTTTGTCAGTGAGGCCCTTTTGACCGTCTTCTATCTTTATAAGGCCTTACAATATATTCTACATATAGAAAGAAGGCTTGTAACACCTTAATAGACTAGAGAATATATCTGATATGCTCTTTGATCTCCTATAAAAGATTCTAAAAATATACCTATAGCATTTTATCTCAATATTATAAATTACCACATATATTCGAAATCTGTTTTGACAGTCTCTTGGAGTTCATGTACAGCTGCAGGTATGAATACTCCCCGGTAGTATCTGCCACTGCTACGCGATTTCCATACAATAGAGCTTTTTTAAATATTGGAACAACTATTTTCTTGTACTCCTCCAGGCGATAACATTCCCGAAGTCTTGATATATATTCCGGTGGGGCATGGTATTTCTACAATAAAAATGCTAAAATAAAGATTTGATTTTGAAGCTTTTATTTGATAATTTTTACCACCAATGAAGATGAAAAACGTTTGCAGACATTATTTATCACAATACATGCTAAGAAGTTCCTCATATTTTCAAAAATATTGTCTTGTTGAACTTTAATGACTGCCAAATAATAATATTGAATGAAATATACATTTTCGAAACGTCAACTAATTTGGAAATCAGCATGACATCTACAATAGCTCTGTTCCAGATTGTAATGTTTTTTTAGTAAGCTCCTTTCAACAATGGTAGATTAAGAAGGTAACCCTTTTAGGCATGCTGGTATCAATTTGATGTGTCAAAACATTGTTGTAATTTGAGTTCAACTTACATATATACATAAAAAATGTTCAGTGATTTGAAAATTTAACAATACAATTCATAGTAAATCACTATGTTAATTATACCCTACACCACATAGTGGTAAGGGTATTATGTCTTTGTGCATTTGTTTGTAACATGGAGAAGGAAACGAGATAGACCCATAGTTACTTTTGAGAACCTTCATAGAATCACTTTCTGAGTCGATTTATGCATGTCAGTCCGTCTGTCCGTCCGTCCGTCCGTCCGTCTGTCCATGTATTCTTGTGAACAAAATGCAGGTCGCATTTATTATCCGATTGAGATGAAATTTTCCAAAAAATATTTTTTTGGCCCAAGGACGAACCCTATTGAAATTGGTGAGAATCGGATCAAATTTAGATATAGCTCCCACATATATCTTCATCCGATTTCGGGTTAAATGTGCACCAAATGTCCACTATCAGTCCAAATTACCTGAATTTTGGTACACCCAACCGAGTTCGGCCTAGAAGCAAGTATATAAAATTTGGAGAAAATCGGTTCAGATATAGCTATAGCTCCCATATATATCTTTCATCCGATTTGGTGTTTAAGCCTCTCACATTCGTAATATGCACTCCACAAGAATGATATTTGGTACCAGATATAAGATACAGCTCAGAAATAGCTGTTTTAAATTTTATCGAAATCGGTTCAGATTTGGATATAGCTCCCATATATATCTTCATCCGATTTCGGGTTAATTGTGCACCAAATGGCCAATATAAGTCCAAATGGACTGAATTTTAGTACATCGGACCAAATTCAGCCTAGAAGCAAGTATATCAAATTTAGTGAAAATCGGTTCAGATATAGATATAGCAACCATATATATGTTTCATCCGATTTAGAGTTTTAGTCCCATACATTCGTAATATTCACTCTACAACCGTGATATTTGGTACCAGGTATTAGATGGAGCACAGGAATAGCTGTTTTAAATTTTATCGAAATCGGTTCAGATTTGGATATAGCTCTCATATATATCTTCATCCGATTTCGGGTTAAATGTGCACTAAATGGTCAATATCAGCCCAAATCACCAGTCTGGAAGCTAATACGTAAAATTTGGAGAAACCCGGTTCAGAGATAGCTATAGTTCGTAAAATGCACGATAGAATTAGATAGATTTTGATTTTGTACCAAATATCTCATAGAGCTCTGAAATGCCCTGTATAAACCTTTTTACGAGAGCTCTACTAAATATGCATAGTGGTGTAGGGTATCATATAGTCGGCCCCGCCCGACTTTTGAGCTTTCCTTACTGGTTTCTCTTTAAAGAGCAAAAGAGAGAGAGACTCAATTCTTCTTGTTTTTTTATGAAAAGGAGGGAAAAAGCGTACATTAAATAAAAAGGAAGTCATGGGAAATAAGGAGATCTACGTGGAGAAATGCGTTGATAATAAAAAACCAGTAAGGAAAGCTCAAAAGTCGGGCGGGGCCGACTATATGATACCCTACACCACTATGCATATTTAGTAGAGCTCTCGTAAAAAGGTTTATACAGGGCATTTCAGAGCTCTATGAGATATTTGGTACAAAATCAAAATCTATCTAATTCTATCGTGCATTTTACGAACTATAGCTATCTCTGAACCGGGTTTCTCCAAATTTTACGTATTAGCTTCCAGACTGGTGATTTGGGCTGATATTGACCATTTAGTGCACATTTAACCCGAAATCGGATGAAGATATATATGAGAGCTATATCCAAATCTGAACCGATTTCGATAAAATTTAAAACAGCTATTCCTGTGCTCCATCTAATAGCTGGTACCAAATATCACGGTTGTAGAGTGAATATTACGAATGTATGGGACTAAAACTCTAAATCGGATGAAACATATATATGGTTGCTATATCTATATCTGAACCGATTTTCACTAAATTTGATATACTTGCTTCTAGGCTGAATTTGGTCCGATGTACTAAAATTCAGTCCATTTGGACTTATATTGGCCATTTGGTGCACAATTAACCCGAAATCGGATGAAGATATATATGGGAGCTATATCCAAATCTGAACCGATTTCGATAAAATTTAAAACAGCTATTTCTGAGCTGTATCTTATATCTGGTACCAAATATCATTCTTGTGGAGTGCATATTACGAATGTGAGAGGCTTAAACACCAAATCGGATGAAATATATATATGGGAGCTATAGCTATATCTGAACCGATTTTCTCCAAATTTTATATACTTGCTTCTAGGCCGAACTCGGTTGGGTGTACCAAAATTCAGGTAATTTGGACTGACAGTGGACATTTGGTGCACATTTAACCCGAAATCGGATGAAGATATATATGGGAGCTATAGCTGTTTCTGAACCGATTTTCTCCAAATTTGTTATATTTGCTTTAAGGCTAATCTCGATCACATGTGCCAAAATTCGGGCCATTTGAGCTGATATTGGCCATTTGGTGGTCAATTAACCCGAAATCGGATGAAGATATATATGGGAGCTATATCCAAATCTGAACCGATTTCGATAAAATTTAAAACAGCTATTTCTGTGCTCCATCTAATACCTGGTACCAAATATCACGGCTATATACTTGCTTCTAGGCCGAACTCGGTTGGGTGTGCCAAAATTCAGGTAATTTGGACTGATAGTGGATATTTGGTGCACATTTAACCCGAAATCGGATGAAGATATATATGGGAGCTATATCTAAATTTGATCCGATTCTCACCAATTTCAATAGGGTTCGTCCTTGGGCCAAAAAAATATTTTTTGGAAAATTTCATCTCAATCGGATAATAAATGCGACCTGCATTTTGTTCACAAGAATACATGGACAGACGGACGGACGGACGGACGGACGGACAGACGGACTGACATGCATAAATCGACTCAGAAAGTGATTCTATGAAGGTTCTCAAAAGTAACTATGGGTCTATCTCGTTTCCTTCTCCATGTTACAAACAAATGCACAAAGACATAATACCCTTACCACTATGTAGGTGTAGGGTATAAAAACAATGTAGATAACAGGTTTCAAATATTATAAAATAAGTAAAAATTTCACGTACCTTTATGAAGGAGATAATCTAATGCGTGGAAATCCATGGACATTTTTGTTAGGTTTTCTGACCAATACACTACTGGAATTCATCGGTATATTGAGAATATACATAAGATATCCATCCTGTAGTGACCTTAACATCACACGTAGTGACCTTAACATCACACGCGGAAAAAACATTTTGTGTCCTCTCACCTTAAGTTCATGTAGTAGAAGGAAATGAAATGAGATTAATGCTACTACTATTATTTTACATTTTTTTATGGGATAAATAATTAACACTCTCCTTGTTATACTTTTTCCAGCAAGTATTTCTACAACCGACAGAAAGGGAATAGAAAAACAACAAATAGCTACTAAACCCAATTTAGCATTTACCATAAGGAACCCATTGCAATGAAAGCTGTGCAGAAAAGTTAGAGATCGTGAATTCAAAAAAATAAATAAAAATCATGTTAAAAAGCAGTAAGTTCGGCCGGGCCGAACTTTGAATACCCTCCACCATTTGGAAAGAATTTGGCTATTTCCAAAAAAAAAAAAAAATCCGTTAACAATTTTGTTAAAATATTCAAAATAACAAATGTAGCCGTCAAATGTGAAGCTTAAAAAATAAGTTGGGAATAATGTAGCTAAAATCATCAATATAGGGAGGTAGTGTTATATAGGGGCTATACCGAAATGATGACCTGTTCAGACAATTTTGTGCCTTAGGTTACAATATCCATGACGAACTTCAATTACCAAATTTGGAACAAATCCGGTACCGGGAGGTACCGTTATATGGGGGCTATACGAAGACGTGGACCTGCACAGACAATTTTAGACTGTAGGATCCATTACAAACTTCAAATACCAAATTTGAAGCAATTCCGGTGAATAATATCGCTAAAATCATCAAAATACCGAATATCGCGGGGTACTGTTATATGGGGGCTATACGTAGACTTGGACCTGCACAGACAATTTTCTGACTTTTTTCCATTATGAACTTCAAATACCAAATTTGAAAGAATTCCGTTGAATAATGTCGCAAAAATCGTCAAAATACCGAAAATCGGGAGGTACCGTTATATGGGGGCTATACCATAACGTGGGCCTACATGGCCCATTTTCAACACCAAAAGTCCTGCTAGGAAGCTAGAGTGATTTTCACAGAGGGACACACGGACGAACATCGCTAAATCGACACAGAATTTTATGCTGATCAAGAATATATATATACTTTGTGTGGTCTAAAATGTATATTTTGGGGTGTTACAAACGGATTAATAAACATAGTATACCCTTCATACTATGGTGGAGGGTATAAAAACGAACTGAAGAAATTACATTAAACATCCACGTAAAATAACCAGTCGCTATTCCTTTCAGTTCGCTGCAGGCATTTCAAATATACATTTTACGAATTTTCTTTGGATGTTACCAGGCTCTAGTTTTTCTATGCAAATAGAAAACAAATGGCCGGAAGCGCAGACAATTACATTTATACTCACATGTCTAACATACCTTTGCAAATGTGGCATATGGCAGAAAAGGTTTCACTGAAGGGCCTTCTTCACTCAGCCACTTTTCAACGAGACCTATATAAGGTCGGGGGGAAAAAGACGAGAATTTGGCACTAAACCTAATAGTTATTACAATCTGGCGATATAATTGTTATAACCTCTGCCCTTGTTATTCCGTTTGTAGCATCCCTAAATATTCGTCTACACACCAAGACTGGAACTCATGCAAAGTTGCATGATTCTAGCTTCAACCGTTTCGTTTGAGCGTTGGTTCTATGTCGGACCTCTACTAACAATCTGGTTACTAGGGAGTGGATATTACAACTGTGGAGGACAAATTCAGCAAATCGGATGAACAATTTTACATGCTTATTTCAAGGCTCAATTTGGTCGTATGCACCGAATACCATCGACTTTGGACTAACTTTAAACATTTGGTTCAAAAAAAAAAGCAAATCGGAGGAAGATGTAGACGGAAGCTATATGAAAATTTTGTTCTCGATCGGACAATAAATGTGACCTGTACTTTGTTTAGTAAAAAACAAGTAAAAAAGCAGTAAGTTCGGCCGGGCCGAACTTTGAATACCCTCCACCATTTGGAACAAATTAAAAAATTTTCAAAAAAAAAAAAAAAAAATAAAGTAAAATCCATTAAAAATTCTATTAAAATCGTTAAAATATCTAATAAGGAAGGTGCCGATATGTGGGGATATACGATATTGTGGACCTATAAAGACAAATCTATGTCTGCGTGTAAAGTACTCACAAGGAACTCCTTGTGTGGATTTTCAAAATACCGAATATCGCGACGTATCGTTATATGGGAGCCATACGTTATCGTTATATAGAGAATTCTCCGTCGGGGGGTAAAGTGCTCACAAAGAACCCCTTGTGCTCACAAAGAACCCCTTGTGTGCACAGAACCCCTTGTGACCATTCCGTTGGAAAATATTGCTAAAAACATCAAAATACCGAATATCGGGGGTACCGTTATATGAGGGCTATACGATATCGTGGACCTTTATAGATAATTCTCTGCCGAGGTATAAAGTACCCACAAGGAACTCCTTGTGTGGATTTTCAGACAATTCCGATGAAAAATGTGGGTAAAATCATCAAAATACCGAATATCGGGGGTACCGTTATATGAGGGATATAAGATATCGTGGACCTGTATAGACAATTCTCTCTCAGGGGGTAAAGTACTCACAAGGAACTACTTGTGTGGATTTTAAGGCAATTCCATTGAAAAATGTGGCTAACATCATCAAAATACCGAATATCGGGGGGTACAGTTATATGGGGGATATACGATATAGTGGACCTATATAGATAATTCTCTGCCGAGGTATAAAGTACTCACAAGGAACTACTTGTGTGGATTTTCCGACAATTCCGATGAAAAATGTGGGTAAAATCATCAAAATAGCGAATATCGGGGGTACCGTTATATGAGGGATATAAGATATCGTGGACCTGTATAGACAATTCTCTCTCGGGGGGTAAAGTACTCGCAAGGAACTACTTGTGTGGATTTTAAGACAATTCCATTGAAAAATGATGCTAACATCATCAAAATACCGAATATCGGGCGGTACAGTTATATGGGGGATATACGATATCGTGGATCTATATAGACAATTCTTTTTTAAGGGGTAAAATGTCCACAAGGGAATCCTTTTGTGGAATGTCAGACAATTCCATTGAAAAATGTGGGTAAAATCATCAAATTACCGAATATCGGGGGTACCGTTATATGGGGGATATACGATATCGTGGACCTGTATAGACAATTTTCTCTCAGGGGGTAAAGTACTCACAAGGAACTACTTGTGTGGATTTTAAGACAATTTCATTGAAAAATGTGGCTAATATCATCAAAATACCGAGTATCGGGGGGTACAGTTATATGGGGGATATACGATATCGTGGACCTATATAGATAATTCTCTACTTGTGTGGATTCTAAATACTACTTGCGTGGATTTTCCGACAGTTCTGATGAAAAATGTGGGTAAAATCATCAAAATACCGAATATTGGGGGTACCGTTATATGAGGGATATAAGATATCGTGGACCTGTATAGACAATTCTCGGTCAGGGGGTAAAGTACTCACAAGGAACTACTTGTGTGGATTTTAAGACAATTGCATTGCAAAATGTGGCTAACATCATCAAAATACCGAATATCGGGGGTACAGTTATATGGGGGATATACGATATAGTGGACCTATATAGATAATTCTCTGCCGAGGTATAAAGTACTCACAAGGAACTACTTGTGTGGATTTTCCGACAGTTCTGATGAAAAATGTGGGTAAAATCATCAAAATACCGAATATCGGGGGTACCGTTATATGAGGGATATAAGATATCGTGGACCTGTATAGACAATTCTCTCTCAGGGGGTAAAGTACTCACAAGGAACTACTTGTGTGGATTTTAAGACAATTCCATTGAAAAATGTGGCTAACATCATCAAAATACCGAATATCGGGGGGTACAGTTATATGGGGGATATACGATATAGTGGACCTATATAGAAAATTCTCTGCGGAGGTATAAAGTACTCACAAGGAACTACTTGTGTGGATTTTCCGACAATTCCGATGAAAAATGTGGGTAAAATCATCAAAATAGCGAATATCGGGGGGTACAGTTATATGGGGGATATACGATATCGTGGACCTATATAGATAATTCTCTGCCGAGGTATAAAGTAATCACAAGGAGCTACTTGTGTGGATTTTCCGACAATTCTGATGAAAAATGTGGGTAAAATCATCAAAATTCCGAATATCGGGGGTACCGTTATATGAGGGATATAAGATATCGTGGAATTGTATAGACAATTCTCTCTCAGGGGGTAAAGTACTCACAAGGAACTACTTGTGTGGATTTTAAGACAATTCCATTGAAAAATGTGGCTAACATCATCAAAATACCGAATATCGGGGGGTACAGTTATATGGGGGATATACGATATCGTGGACCTATATAGATAATTCTCTGCCGAGGTATAAAGTACTCACAAGGAACTACTTGTGTGGATTTTCCGACAATTCCGATGAAAAATGTGGGTAAAATCATCAAAATAGCGAATATCGGGGGTACCGTTATACGAGGGATATAAGATATCGTGGACCTGTATAGACAATTCTCTCTCAGGGGGTAAAGTACTCAAAAGGAACTACTTGTGTGGATTTTAAGACAATTCCATTGAAAAATGTGGCTAACATCATCAAAATACCGAATATCGGGGGGTACAGTGATATGGGGGATATACGATATCGTGGACCTATATAGATAATTCTCTGCCGAGGTATAAAGTACCCACAAGGAATTCCTTGTGTGGGTTTTCCGACAATTCCGATGAAAAATGTGGGTAAAATCATCAAAATACCGAATATCGGGGGTACCGTTATATGAGGGATATAAGATATCGTGGACCTGTATAGACAATTCTCTCTCAGGGGGTAAAGTACTCACAAGGAACTACTTGTGCGGATTTTAAGACAATTCCATTGAAAATTGTGTCTAACATCATCAAAATACCGAATATCGTGGGGTACAGTTATATGGGGGATATACGATATCGTGGACCTATATAGATATTTCTCTGCCGAGGTATAAAGTACCCATAAGGAATTCCTTGTGTGGGTTTTCCGACAATTCCGATGAAAAATGTGGGTAAAATCATCAAAATACCGAATATCGGGGGTACCGTTATATGAGGGATATAAGATATCGTGGACCTGTATAGACAATTCTCTCTCAGGGGGTAAAGTACTCACAAGGAACTACTTGTGTGGATTTTAAGACAATTCCATTGAAAAATGTGGCTAACATCATCAAAATACCGAATATCGGGGGGTACAGTTATATGCGGGATATACGATATCGTGGACCTATATAGATAATTCTCTGTCGAAGTATAAAGTACCCACAAGGAACTACTTGTGTGGATTTTCAGACAATTCCATTGAAAAATGTAGCTAAAATCATCAAAACACCGAATATCGGGGGTACAGTTATATGGGGGCTATATGATATCGTGGACCGATATAGCCCATCTTCGATCTTGACCTGCCTGCAGACAAAAGAGAGATCTGTGCAAAATTTTAGCTTCCTATCTTAATTCGTTTAGACTGTAGCGTGATTACAACAGACAGACAGACGGGCGGGCAGTGCTAAATCGTCTTAGAATTTTACGCTGATCAAGAATATATATACTTTGTTGGGTCTAAAAATGATTATTTCGATGAGTTACAAACGGAATGACGAACTTAATATACCCTTCATACCTTTTTTGGTGGAGGGTATAAAAATATATGAACAGACAGACGGATATGCATAAATCGACTCAGAGTTTGATTCTATGCAGATCCTCAAAAGGAATTGAGTGTCTATCTCGCTTCCTTCTCTATGCTACAAACAAATGCACAAAGACTTATAACCCTGACCAAAATGTGGCGTAGGGCATAAAAATCAAGATGTAGCACGTATAAAAGTTCATCTAGATTTTGAAAGAATCAATTGTATAACCTAACTTATTTCGCAGTAAATCTACAGTTTTTGGGGCCCATTTTAGGCCCAATATTGCTTTTCACCTTTTCATGTTTCAATGTCGTATCAAAATCCATATAGAAACACAACCTGAGTATGTAAAACAACCCAAAACATGATAAAAGTGGAATTCCGCAAGGCTGTTAAAATTTAAAACAGATGCGTAGTTATAAATTTTATATTCACGTCAACCATTTTTTTCTGCTTCTGTTTTCATCGTTTCCACAGCGATGACCACAAGTCGGCATTTAGGAAAATTGTTAAATTGTTGTTATTTATGGCCAAAGTAAATCTCAAATAAAAAGGATAAGATAAATGGACAAATGGTCCAGGTTGTGTAAAACAACAACCTACAAAAAGGCTTAAGATGTTTCATGTAACAGCAAAATTGTGTGGTGGGTAATAATGTTAGAACTTGAAATTTGTTTTGCTACAAAATTTATCCATGGCAAAATTGTACCATTTGTTTGACTTCGATGGGGGGAGAAAAAATAAATAACATCAAATATTTCCTTAGTTGTTGTAACAAAACACGAAAAAAACATTGCAAAATTTAATTTACTATTACAACAATTATTGTTAGCTGATTGAATCTGGTTGTGGCATTCGTACACCCTGTAATTATTTGCAGCCACTCCCATCGCCGAAACGCCCATTACGTTCTGTGCAACATACGAATGCCACATGTGCAAGTCAATCATTTGTTATTTGGACTTTTTTCCTTAGCTCTGTGCGGATGCTTAGCATTGCTGGGGAGAGAAATGCAGAGGTTATGACTTCTACATACAGCACACAGTACAGGTTTTGTTACTTGCTTTACTTTCATAAATTTTCATTTCACTTCTCTCAGAGCACCATAATCATCTTTCCTTACTAATGTCGCCGTCATTCTCAACGCCATCATTCGCATCGCCGTGGTCGTTGCCTTTCCATTTTGAGGTGGAGTAGTCACAAATTAGAAATTATTACATTTCTAACGTCTATTTCATAAATTGCAGTTTTCACTCGCTATGCGTTGTATGTGTGAGTGAACGAACGAGCGGGGATTGGAGACGCCTTGATGCTGAATGGTTACACAATCACAGTCACAAGAAGGCGGGCTGGCAAGTGTCCTCTTACAATCACGCAGTGGTTGCATATCATGGTAAGGGCAATTTTAAAAGGTCCTGCAAAATTACCACCGTCCTGATGGACATGTGTCATTAAAAGTGAGCCATTCACACTAAATGGAATGGAAGAACAAAAAAATTACAACATCATTTGCCAGCTTTTGTTTTCGTTTAACATATCAAATTTAAAGATAAGTTGAGGAGATAAAGAAAACGAATTGGCAGTATTTTAAATTGTTGAGAAAATATATTGGAAATGTTATAGACCAACATCTGGTCCCTGGTGAATAAATATTTCCTAGGATTTTTCATGTTTGGGGTTTTGAGTTACTCTCTCTTTACTTTTCTAAATATATTTGTTATTTAAATAGTACCCACTACTTAATGAATGTATCCGATTAAAGTATTGAAAGTAATTTTTATTTAATTTTACTAATTGAAAGCAAAAAATTTCGGAAATAGCATCAAGTTTTAGAAAAGGTGTAGATTTGCTCGAATTGGTCAATTTTGGCAGGAATTATGGTCTTCATACAGCCAATGAAACGGTCACACGCTTCCTGAATGTTGCTCTGCGGTATTTTGACCCATTCCCGGCGAAGCGGTTGGTTGAGGTAATCGTCACTGTGGTATTTTTTAGTGCCAACCAAATGAAGCGCGGAACCTCATTTTGTAACCATTCATGGGTTGCGCGTGCTGAGTACGATGGTGCTGAGTCCTGTTGGAATGTGCAAGGTCTACGGCCAAAATGTTTGCAATCATATTCGGCACTTATTCTGATGCGTTTCAGGACGTTTGGAGTAGGGATGTCCGTCCGTCTGTCTGGCTGGGTGGTGCGCACGATGAAGAACGGATACCTTCTGTTTCCTTTCCCACAAGCGGTCAAAATTTTGAATAACCAAAACGCTGATAAAGGGCAAAAAGAGCATCCGATTTTGTATTAGCCCAAATAGGATTAAATTTGGCAAATGCGGCCAAATTTAATTAAATATTATTGAGATTGGATATAGCTTCTATGTATATCCTGATCCGATTTTAGGTTTATTCTTCACCAAATCCTTAATACCAGTTCAAATTGAATGGATTTTGGCACATACGACTGAAATCAAGTAAGTGTATTCAATTTGATGTAGATAGGTTCCGACATAGTTGTAGGTGCCATATCATCTGATTTTGCATTTAATTCCCCCACACCCGTAAAATTCACGCCACAACATATTATATTTGGTAGCAGTTATCAGATACAGCTAACAAATACATCTACTAAATTTTATAGAGATCGGTTCAGATTTTGATATAGCTCTCATATATATTTTCAACATATCAGCTCAAACAGGATGGATTTTGGTGGGAATCGGATCAGATGTAGCTATAGCACTGATATATGCAAGGTGAGATAAGAAAAACTGAGACAAAACATTGAATCGAAAGTTTCGAAAATAGCATAAAATTTTAGAATAAGTTTAGATTTGTTCGAATTGGTCACCTTTGGCACGAATTATGGCTCTCAAACGGCCAATGAAACCGTCACATGCTGCCCGAATGTTGCTCTGCGATATTTTGGGTCATTCCCGGCGAAGCGATTGCTCGAGGTGTTCGACACTTTGGCATTTTTTTAGTGCCAACCTTGCTTTCCAAAAATACTCCAGACACAACAATCCAACGTATTATTATCTGGAGATTTTGGTGGCCATTGTGCGCTGGAAATGAAGCGAGGAACCTCATTTTGTAACCATTCTAGGGTGGCGTGTGCTGAGTCCTTTCGGAATGTCCAAGGTCTGCGGCCAAAATGTTTGCGTGCCGAAGCTTTAATACACCCTCCAGAATATTTTTGCGATAATATTCGGCATTTATTCTAATGGCACGGTCAATTAATATGAGCGGAGATCGACCATCGGCTGTAATGGAGGTCCACACCATCACCATGGCCGGTGCTTTAGTTCTGGTGGCCAACCGAAGGTGCACATATTCAGCCGACCTCTTTGGCAAGTAAACACGATCATTTTGTTTGTTTACAAATTGCTGGACAACGAATGTTTTCTCATCGGAGAAAACCAAATTCGACAGTTCACCACTTTCGGCCAAGCAAAGCAATTCTTTAGCTCTTTTGAGTCTATTTTCCTTCTGTTGCGGTGTAAGTTCTTGCACTTTTTGGAATTTCAATGGCTTTACCACGAGCTCATATTTCAATATTTGCCGAATAGAATATTGCGATATGTTCAGCTCACGAGCCACTTTTCGGCTACTGCGACGCGGGTTTCGATCAAGTCGTTTTTTTACTTTTTTACTTTCGAGCTCGGTAACGAGTGATGCTACGAAACAAAAAAGATTTATTCACATTTAAATGCTGGAGTGCTCTAACGATAACCACTTGTGGTTTTCGAGCCAAATATAAAGAAATCGCACTATCACGCTTGAATTCCATCACGAATAATTTTTTTTCTGGAAAATTCTCACCTTTTGTACACTTATAAACAATATAATGAGCGGTCACTAAAATAATTTTAACAGCTGTCGGACGATTGGCTAAGAAATGACAGCAGTCTGATGTTGGTTGCAGTTTTTTCATCTCACCCTGTATATGAAGGAGTACGGAGGAACGGCTTAAGCTAGAATTTTGAAATTTTGCACGAGGGTCAGTATTGGAACACTGGCTGGGTTTTTGGGAATACGTACTAACATGTTTGAATCCTAAAATTTTATATTAAGGCCTTGAAGTTCTGAAAATTTAGTACGATGTATCAGGTTTTTTTTTGTTTTTAAAATTTGTCAAACTTAAAAAATTGTGCAAAACTTGAAAGTGGATGTTTCGCTGGTGAAGTCACGGGCAGTTGTTGGTATTTGCATAAATATATAGCTTTCAGAAAAAAAGATGAGTCATTGGTCGATGTATGTTGTTTATTCGGCAGACAATCACAAATAAATCCATGTATCCTAATACTGAATTAATGTTGTAGAAGCACAAATCCTTTGAGACAAAGGGTAAATTGACATCTGGTTCTCGATATAAATGACAACTTCAGAGAACTAAATATTTATTTATCACAAGCTTATAAGAGACTCAATGATTTACACTTTTTTGATGGACGACTACATCAGAAGACAATTATTTAAAGTTTCAAAACCAAAACACATACCGAAAGCATTGACCCACTTCAAAACTATATATGCACCATAGTCTACTTACTGCTGTCACCCTTCCCTAGTTGAATAAATATTTCGCAAATTATAATTGACATGCTTTTAAGGGTTTGACTTTAGATTTTTAACTTTTATTTATTTATTATTTTTTTTTTTGAGATTTCTATTTTGTAACAGACAGCCGTAACAAAATGTCCCCTGATAATATTGTGTCAGTTAGTTTGAGTTGATGCACCACTGGTGGTTGTTTGGTGTGTGTCAATCCTCTTCCATTCTCACAAGGAGATAGGTACAGGATGCAGACACCCTTAGCCAGTAATGGAACACAAACATATTTTAGAGTGACTTCATCTTGATTTGATTACGTTACACTTGTTTGTTGTTACTTTGGCTGTGGTTCTTCTGCATTTGCCTATGGAGTATCATGTTCTATATGGTGTTCCGTTCGATGTGCCCTCTCTTTTTTCTCATTTTTTTCCTTTACTCCCCATCACTTTGCTGTCATAATACAAGACCACCCTGAGACACATATATACGTCTAACAAAAAAAAAAAAAAAAAAAATGAAAACTGTTCCACCAAAATTGAATTAACTTTTGACCAGAATTTTGTATGCAATGTTTTGATTTATGTGACCATGCATCCAAGAAACAACCACACACACAGAGAGACTCACACTCGTATATCTTGGAATATTGGCTTTGCCATTTGCTGTCTGCCCTTTTGAACGGACTCTCTTCTTGTGAAGTTGAAGCTACTTGAGCATCACTTTGTTTCACTTAAAAGAAATGGAACAAGTAAATAAAGAAGAACAAAAATGTACTTTTAATAGCTTTGTATTGTAATATATTGCGGACAACGAAAAAGTTAGGTCACTGTTCCTTTATTTTTTTATGGAATAAAAAAAACCATCTACCCCAGTATTTAATTTTCATTTAGTTAACTTTTTTGTGAAATATGAGATTTCTGATAAGAATATTGTTGAAAAAATATTTTTTTTTTTTTTTTTGGGGAATAACAAATGCAGTGTTAAAAGGCATGCTATGCTTTCAATTAGACATTGTTTGTTCATCCAAGAGGGGGATATCTCTTAAATGAGAAAAGTGACCATGGTCATTAAGACAGCATCTTGGGAACCAAATAATATTTTTAGTTAACAAGTTAGAAAATATCAGCCAAATATCACTGGTGATAACCCTCCGTCATACTACAAAGGGTATATTAACTTTGTTATTCCGTTTGTAAATCCTCGAAATACTCATGTCAGATGCAACAAAGTTTATATTCTGCCTGTCCGTCTGTCTGTTGTAATCATGCTATCTTTCGAACGAATTGAGATAGAAGGCTAAAATTTTGCACACATTTTTATTTTGCCAGAGGGCAGGTTAACTTCGTAAATGGGCCATGTAGGTCCACGTTTTCATATAGCGCCCATATAACGGTACCTCCGGATATTCGGTATTTTGATGATTTTGGCGACATTATTCACCGGAATTGCTTCAAATTTGGCATTTGGAGTTCAAAATGGATACTACCGCCTGAAACAGTAATTTATCTGAACTTTTCCACGTCTTCGCATAGCCCCCACATAAAGGCTATAAACGTACCTCCCTATATTCGGTATTTTGACGATTTTAGCGACATTTTTCACCGAAAATGCTTCAAATTTGGCATTTAAAGTTCGTAATGCATACTAAAGCCTATGACAGAAAATTGTATGTGCGCGCCACGTCTTCACATAGCCCCCATATAACGGTACCTCCCAATGTTGGGTATTTTGACGATTTTAGCGTCATTATTCACCGAAATGGTCTCAAATTACGTATTTAGAGTTCGTAATGGGAACTACAGTCTGTGACAGAAAAAGGTGTATGCAGATCGAGGTCTTCGTTTGGGCCCCATATATCAGTACCTCCCTATATTCGGTATTTTGACGATTTCAGGTACAATGCTCACCGAAATTGTTTTGAGATGTCGTATTTGAAATTCGTAATGGATGCTACAGCCTGCGACAGAAAATTGTCAATGCAGGTCCAGGTCATCATATAGCTCTGATATAATGGTACTTCGCTATGTACGGTATTTTGATGATTTCAGCTACGTTTATTTCAAGTTCGAATTTGAATATGGTAATGGCTAATGACAAAAAAGCCTATATAGGTTCACGTCGTAGAGACCCCAAAAGACCCCGGGTTTAATTTTTTGGAAATTTCCAAATCCTTCCCAAGGGTTGGCAAATTCTCTAAAATCAATTGAGATAAAACAAATTTCGATTTTTTCCCGAATTAAAAATATTTGGTCTGTTTCAGAAACTGTGATCAATGATGTTGTTTGACAAATTTCCAACTCCAAGTTGGAACTCAAGGAGCTGTAACTCCTTGAGTTTTACAGACATCAACTTGAGAATAAAATTAAGGGTAAAGTAAGACTCGTAAAAATTGAAAATACTAACTCAATAATCGAATTTTTCCAATTATGCCATTTTTTGACTAAACATTATTTTTAAGTTAATCCTAAGAAAATCCTTAGTTATAACAAAAATCTAGATTTTTAACAAAATTTCTTATTTTTTACACAATTTTTTTTAACGAGCCGGGGCCGACTTCATGATACACTACACCATTTTGCTAATTTAGTAGAGCTGCGCATTACAATTAAAAGTTTTTATGGGAGAATTCAATCATACACGCTAAGATTATAATTATAATTTAAAGTTCAAAGGACTAAATATGCCGAAGCATTTGTATTTTTTAAATTCGGACTTGTATTGCCCATTTGGTGCACAATTAATTTGAAATCGGATGAACATATATATGGGAGCTATATCCAAATCGGGACCGATCTCCATAAAATTTGGCAAAGATATTTCTGAGCTGTTTTTGATATATTTCCCTGAATATCGTTGTTACGGAGTGCATATTACGGCTGCGGAGGACAAAAATATCAAATCGGATGAAAAATATGTATATGAGCTATAGCTATATCTGAACCGATTTCGATCAAATTTGGCATACTTATTTTCAGGTCCAATCTGATCAGATCCATACTATTCGGACTGATATTACACGGTTGGTGCACAATAAAAGGCAAATCGGACGAAGATATATATGGGAGCAATATCTAAATTTTGACCGATCTCCAATTTCAATAGGGTTCGTCCTCAGGTCAAACAAATGATTTGTGCAAAATTTCATCTGGATAGGGCAATAAATGCGAACTGTACTTTGTTTACAAAAATATATGGACAGACGGACATAAATCTATTCAGAATGTGTTTCTATGCAGATCATCAAAAGGAACTGTGGGTCTATCTCGTTTCCTTTTGCCTGTTACAAACAAATGCACAAAGACATAATACCTGACCACCTTGTGGTGTAGGGTATAAAGAATCAAGCAGAGTCGACTTTATGATACTCACACTACTCTGCATATTTAGTACAGCTTCACATAACAAATAAAAATTTTCATGGGGAATTTGTGAGAATTGAATTAAACTAACTATAATTGTAATTTAATGTCCAAAGGAAGAAATATCCTCCCCAATCAATTTCTAGTATACATATGTGCCGAGACTTTGCAGAGACTTTTTCGGTCCTGTATAAGTTATTTGGTGCACAACCAACTTGAATTCGGATAAGGACATATTTGGGAGCTATATCTAAATCTACCATACCATTCCGGCTAATTTTACACTTTTGTTGCACAGTAAAAAAAGGACGGAAATATATATGAGAGCTATATCCAAATCATAACCGATCTCGATCTATAAAATTTAACAATGATATTTTTTGGCTGTATTTGATATATTTCCCCAAATATCTTGAATATACCTAATGTAGCCGTATATTAGAGTCTATACGACGATGTGGACCTGCATAGGCAACTTTTGTCACAATCTATTACAATATTGAAATGCGAAACTTGAAAAAAAAATCTGTTTATAATGCACAGGAAATTTTCTGTCATAGGCTGTAATATCGAACTTCACGAACTTCAAATGCGACTTTTGAAACAATTCCGGTGAATAATGTCGCTAAAATCATGAAAATACCGAAGATCGGGGGGTATCGTTATATGGGGGCTATACGAAGGCGTGGACCTGCACAGACAACTTTCTGTGATAGGCTGTAGCATCCATTATGAACTTCAAATGCAAAATGTGAAACAATTCCGGTAAATGATGCCGCTAAAATCATCAAAATACCTAATATCGGAGGTACAGTTACATGGGGGCTATACGAAGACGTGGACCTACATTGCCCATTTTCTGTTTTATGCTGTAGTATCTATAAAAAACGTCAAATACCCAATTGGAAACAATTCCGGTAAATAATGTCGCTAAATTCGTCAATATACCGAATATCGGGAGGTACCGTTATATGGAGGTATACGAGGACGTGGACCTACATGGCCCATTTTCTGTCTTAAGCCGTAGCATCTATTATGATCTTTAAATATTAATTTTGAAACAATTCCAGTAAAAAATGTCGCTAGAATCATCAAAATACAGCATATCGGGAGGTACCGTTTCATGGGGGCTATACGGACCTACATGGCCCATTTTCAATACCAAAAGTCCTGCAGACATAGTACACATTTGAGTAAAGTTTTATCAAACTACTTCATTTCGTTCGGAAGCTAGAGTGATTTCCACAGACGGACAGACGGATAGATCGGACAGACGGACGGACATTGATAAATCGACATAGAATTTTATGCTGATCAAGAATATATATACTTTGTGGGGTCTAAAATGTATATTTCGAAGTGTTACAAACTGAATGACAAACTTAATATACCCTCCATACTATGGTGGAGGGTATAAAAAAACATCTAAAACAGCCCAAATGGAGTGAATTTAGGGACGTACTTTTCCATTTTGTGGAACTCGGCCCTGCCCGACTTTTGACTTCTCCTTACTGTTTAATATTTATACCCTATGCAAGGATAACTCAGATTTTATTCGTTTTGGCAATGTTTATACCCTACACCACAAGGTGGTCAGGGTATTATGTCTTTGTGCATTTGTTTGTAACAGGCAAAAGGAAACGAGATAGACCCATAGTTCCTTTTGATAATCTGCATAGAATCACATTCTGAGTCGATTTATGCATGTCCGTCCGTCCGTCTGTCCGTCTGTCCATGTATTTTTGTAAACAAAGTACAGGTCGCATTTATTGCCCGATCCAGATGAAATTTTGCACAGATCATTTGTTTGGCCCAAGGACGAACCCTATTGAAATTGGAAATAATCGGTCAAAATTTAGATATAGCTCCCATATATATCTTCATCCGATTTGCCTTGTATTGTGCACCAAACGTGTAATATCAGCCCGAATTGTATGGAATTTTGCATATTCACCCAAATTAGGTGTGAAAATGCCAAATTAGGTATGCCAAATTTGATCGAAATCGGTTCAGATATAGCTATAGCTCCCATATATATTGTTCATCCGATTTGTTATTTTTGTCCACCGCCGCCGTAATATGCACTCTGCAACAACAATATTTGGGGAAATATATCAAATGCAGCTCAGCAATACATTTGCTAAATTTTATCGAGATCGGTTCAGATTTGGATATAGCTCCCATATATAACTTCGTCCGATTTACCTTTTATTGTGCACCAAACGTCTAATATTTGTCCAAATGGGATGGAATTTGGCACATACGACCGAATTGAGTCTAGAACCTAGTATGTCAAATTTGGTGAAGATCGGTTCAGATATAGCTATAGCTTCCATATATATTATTCATCCGATTTGTTATATTTGTTACCCACAACCGTAATATGCACTCCGTAACAGCGATATTCAGGGAAATATATCAAATACAGCTCAGAAATATCTTTGCCAAATTTTATCGAGATCGGTTCAGATTTGGATATAGCTCCCATATATATCTTTATCCGATTTCAAATTAATTGTGCACCAACTGGGCAATACAATTCCGAATTTAAAAGATACAAATGCTTCGGCATATTTAGTCCTTTGAACTTTAAGTTATAATTATAATCATAGCGTGTATGATTGAATTCTCCCATAAAAGCTTGTAATTGTTATGTGGAGCTCTACTAAATTAGTAAAGTGGTGTAGGGTATCATAAAGTCAGCCCCGCCCGACTTTAAGACTTTCTTTACTGGTTTTGATTTAATTTCGGGATTATGAGTTCTTTTTGTGCTTCAAATTCATAAACAAAAACCCATTTTGGTACAGCCCTCATTTAAAGAAACCTGATTTCCGTTCATGCCCGTGTCTTGGTTATATTATTAATGGGAAGGTTTTCTATCGACGTAGAAATCGAAATACGAATATTCAGGCAAATCAAAAAATATGAAAGATACTAGAAAGAGTTGGCAAGTGAGATTCTAGAAAGATTGAGTTTGTGTTAATTCGAATACTCCTCTCAAGCACCTTCGGTAAATACATTATAGTGGTATCAAATATACTGATAGGGTGAAAAAGTTAATGTAACAAATTTCAAATTTCAATAATCTGCCTTTAAATTTGTCATTTAAAATATTATTAGAATCTTTTAAATCCACTGCATCTCTAATGTCAACTCTGACACACATCATCACACTGTAATTTGTAACAATGTTCAATTTAATAACCCACACTGCAAGTTTGTGTCACATTTTTTTCTTTGTTCGGGGGTTATTAAACTCCCTATACGTCAGACGAAATGTAATTGTGCACAATATTCAGTCATTTTTCAAAATATCAACCCGGCTTTAGCCGTAGCAGCAGCAACAGCAGCACCAATACTCATCCATTGGGAATAAGACGAGAAGCCAGATCTGGCTGACGGTTTGGCAGGCAGACGGACAAACACAACCTGACAGAATGTGTAATTGATTAATTGCCCAAACCAAATCAAATGACAATCAAACAAATTTGATACAAAACGAACCAAAACGAAACGCACTGCAACACAGCACAATACAATGCGCAATGTGTTGTTGCTAAACCGAAAAATGCTTTTAGCCTTATTGAAATGACAAGAATCGGAAATTGTATCAGTGCCGCAATAAAACAATAGATTTTCAAATTAACTTTTTTTTAAGAAAAAATGAAAATTGAAAACTATTCAATTTAAGCTGTTCAACAGATTTTGAACTAAAATGGAAATATGGGTTTAAAGAGGTTTCGGGATAAAACTAAAGATATAAATATATATATGTAAAATAATTTTTGTTGTTGCAAAATAGTTAGGCTTTATCCCAATATTGTTGTCTTTATAAAAACGTTTGTTTATTAGTGGAAAATTATGGTAATGTTTACCAGGGGGAAGGGCAGGAAATACCCAGGTTTCGGAAAGAGCTACCAATCCTCATCAATTCCTTGTCTGAGTGTGTGATGGAGAATGATGGTAATGTTTGTCAGGGGGTATAGCAGGAAATACCTACTAACATTTGATATATGTGAAAAATAGCATCGTAAGCAGGTCCACGTCCACGTATAGTCTCCATATAAAAGTTTTCATTTAAGTGGTAGGTTCTGGAAGTCTTTTTGGAAATTTTCAAGTTTCTTCCAAATGGTGGAGGGTACTAAAGGTTCGGCCCGGTCGAATTTAGCTGCTTTTTTACTTGTTTTTTTTTTTTTTGCAAATAGCGGAGGTTTTAAAAAGTTCTCAGTGGCCGAAACTGACACCTTTTTTTACTTGTTCTTGAACATCGTTTTGACTGAGTCAAGTTTAGTGGAACTCGATTAAGATATAGCTTTTATAGGTTAGTTTTAGCCTATTTCAAATGAAAACCGCTCTAAAGCCTTAATACGCAATTAATACCTAAACTGCCAATATGAACGTTTATTTGCTACACGTGACACTACTACTAAATAGTCAACGTATTGCTGGGTATCATAAAGTCGGCAACGTCCGACTTTTGTTTTTATACCCTACACCACAAGGTGGTCAGGGTATTATGTCTTTGTGCATTTGTTTGTAACAGGCAAAAGGAAACGAGATAGACCAATAGTTCCTTTTGATGATCTGCATAGAATCACTCTCTGAGTTGATTTAAGCATGTCAGTCCGTCTGCCCGTCCGTCCGTCGGTCTGTCCCGGTATTCTTGTGAACAAAATGCAGGCCGCATTTATTATCCGATTGAGATGACATTTTGCAGATATCATTTGTTTGGCCCAAGGATGAACTCTTTTGAAATTGTAGATAATCGGTGGAAATTTAGATATAGCTCCCATATATATCTTCGTCCGATTTGCCTTTTATTGTGCACCAAACGTGTAATATCAGTCCGAATAGTATGGAATTTTGCACGTACAACCAAATTAGGCCTGAAAATTAGTATTCCAAATTTGATCGAAATCGGTTCTGGTATATATTGTTCATCAGATTTGTTATTTTAGTCCTCCGCATCCATAATATGCACTCTGTAACAACAATATTTGGTAAAATATATCAAATACAGCTCTGAAATACCTTTGCTAAATTTTATCGAGATCGGTTCAGATTTGGATATAGCTCCCATATATAACTTCTTCCGATTTACCTTTTATTGTACACTAAACGTCTAATATTTGCCCAAATGGGATGGAATTAGGCACATACGACCGAATTGAGTCTAGAAGGTAGTATGCCAAATTTGGTGAAGATCAGTTCAGATATAGCTATAGCTCCCATATATATTGTTCATCCGATTTGTTGTATTTGTTACCCATAGCCGTTATATGCACTCCGTAACAACAATATTCAGAGAAATATATCAAATACAGCTCAGAAATATCTTTGCCAAATTTTATCGAGATCGGTTCAGATTTGGATATTGCTCCCATATATATATCAAATGGGCAATACAAGTACGAGTTTAAAAGATACAAATGCTTCGGCATATTTAGTCCTTTGAATTCTAAATTATAATTTTAATCATAGGGCGTATGATTGAATTCTCCCATAAAAAACTTTTAATTGTTATGCGGAGCTCAACTAAATTAGCAAAGTGGTGTAGGGTATCATAAAATCGGCCCCGCCCGACTTTAGGACTTTCTTTACTGGTTTATACTGGTTATTTCTAACATCTAAATCAAGGCCATTAATTTAGCACTAAATATTCTAGTAATTCCTTATAAACATTCTGGACGTGGGGAATTCTATGAAACATGGTAATTTATCAAACAGGTTTCTGTTTTTCGATCGTGTCATGCATTTAGTTGCATCTTTATTCTGTAAAATTGAAGCATTATAATGTGAAATATTTGGTTCATATCGCATTCTTACTTCATCCATCATCTTTACCCAATTAGATATGTCGTCGTTGTCGGCTCAAGAATTCCATGCACCATTTTTTACTTTTTGTGATAGAATTTTGGGATAGAAAAAATAAATAAATAAATTGAATACACTCTATTTCGGAATTAAAAAAAATCACAGGTTTTTATTTAAGATGCAAGCTTTGGTTTGCATGCAAAAGGCATATGGAAAACTTAAATATTACTCTGACGATGCATATTGACGTATCGTAACAAATTAGTCAAAACATGCATCGGGGATTAAGTTTTATATCAATGTTGAACCCTATCACCGCTTCTTCTTTCTCTTTATCCATACTACTAAGTTTCATTATCGCTACTTTACAACTATTTCGTCATTTCACGAAAAATGTAAACTTCAATCGCCCTAGAGTAGGGTGTGAAACCCCGAACTCAGTTAAGCTATAAAATAATGTATTTATATAAATTTTAAATGCTGTGGTTTATAAAGATATTTACCTATTTGAAAATTTATGTATCTCCTTTTCACTAGCATGTGAGTGCTCAAATCCCCTCTGGAAAACAAGATGAGCCGATGTGTGAGAAAATGTGCTTGCGAGTGTGTGCGAATTTCATGTTGTCTGTCTCTTTGGCATCTGATCTACTCTCTGTATGAATGTGTTGGTTGGTTTGTTTTTTTTGTTTGTTTGTACATCAGAATTATTTGACTTTTATGTATATAAATATGTTATGTAATGCGGTAATTTATTAATACACTTCAGTTAAAATATGAGTCCCCAGAGACAGATAGACATACTGCCTTCTCTCGTTCCCATTCAGTAACATTGTAAAAACATCGACAGACGTTAACCATCGAGAAAACTTTGTAATTGTGCAAATGCCACACCATGGCCCAGTCGCTGGGCTGAAGGGATGGCTGACTGGCTGGCTGGCTGAATGGATGGATGGTTGGAGTTTATAAAACGCAATATTCTCTAAAGATTCTGTGAAACGTGTAAAAACCTAAAGGTATCTCCTTCAATAAATAATGAATGAGCCGAGTCGTCGAATTCGAGCCGAGCTGAGCCAAGTTGAGTCGAGCTGGGTATCAACAAGAAATGGTAAACAGAAAATGTTAACAAATTTCTTCTTTTCCGGTTTGTTTGTCGTTGTTGTTGCTGCTGTTCGTCTTCTGCTTGTGCTTAATGAGAGTGGAGTGGCAATGGCACGCAACAAATTCGACATATACTCTTAAGATCCATATGAGGTTTCAAAAAGTTTTGGCCAAAAATATTTATGTCTATTTTGCAAAGATAAGTCGAGTGCATTGAACTCAAAGAAAAATATCAGTGAGACGGATAAAACCAACGAACAAATTGAGATAGAAGTCTAACGTTATGCACAAATTTACATTTTTTCAGTAGCCAGATCATAAATGGGCCATATTGGTTCATGTTTTCGTATAGCTCCTATAAAAATGTACCATCCGACATTCGGTATTTTGATTAAAAATTTCCAACAGCCCTCTTTGTAAGAACGTTGTCTCCATATGTGGCTCCCAATATATAGAGGCTATTATAGTCAGTCATATTTTCTAACCAAATTGCATAAAAATCGTTATTTAGAATCTGTAATGGGTTCTACCTCCTGCGAAATATCAAGTTTTCATATAGCTCCCATAAACCTATACCTCCAGATATTCGGTATTCAGTACATTTTAGCCACATTATTCAGTGGAATCGTTTTAAATCCGTTATGTAGAGTTTTTATACCCTCAGCCATATGGCAAGGGGTACCTTCAGTCATATAGCTAGAGAGAGTATATATCATTTGATAGGGTCAAAACGTGCCTAGTCGAAATAACGGTTTTAGACCCTAGGTCTCATTGGACTAAATCCGTTTCAGAAAATTTGGAGTCGATCTAGCGACGTCCGTTCTTCTGTCTGTCTGGCTGGTGCGCATGATAACTCTCGCAAGGGGAGTATCCGATTGGGTCCAAACTTGGTACATCGAAATATTTTTGTCAAACTCAGTCAGTTCAGGTGCTTCGCCCACAAAGGTCAACATTTTTTAAAAATTACAACTTTTCAAAGTTCACATATCCCAATATTTATATTAACCCAAGGTCAGGTGTTAAAATGGAATATTTAGGTCCACTCGTTTGGGTACCTCCCGCACAAATGGTCGAAATTCTCAAAAAATATATTTTTTCTGCACAGACAAAGAAAAAAATAATACGATTTTGCCTCAACTATGCAAATCCTAATATTTGCGTCACTGCCAGGTCAGGTGCGAAAATGACCAATATCGGCCCACTCTATTAAGTACCTCCCCCACAAAGTGTCAACATTTTAAATACCCCCAACTCATATTCAATTTGAGTTTAGAGAAATCTATCAGCCCAAGGTCTGGTGTGAGGACGAAGTATATCGGTCCCCTCCTTCTAGTGCTTTATCCTCAAGAATTCAAAATGTTCAAAAAAAAAATATATGTTTCTTTTCTGCACAGAAAGATAAACAATAATCCAATTTTGCTCTTACTTCCAATATTTTACTCAGTTCTAGGTCAGGTTCAAAAATGGATAATATTGGTCCACTTCATCAGGTGCCCCTCCCACAAAGCATCAACATTTTGAATAATTATAACGCTTATAAAATGGGATTGGTTCACTCCTTCTGGTATCTCCCCCACAAAGGGTAAAATTGTTGAATGTTCATGAAGCTCATAAAACACGAAATTAACATCCGATTCCATTCAGATTAGGCACATTCCAATATTTCCATCAACACAACATCTGTTATAAAGATGGTAAAGATCGGACCATCCCTTCTGATACCTCCCCCACAAAGGAAGTAAAATTTTGCATAATCAAAACGATCGTAAAATCCGAAATAAGCCAAATCCGGATCTTTCCAAATTCACACATAAAATCTTGATTAGCCCGAGGTCTGGTGTGAAGGTGGGATATATCGGTCAAATCCTCTATGTCAACTTGATATATCAAAAATATTTCTCTTAACCAGAAATCAAATGATTTCGAATAAAATTGGTTATAAATGTTCGATCTCCTTCAAATTTTGCAAATACCAAAAAAATGTTTATCTGTATTAGAAGAAGTATGAAAATGGAATACTTGAGTCCGCTATATTTGTTACCTCACGCATTTTTCCACATTTTCCAACAATTTTAACATATTGTATATATATAGCACAGGAAGTAGTGGATATAGTCCAAATATGTCACATTGTAATATTTATGTCAGTCCCAGGTCAGCAACGAATTGGTCAATAAGGTTCCAAGTGCCTTGGAACCTTCCCCATTAAGAGCAATCAGTTTGAATATTCATAAGTCAAGGTTGGGGGTATCCATCTGTCGGCAAGACCGAGTGATACTTGTTTAGTACATGATTTCTTTTATCACCGCTACATGGTACCTCAAAATTTTTGGTATTTTTGAGAAATAAGACAATATTCTTATCAACAAAAGATGTGATATGATGAACATATAGAACGGACCATTCCTCCTCTGTTGTAATCACGCTATCTTTTGAGAGAATTTAGGTAGATAGCAAAAACAGGTAAAGTTCATAAATTTTGTCATGTCGGTTCACGTTTCCATTTGCGCCTACATAAAATGGTTCCTCCCAATATTCCATATATTAAACTTAAGAGATATTATACTCCAAAATGGTTTCAAATTTTATATTTGAAGTTCGTAATGGGTAATACAGCCTATGACAAAATTTGTGTATGCTGGTCCAAGTCTTCGTATAGTCCCCATATAATAGTGCTTCCCTTAATTCGGTATTTTGGAGATCTTAGTTAGCGATATAGTTATTTGGAATTGTTTCAAATTTCGTATTTGAAATTCAGAATCTATGGTGGAAAATTGTCTATCCTTCCAATTCGCGAAGGGTATTAAAAGTTCGGCCCATTCGGTCCTGCATTTTTACTTGTTACATCTTTATTTTAAAAATCCAAAAATGCGGTAAAGTATCTTCGCTACAAGTCAAGAAAGACCCATATATCCTAGCTCAGAATTTTAATACAGCATTAATAATGCCGAATAAAAAACACGACCCGATTTCTAGATTTAGACTTACAATTTTTGCTTAAAAAAATCTTCGCTAAAAGCAAAGAACGATCGCCAGGCTCTTTTATGTGTGTAGAACAAAATTTCATTAAACTTTTTTTTCTCGAGTGTAAATAATTTATACCTACAACAAAGGTGTCTACGACTTGTTAGGCACAAAAGTTATGCCTTCATATTATCTTTACCTCCATCTGGGCATCGAGGGAATTCAAGTGTTGCTCGCTTGTGTGCGTATGTGTGTGTAACAGAGAAAATGAAAGAAACTGTTGCTGTTGAATCGTTGGCCTATTTGAAACATATAAATCAGTGTTGGGAAACAAGAAATAGAAAAGCCAACAGACTCAAATACTCAAACCCGATGGAGTTAAAGGCCAGAAAAAAAGAAAATAAGTATGGGACAAAAAAAGTTTTTTTTCTTTATTTGACAATATGGCAGTCAGGCAGGCATGGCGATAAACTTTTGCCAAGATATTTAATGTAAGATTTCGACAGAAAAGGTGCCGTTTTTTTTTTTGCCACGCTTTTTTTATTCCAACGACAGATGATGTCGAAATTAGTGTGAACAACGGAAGGAAGTTGAAATGAAATGAATTCATTTTCGGTGATTCTAGCTGGCTGTAATACTGTAATGAAAGTAACTTAACCCTGTCGGTTTCATATTAATAACGGTGTTAAAAAGTTTGTTTGTTTGTTTTTTTTTTTCAACTCTTAGATATGGGCTAAAGCAAAAAGTAAATTTTGTATACTTTCCCCATATTGCATGAGGAATGAAGTCCCTTGGGTGCAGTTACAAGTCAGGCAAATATTTTATGTTGTTTCCCCTACTGTTGCTGCTGATGGTTTTAGACCATTATCAATGAGAGGAGGGGAAGTTCATTTTAGGTAAATAATTGCATTCTTTTATTAGGGATTTGTGTTCCAGAAGCCAACAAAATTTTGAAATGCTTGAAATTATGTAAATGCTAAAATCCAAATCATATAAATTAGGTTTAAAATTCAGAAATATTAGATCAATTAGGAAGAATTTTCCAAAGGGAGATCAAATTCTCGCTCAAAATAGATGTAATTTATTCTAGTATTTAAGGTTTAAAATTCAGAAATAATAGACCAATTAGGAAGAATTTTCCCAAAAGGGAATTTAAACTCTCCCTTAAACTAGATGTAATTTATTCTGGTATTGAAAAATATAAATGAAAACTTCAAAATATCTCAACATGGGTCGGCATAGGAGTTCGGAATCGAGTCATTTTTTATTAGACTCCGTCTTCGAAATGGGCTACCAAAAATTAAGTAAAAGTATTGCAGACTATGTGAGGTCGATCACACCAATATAGATCAATTCAAAAGTTGGCCTAAGTATGAACTCTACTGAAATTAAAAAATAAAAAAAAAAACAATTCGGATATGGCTAAAAAGTTCATGTATAGATCTCTGCCAATTTAAATGTCAACTACTTGTAAGCTGTAACATGCCACTGATTTGCGAGTTAATAAGTTAGCAATTACAAGTTGGTTTGCCGATACATTTACACCCTCATCATATTATTTAACCCACCTTGTTCATATTGTGATGTACGAGGTTTTGACATTAATTACGATCTGCGAATTTAGGACTACATCATCATCGCTTCTTCAAGTCAAATGCAGAAAAAAGTACAGAAAATTCCTTGATTTTCAAGAAAAGCCATTTGTATACCCTCCACCATACTATGGGGGTATATTCATTTTGTCATTCCGTTTGTAACTCATCGAAATAATGATCTTACAAAGTAAGACGATTTAGACATGTCCGTCTGTCTGTATGTGTGTCTGTCTGTTGTAATCACGCTATCTTTCGAACGAATTGAAATAGAAGGCTACAATTTTGCACACATGCCAGTAGGCAGGTTAAGTTCGTAAATGGGCCATGTATGTCCACATTTTCATATAGCCCCCACATAACGGTACCTCCTGATATTCTGTATTTCGATGATTTTAGCGACATTATTCACCGGAATTGTTAAAATTTCAAGTTCGAAATGGATACTACAGCCTGAGACAGAAAATTGTCTATACAAGTCCACGTCTTCGTATAGCCCCCGATATTCTGTATTTCGATGATTTTAGCGACATTATTCACCGGAAATGTTTCAAATTTGGTGTTTGAAGTTCGAAAAAGATACTACGGCCTAGGGCAGAAAATTGTCTATGCAGGTCCACGTCTTCGTATAGCCCCCCATATAACGGTACCTCCCAATATTCGGTATTTTGATGATTTTAGGTACAATACTCAACGAAATTGTTTGAGATGTCGTACTTAAAGTTCGTAATGGATGCTACAGCCTGTGACAGAAAATTGTCTATGCAGGTCCAGATCTTCGCATAGCTCTTGCACAACGGTACCTCCCTAAGTACGGTATTTTGATGATTTTAGCTACATTATTCACCGTTTATTTCAAGTTTCGAGAATGTTTTCTTTTTAGACAATTTTCAAACAAATACTAGATGGTATAGGGTTTTCAAAGTTCGGCCCGGCCGAACATACTGCTTTTTTACTTTTTTATTTTGGAATAATAAAATGTTAGCAAAGTTTAAAGAAAATCAAATACTAATAATAGATTACATCCCATAGTCACCGCGAATAGTGAACATAATTATAATAGGAGTATGCATATGTTCAGCTATTTCTATTTTATAAATGATTTGATTCTTGTTGTATTCTTAGTAGAAGTTGACGACTTTCGCA
The DNA here is from genome assembly GCF_030504385.1 of Musca domestica. Classification (NCBI taxonomy): domain Eukaryota; kingdom Metazoa; phylum Arthropoda; class Insecta; order Diptera; family Muscidae; genus Musca; species Musca domestica. The sequence continues at coordinate 6,620,869 of NW_026712219.1, read as the reverse complement.
GCTCAGCTAAGAATAATCAAAACTACAGGATGAGATTAAAAAAAAAAACTGCAACAAAGTCGAACGCCATAAATTTTACATTTTTTTTTTTTCAAATTTTAATGAATGAGAGCAAAAAACGTCTGAAATAGCATCAAACTTTAGAATAAGTTTAGATTTTTTTCCAATTGGACACCTTTGGCACTAATTATGGCCTTCAAATGGCCAATGAAACCGTCACACGCTGCCCGAATGCGGTGTTTCGGAAAAGCTTGCTTCAGGTGATCAACACTTTGATATTTTTTAGTGCCAATCTTGCTTTCCAAACTACTCCAGACACAATAGTCCAACGGATTGGTATGGCCATTGTGCGCTGGAAGTTCTTGGGTGGCGCGTATTGAGTACGATGGTGCTAAGTCCTGTTAGAATGTCCAAGGTCTGCGGATAAAAAGTTTGCGTGCCCAAGGCTTTAATACACCGTCCAGAATATTTTCACTATAATATTCAACATTTATTCTGATGCCACGGTCGATTAAAACGAGAGGAGAGCGACCATCGGCTGCAATGTCGGCCCACACCATCATCATGACCGGCACTTAAGTTCTGGCCAACCAAAGTAAACACGATAATTTTGTTTTTTTAGAAACTGCTGGACAACAAATGTTTTCTCATTGGAGAAAACCAAATTCGGCAGATCATCGCTTTCGGCCAAGCTTAGTAACTCTTTAGCTCTTTTGAGACTATTTTCTTTCTGTTGCGGTGTAAGTTCTTGCACTTTTTTTGGAATTTCAATGGTGTTGCCCCGACCTCATTTTTCAACATTTGCCAAATGGAATATTGCGATATATTCGGTTCCATATTCGGCCACGGCGACGCGGGTTTCGATCAAGTCGCTTCTTTACTTTTCGAACCATTTCTGCTGATGTTTCTGTTGCTGTTTTCTTCCGTCCACTTCCTTGTCGTCAGGCTATGCTACTAGTATCATGGCAACGAGCGATGGTACGAGGCACAAAAAATGTATTCACATTTAAATGCTGGAGTGCTCTAAGAATAGCCACTTATGGTTTTCCAGACAAATATAAAGAAATCATACTTGAATTCCATCACGAATAATTTTTTTTCCGGAAAATGCTCACCAAAATGATTTTGTTCGCTTGTAGACAATATAATGAGCTGTCATTGGAATAATTTTAATAACGGTCGGACGAGTGGCGTAAAAATGACACCAGTAATAATTCGTTGCAGTTTTTTCATCTCACCCTGTATTGTGATTACTTTAATTACGATCTACGAATTTTGGACTAAATATGTTCCCATGTGTGGAATTTGCCAGTGAATGGGCCATGTAGGTTTATTTTATTGTGTATCCCCCATTTAATATCTGCTGATATTAGGTATTTTGAGGAACTTAGTCACATTCTCTAACGGAATTGTTTAAAAGTTGGCATTTACAGTCTATATAAAGGTTCACGAATTTCGACCGCCCCTATGTAACCTCCCGATATTAAGTATTCTGATGATTTTAGCTACATTCTTTGACAATTTTCGCAGTTTCATCAAAGTTCCGAATAAAGGAAAGTGTCGTTATATGTGGGCTATAAGAAGTCGTGGATCTCCGTAGACAATTTTCCATCAAAAGTTTGTAGTATCAAAATATTTATGCACTCCGTCGTGCTGTTAGTTTTTGTGGTCCATTTTACGGCTAAATATAATCCAATGGTCAGCCAGAATTCTTACCTGTGCTTAACTATCTTCTCAGGCGTGTCGATTGGCTTCAATTGTGTGATCAGGAAATTTTTTTCTGTTATTGGTTCATTTGAACCCCTAAATATTTTGCGATCATCTCCAAGAGCAAGAGGCCCCCCTGTGTCTCAAAATTTAGACTCATCTATATGATTTGCTTGTCTACGATATTTGGCTATATTCGTCAACGAAATCAGCATAAAAAAAGCCAGAAGTTCGCCTATTGTGTATTTCGGATATCGCCTGTAAGTAATGATGGTACTTTTTCACACATTCTACCCGCTGTCTTAAATTCTAACTTCATGCGTGACCTTTATAACGGCTGCAAAATCAGGAACATTTTGAGTTGCTGGTCCATTTCAACCCCTAAATAGATTGCGGACATCTTTGAAAACAATAGGCTTAGCCCTTCTGAGCCTAATCCTACCTTTGTTAATAATTTCGTGAGGATCGGAAGATAATTGCAATCTGTATATAAATAATAACTCCAACTTGTGTTGTAAAGTGAAAAAATATTACAAAATATACACTTCAATATTATAAGTCAAATTGAAAAAATCGCATGCGATAAAAAATATGAAAAAATAAAAAAGTGTCACAAAGTACTACAAAATCGATATGAACTTCATTATTTGCATCTTTTCATTGGATTTTTTAGATTGTATACTTTTATGCCAAGAGGGCATTTTAAATTGACAAAATTGGTCAAAATCGCTCTAGCCATTCTCCATTCCTTTGTATGTATACATTGTATATATTTTGCTATTAATATCCGATATATTTACTATCAGCATCTACGTAACGGAAGAATTGACCTGTTCGTCTGTTCGCCGACACTAAAAATATTCGCGGTTTAATGGAAAATTTGACTTTTATTTATCAAAAATGCTATGGTCTATTTCAACCACTAAATATTACCCGATGACCAAAGTTGGAAGGCTTCTGCCCAGCCCCAAGCTCTAGCACCATGTTAGCTTCCGTGTCGATTGGATTGACTAGATCGACTCAGCTCGGCGAGATAGGAAGATCTATATATACCTTCCTATGTGGGAAACCAATATTTCGAGATGTTACATAATTTTTGGCCCAATCAAACTTATAATACCCCCAACACATAGTGTTGTAGGGTATAATAATTGAATTAATTTACGCACATCAAAAATTCATAATTGGCAATGCAATATCACAATTCATGTACTTCCAATTTGTGTCTTTATTTAAAATGTGATCCCTGCTAAAATACATATCATACAAATAGCTAAATATCTTCCTTCAAGTTCACCTTTAACCTTTCTGACTCTCCTCCGTTTATATTATACTAGCTGGCCCGGTCCGCGTTGCCGGCCCGTAGTTTTGGTCTATTATGCATATTTGTCAAAGCATAATTCATCACAGATATGACTGATATAAGTGTTCGCGTACTGGTCGATTAAAAGTGTTTTAAAATACCTGTACCCATATTTAAGCCGTGGGCTTCAATATTTAAACCATGGGCTTCAAAGGTGTGGATGTGCTATACAAATCTATTAAAAAGTATATATCAATCTTATCCCCATGTAAGGGATCAAATTAATTTTTAGTATGGTAAAAATCGTAGCAACATTTTCCAGTCAAATGCGCAGTAATTTGGAATTTGCTGTATTTTGTACACCTCATAATCGAGGGCTGAATGAATTAAGAATAGCCAAAGTTAATTACTTTTTTAAAGTCATTAGCACCTCAGATTGTCCATTAGAGTTCTTATAAGTCCCCCTCACCATGTCTCTCTGTTTGTCCGCCAAAATTATATGGAAAAAATTCTAAAATTTGTAGATATGTTGAAATTTTTGTGTAAGATTTCCACCCCACAAATACACATTTTTAGCCAAATCCTTTGAAATATCGTAAAATCAGGAGGTACCTTTATATGGGCACTACTCCGAGACATCGACCTACATTGAAAACATTCTTCTACCCCTTATAATCCAATATGACAAATAGAGACCAAATCAAAAATATAGCAGAACAACATAGCATGTCAAACTGAAAAAAATTTCGCGTGATTTAAATGAGTAAAAATAGTTTTATCCACCATATTTTTCATCATAGTATAATTCAATGACGATTCAATAAATATTCGGTCCCGTGCTATTTTCATATATTTGTAACTTGTTCATGTTTCCACAATTTATTTCATATAGATATATATCCCAAATCTACGCTTCCAACCAATATTCTCTTGGGAGTTACAAATTCAATAGAATACAAAATTTTCTTTTCTGACCACACATTATATGTGAAAGTGGACTTGGGGACTTATCTGTATGATGGTTCCCTAACCCCTTACAAACAAAGATGCCAAATAAGGGCCAAACGATGAAAAAAGTGGCCAAGACCCTAAAAATAGCTTAAATCATATGATGGTTATATAAATATGAAATCGGGGTGTACCTTTATCGTGAGTTATGATCGATATCATGACCTGCATGAATGTTTGTGAAGAATTTCTGGAAGGATAGATAACCTTTTGTTACTAAGAGTCCCATTCGCTCTACTATTCTGCATCCTTTAAATTTGGCATTTTACTGATTGTACTCCCAAAGAATTTTGCATTTTGAGCTCTCATTGGGCGGATTATTGTCTCATGAAAGAAGTAGGTCTACGCTTTGAAATGAGCTTCATTAGGCTTTTTCTGTCATTTTTGGTTGTTTTAATGTTTTTCTGTAGTTGAAAGGTAGATTCATTCATTATTTTCATTATTTGATTTTTTTGGTGAAAAATTGTATATAGTGAAAAATTATTCTTTATTTTGTTCACGAAAAATCCACTGAATGAATGATAATACAAATTGAAAAAAAAATGACAAAGTAAGAATAACATTTGAAAAAATGTTCAACTTGTTCGCTGATTTATTACAGCAAATGTTTAAAGACCCTTCCTATTATTTTAAAATTCGATTCCACTGAAAAATTGTTCGATTCTTTCCCGATTTGAGAATTTTTGCAATGAGATCTCTTTTTCGAGACTTTTTAGCGATTTTGAAAAAGTAATTATCTTTTAATTAATAATTATCTTTCTTTTGGTGTGACCGCGTTAAATTATTTTCGATATCATCTATTCCGTTTCGCCACCATATAATTCGGTACTACACTTCCATGTAACCCGCCATCAATTTCAGTTCTCAAGAAATCAAGTCAATTAAATAAATTGTTATTAATATTTGAATTCAAAAATAAAATATAAAAAACACTACAAATGTACATTAGAAAAAAGTAAGTCAAAATGGAAAAAAATCATGCAAAATAAAACATTACTATTGTACATTTGAAAAGTCAAAATGAAAATGTTAATATATCACATTTTTACGCGATTTTTTTGGATATTATCCTTTTCGGAGAGGAGACAACTCCGAATTTGTGTGAATCGTTAAAATCAGTCCAGCGGTTCTTAAGTTATAAGCGTAGTAACTAACACAACTTACATTTATATATATAGATTAATTTGAAGCCAGAACATACCTTTTATTGTCATTTCCTTAAAAAGGGTTAAACGATACCAATGATGTTGTTTCTGTTTTTGTGCTGCTGCTAAGGGTAATTTAAGTATAAAAATATGCTATTTTATTAAAACAAAAAGAAAAATAACACGAAGTACAACAATGGAGCAGAGCAGCAAAAAGTGAACATATGTTTTATCTAATTTAACCCGGTATGGGCGATTGGGTTTAATGATTTGCTGTGGCACTGAAACGTGAAACACAAACGTCAGTTTTGCAGGAAGTCGATGCTGCTCTCGTCAGAGTTACCGGGTTTCAGTCAGGTGGAAAATTTTTATTTGTTTTCCTTCGTTTTTTCGTTTTCTTTTTCATTTTAACAAAGTACATACACACACATCTTTATGTGTGTATATACCCCCTTTTTCAACTTTGTTATCCTTTGTTAGTTCTTAAACCAATTTAAAGCTTATTTCTTGGCCCAAAAAATGTATCTAATAAATGTGTATTGGCGGATAGAAAGTCAAGATAAGAGGCAAAGGCACAAAAAAACGTCTTTAAAGAAACATGCCGAAAAAAACATAAACCATAAAATGATTAAGGAATTTGATTAAAATGCAAATTGAAAAACAAAACAACAAAGGTCGATGAAAGGTAAGTTTCGGCGTATTCACTGAAAGAAGCAGTGACACAATCTCATGTCTAGTAAATCTTCAATGGAAAATTGTCAAGCTGTTTCGTTTTTGTTTTCTCTCCTCGAGTGAAAACAACAACAGTTGACAAAAGTTTTTTCTTCCGCCGTTTTTTGATTTTGAATAAAGCAGACAGTTAAAGCGTAAAAGTAGCTTGGCAAACACCTCATCAAACATCAAGAAAATCAATTTAATGTTTTCTTTTGCACACCAGGAAAAAGCGAAAGAAAAAAAAAACACTGCATATTTCCCTTTAGATCTAGACCATGAGACGAACGACTTCAATGTAGACGTCGTCTCGGAGAACAAAAATAAAGAACCCACCCCTAAGTCTGTGGTAGTACAGCAGAAGAACGCTTATCACAAAACTTATTTATTTACTTAGCATTACAAAGAAATGGAAATGGAAACGGAAAGTAACTCAGCCCAGAAAGGTGGAAACGTGGCGAAAATGCAATTTATATCTTTACCTCAGCAAGATGTGTGTTGGAAAATCTGCGATAACGCGCTTGAGATGAAGTGAAAAAATGACTTAAGTCGACTTTGTTAAATACAACAATCCATTCCGCACTTTTTTTCATGAATTATATCACTTAACAAAGACATTTACTTGAGGCAGATGATGAAAGGGACGTCAGACATTCATTCATATGACCAAAGCCAAGTGTTTATTATTCCAGGATTTACTTTATTTGAATGGGTATTTAAATCTGTAAAAGACTTAAATTTGTTAAAAATAAAAATTTTCATTAAAAATCTTAATAAAATTGTATTCAAAATGCTGTAAAAGAAAAGATTCGATTTCATTAGGTAAAAAGTAATCCACATCAAACGCATAACTTCCTGAAACCATGAAAAGCTGCTAAAACTCTCATACAACGAAACATCTTCTCCTACCTCACAAGATGCCAGAGGCTGTAGAAATGTTATTTGTCGTGTCTCTCTACGATTGATAACATTGTTGTTGGGTTTAAAATGTCAAACTACATTCATTCCTTTATAGAGTCATCTGGTCATTATTCACTCAGTCATAAGGCTAGATTGGGTATATATCATTTGATACGGCCAAAACGTGCCTAGTCGAAATAAAAGTTTTAAACCCTTGGTCTCTGTGGACAAAATCCGTTTTAGTATATTTTTGGAGTCGATCTAGGGATGTCCGTCTGTCTGTCTGGCTGGTGAGCACGACAACTCTCGAAGGGAGTATCCGATTTGATCCAAACTTGGTGCATCGTGATATTTTTTTTCAAACTTAGGTCGTGTTCGGAAATGGACAATATAGGTCCACTCATTCTAATTTCGATATTTTCTAAAAAAAATTTTTACTGTACATATCGTAGTGTTGTAGGGTATATCATAGTCGACCCCGCACGACTATAGCCTTTGCTTACTTGTTTTTTCTAATTTTTTTTGAATGAAAGCAAAAAATGTCAAATTTTAGAAAAAGTTTAGATTTGTTTGAATTGGACAACTTTGGCATGAATTGTGGCCTTCAAACGGTCGATGAAACCGTCACACGCTCCCCGAAATTTGCTTGATATTTTGGCCCATTCCCGGCGAAGCGTTTGTTTGAGGTGATCGACACTTTGGTATTTTTAGTGCCAACTTTGCTTTCCAAAATATTCCTGACACAATAGTCCAACTGATTGGTATCCGGAGATTTTGGTGGCCATTGTGCGCTGGAAATGAAGCGAGGAACCTCATATTGTAACCATTCTTGGATGGCGCGTACTGAGTGCGATGATGCTTTAATACACCTTCCAGAATATTCTTGAAATAATATTCGTCATTTATTTCGATGCCACGTCGATTAATACGACTGAAGGTGCACATTTTCAGCTGACCTCTTTGACAAGTAAACACGATCATTTTGTTTGTTTACAAACTGCGGACAATGAATGTTTTCGAAGCAACTATTTAACTCTTTTGAGTCTATTTTCTTTCTGTTGCAGTGCTCATTTTTCTCATTTTTCAATATATGCCGAATGGAATATTGCGATATGTTAAGCTCACGAGCCTATTTTCTTCCTTCCACTTCCTTCACGTCGGGCTACGCTACCAGTATCACAGTAACAAGCGGTGTTACGAAGCAAAAAAGATTTATTTACATTTGAATGCTGGAGTGCTCTAACGATAGCCACTTGTGGTTTCTAGCCAAATATAAAGAAATCACACTATTACGCTTGGATTCCATCACGAATAACATTTATTCTGAAATATTCTCACCAAAATGCTTTTGTACGCTTGTAAACTATATGATGAGCTGTCACTGGAATAATTTCAACAGCTATCGGACGAGTGGCTTAGAAATGACAGCCATCTAAGGTTGGTTGCAGGTTTTCCATCTCACCCTGTATATCCGTCCACTCCTTCTGGTAGCTCCCCAATAAGGGGTCGAAATTTTGAATATTCATAAAGATCATAAAACGAAAAATTTACCTCCGATTTCATTCAGACTTTGCACATCTCAATATTTCTATCAGTACAAGATTTGTTATAAAGATAGTAGAGACCGGAATAGTCTTTATGGTACCTCCCCAGCAAAGGGTCAAAATTTTGAAAAACCAAAATGATTATGAAATCCGAAATAAGCATCCGGTTCTATTCATATTTCACACATCACATTGTTTTTATTAACCTAAGGTGGATATATCGGTTTACTTCTTCTGGTACTTTCCCCACAAAGGGTCAACATTTTGAAAACCAAAAGCGTCCGGTTCCCTTCATATTTCATACATATTTCAACACACACAAGATATGTTGCGAAGATACATTGGCCTATTTCCTCTGGTACCTCCCCACAAAGGGTCAAAATTTTGAATATCCATGAAACTCATAAAACGCGAAATTAACATCCGACTCCATTCAGACTGGGTACATCCCGATATTTCCATCAACACATAATATGTTTTTAAGCTGGGAGGGATCGGAAACCACCACATAGGGTTCAAGATTTTGGAAAACAAAACGCTCAAAGAAAGCGAAATAAGCATCCAACTCTCTTCAAATTTCACACACACAAACATTTTTGCCAACACAAGATCTGTTTCGAAGAAGATATATATCTGCGAACCCCTTCTGGTACCACAAAGGGTCACAATTTTCAATACTTTTATCTGTCATAACTTGCGAAACAAGTTGGCGATTCTTTACTACTTCTAATGACTCAATATATCTCTCAAGCGGAAAGCTGATTATGGAATTTATGATTTCGCATAAAACTGGATATATAGGCTCGATTTTCTTGTTATTTTGACCATACCTATATTTTTATCTGCATTAGCTGAAGTATGATTATGGAATACTTCGGTCGACTAAATCTGGAACCTCTCGCACATTTTAACATTTTCAAAAAACAAGTTAAAAAGTATCAGTCGGTATTGCCGACAGATATATACCCTCAGCCTGTGTTCGATTATTTAAATATAATTTGACTAGTGTTACAATTATTCAAACGTTTGACCCTCTATGGAGCAGGTTCCAAAGGAATGGGCCAATATTGTCCATTTCGTATAAGACCCAAAAATATGATATAAAAATTCCGACGTTCCTGGTATGGATTATATCGACTCACTCCTTCACTTTATATGAGATATGTAATAATTTTTAGAAAATGTTAAAATGTGCGTTATTTACAGATAGACTTTACCGAAATATTCCACTTTTATACTTCATTTGATACAAATAAAAAATATTGAGCATAATATTGGGCAAAATTACAAGAAAGGATATTTATGTCCAATTTTATGCGAAATCATAAATGCCGATAAATTTCATATTCATATCGGGCTTCTTATTGAGAGAAATATTTGACATAGCAAGTAGTAAAGTATTGCTAAATTGTTTCGAAAGTTATAACATATATAATTATTGAAAATGTGACCCCAGAAGGGGCTGGCAGATATATATCAACTTCACAACAGATCTTGTGTTAGCAAAAAATATTTGTGTGTGTGAAATTTGAAGAGAATTGGATATTTATTTCGCTTTATTTGAGCGTTTTGTTTTCAAAAAATCTTGAACCCTATGTATGGGGGAGAAGAAATGGTACAATCTATACCACCTTTGGCGTTATATGAGCTTCATAGGTATTCAAAATTTCGAAACTTTGTGGGGGAGGTACCAGCAGGAGGTACCAGAACGATACATCCCATGTTAACACCTGATCTTGGGTTTATAAAAATATTGAAATGTGTGAAATTTGAAGACGTTCAGATCCTTACATCACGTTATTTAAGAGTTATAATTATTCAAAATGTTGACCCTTTTTGGGGAGGTACTTGATGGAGTGGACCGATACTATTCATTTTCGCAACCGACCTAGCACTGTCGCAAATATTAGGATTCGTTTCTTTTTTGTGCAAAAATATATTTTACATATATTTTTTGTTGCAAAATCGTCAGGCGAAATCCCATTATTGTTGTTTTTGTAAAAACAACGTTTGTTTATGAGTGGAGAACGATGGTAATGTTTACCAGGGGGTAAGGCAGGGAATACCTAGGTTTCGGAAAGAGCCACCAATCCTCATCAGTTCCCTTGTTTCTTGTCTGGGATATTCTCCCCAGAAGTTATTTAAAAAAATAACTTCTATGACAAAAAACATTTTTTTACCCAAGTGTTGTAACAGACAAAACAAACTTACATGGTTATGTTACTTCGTTCAGGTTGAACGAAAGCATAACAAAGTGGAGAAAGATGTAAATGTTTATAAGTGCGGTTGTAAGATTTAGAAGATTTTCCAAAAGAATTTTAGTTTTATGTAATTCTTTTGTTCCTCTTCTATTGAGCTTACGATCTCGTCACTTGGGTAAAAAAATGTTTTTTGTCATAGAAGTTATTTTTTTTAAATAACTTCTGGGGAGAATATCCCAGACAAGAAACAAGGGAACTGATGAGGATTGGTGGCTCTTTCCGAAACCTAGGTATTCCCTGCCTTACCCCCTGGTAAACATTACCATCGTTCTCCACTCATAAACAAACGTTGTTTTTACAAAAACAACAATAATGGGATTTCGCCTGACGATTTTGCAACAACAAAATACTATGGTATCCCAAACAAGCAAGCCAAACTCTGTTCTATTTTACATATATATATATTTTTTTAAATATTTTACCTTTTGTGGGGAAGTACCAAAAGAAGTGGACCGATGTATTGCCTCTTAACACCAGACCTTGTGTTAATAAAAATATTGGGATGTGTGAAATTTGAAGACAATCGGACTCTTACATCACATTTTATAAGAGTTGTAATTATTCAAAATGTTGACCCTTTGTGGGGAAGGTACTTGATGGAGTGGACCGATATTGTCAATTGTCGCAAACGTCCTAGCAGTGATGAAAATATGATGATTTGCAAAGTTCGAGCAAAGTCGGATTATGGTTTCTCTTTTTGTGCAAAATATAATTTTTTTTGAAAATTTCGACCTTTTGTGGGGGAGGTACCAGAAGGAGTGGACCGATGCATTCCGTTTTTGCACCGGACCTTGGTCTAATAAAATTATTGGGATGTGTGGAATTTGAAGACTATCGGACTCTTACATCACATTTTATAAGAACTTTAATTATTCAAAATTTTGACCGTTTGTGGGGGAGGTCCCTGATGGAATGGACCGATATTGTCCATTTTCGCACATGACCTAGCACTGATGAAAATATGAGGATTCGCAAAGTTCGAGCAAAACCGGATTATTCTTTCTCTTTCTGTGCAATAAATTATTTTCTTTGAAAATTTTTACATTTTGTGTGGGAGGTACCAGAAGAGTGGACCGATATTGCTCATCTCCGAATTCGATCTAAGTTTGACAAAAATATTACGTTGTACCAAGTTTGAATCATATCGGATACTCCCTTCGAGAGTTATCGTGCGCACCAGCCAGACAGACAGACAGACGGACGGACGGACACCGTTAGATCGACTCCAAATGTTCTGAAACAGATTTGGTACAAAGAGTCCTAGGGTCTAAAACCATTATTGCGACTAGGCACGTTTTGACCGTATCAAATGATATGGCTGAGGGTATAATTATCCCATATCTCATATTACGTGAAGGAAGTTAACATTATAGTCCAAACCTGGCACGTCGCAAAATATATATCATATTTATTTAGGTCCGATACGAACCTACTCCGTAGAGGGTCAACAATTTGAATAATCATAACAAAGGTCAAAATATATTTAAATAATCGAACATTGGCTGCGGATGTACATATGTCGACGAAACCGACTGTTACTTTTTAACTTGTTATTATCTATTTTTATAACCAGCTAGACTTCAACCTTGTCTTTAAAAATATAATTAACAATTAAATGTGTAATACCTTCACACACAATTCAGTATAGGGTGCAACTGTTCTGTATCACAAAAATAATTTACTTATATTTCCCCCTGTAAACATATTCCACCAAAGCAAACCTGATAATTCTTGCCAAAACGTATTTACATTTCATACGTTAACCGGGGAAAAGTGAAATCTACTGCATGATTTTTCATCATGACCCCATTTTCAGGACAAATCCAAATACGTGTGTATATTTACATGTATTTATGACCTCTCTCGTTGCCAAAAATGCATATTTCGATTGTCACACACACACACACACACACACTCACACATTGGCACATCGGCTACACAACAGACGTGTTTTGGCACAAAATACGCAGATGTTATAAAATAAATGGCTGAAAGGGCTTAAATTCACATATTTCGTTGCTGTCGCCGTTGTTGTTGTTTTTTGACCGCTTATAACGTTACCAAATATAAGAGCCAAAATAATTGAAAAATACTGTTTTAAAAGCTTTTTAACAAGATCATTCTTTTAGCCAGCAATTCATTCATTCCATGCCGAACTGGTGTGTGACAAGAATGAACAAAAAACACACTAACAAAATAGGAGAAAATGATACATACATATCAATTTAAAATATGGTTAAATGGAAGGGAAGTTTTATTGTTATTTTTAGGTTGATGTCAGTTGTTTTTTTTGGTATTTGGTATTCATCCAAAAGGCTGTTAACAGGACGTCAGTACTTTGTCATATGTTTAGGGGAAAAAATAAAATCGAAAAAAAATGAACACAATTGAGCTCAAAATTTTCAATTGTTTTTCAGGGATTATTTAGACTAAAAAAACATATTTCATAAAACAATTATGTGTACTTGAGTTTTTTGTTGCTGTTTCCAAAACTGCGCATTTGCCTTGTACCACATTCATCCTGTCATAACTTTTTTTATGCAAAGCTTTTCTACGTTTACAGAGTCGAATATACTTGCATGTCGGTTGGTAGGTTTGTTTGTTCCATTCTTCATTCCGTGGGATTGAGAACAGAAATTGCAAAAAATCAAAAACAAAAAAAAAAAAAAAAAAAAAAACAGTGACACAATGTGCACAATGAATGGGGTAAAAATGGAATTTGTTAATTATCAACACGTCAAATACACAAAAGACCACAAATGTTTCAAAAACATACAAATATCATTTCTGCATGTCCATGGTTTGTTAAAATGGAAATGAATTTAAAAAAAAAAAAAACACAGACAGCAGTGGAAACACACGTCGGTGACGGTTATGGTGGGATTGTAAATCGCATTCATATTTAAACGAAAGCCGAATACTGGGTACTCTACAATTGAAAATTGTATGTGAGGGTATAGGCATAATATAATAATAGAAAGCAATAATTAGGTTATGTCATAGTTAATAAAAATCCGAATCGATTTTTTAATTTCCCAAAGGTTAAATATGTTAAAGCTCCCCAAAATAACATCTATCGTATTTATTGTAAATCGATTACACTTAATAACAATAATGCACATTAAAAAAAAATCAAAATATAACTAAAAATCATAGATAATTTTTTTTTTAAATTTTTATTGACCTCTCTCTGGGATTTTCTAGATTTTATTCTTATTTGCCAAACCTTAATTTGGAATTGGTGATAATTGTCAAAATCCGTCCAGACGCTCTTAATTTATAAGCGGTCTTACTAACATCTCCTTCTTATACCTTACACCACATAGTGGTAAGGGTATTATGTCTTTGTGCATTTGTTTGTAACATGGAGAAGGAAACGAGATAGAACCATAGTTACTTTTGAGAACCTTCATAGAATCAATTTCTGAGTCGATTTATGCATGTCAGTCCGTCTGTCCGTCCGTCCGTCCGTCTGTCCATGTATTCTTGTGAACAAAATGCAGGTCGCATTTATTATCCGATTGAGATGAAATTTTCCAAACAATATTTTTTTGGCCCAAGGACGAACCCTGTTGAAATTGGTGAGAATCGGATCAAATTTAGATATAGCTCCCATATATATTTTCATCCGATTTCGGGTTAAATGTGCACCAAATGTCCACTATCAGTCCAAATTACCTGAATTTTGGCACACCCAACCGAGTTCGGCCTAGAAGCAAGTATGTTAAATTTGGATATAGCTCCCATATATATCTTCATCCGATTTCGGGTGACTGACCACCAAATGGCCGTAATAGCATCAATTTTGGCAAATCCGACCGAAACCAGCTTAGAAGCAAGTACAATAATTTTAGTAAAAATCGGTTCAGATATAGCTATAGCTCCCATATATATCTTTCATCCGATTTGGTCTTTAAGTCCCTCACATTCGTAATATGCACTCCACAGGAACGATATTTGGTACCGGATATCAGATAAAGCCCAAAAATAGTTGATTTTAATTTTATTAAAATCTGTTCCGGTTTGGATATGCCTCCCATATATATCTTCATCCGATTTCGTGTTAATTGTGCATCAAATGGCCAATATCAGCCCAAATGGCATGCATTTTCGTACATAAGACCGAATTCAGGCTAGAAGCTAATACGTCAAATTTGGAGAAACCCGGTTCAGAGATAGTTATAGTTCGTAAAATGCACGATAGAATTAGATAGATTTTGATTTTGTACCAAATATCTCATAGAGGTCTGAAAAAATTACGAGAGCTCTACTAAATATGCATAGTGGTGTAAGGTATCGTATAGTCGGCCCCGCCCGACTTTTGAGCTTTCCTTACTGGTTTAATATATGAGACTAGCTGAACCCGGTACGCTTCGCTACCCCGTTTGATTCTATAAGGTGGCGCAAAAGAAAACTTGTCAACACTATGTATTTGGGGTGTAATAAGTTTTATTGGGCCAAAAATTATGTAACACCTCGGAATATTGGTTTCCCACATATGGAAATATATATGGATCTACCTATCTCGCCGAGCTGAGTCGATCTATCTATGTATGTCCGTCCGTCCGTCTGTCCATGTTGATTTGTAATCACTTTGCTGGTCCGATCCATACAAAATTTAGAATGGAGGTGGGGAGCCAGAATAGAAGCCTATGGCTTATGGAGATGATCGGATAATATTTAGGAGTTGAAATGGCCCAAAATCTGTACATTTTCCTGATTTTGCAGTTGCTTTACAGGTCGCAATTAGCCTCCCAATTTAATGATCATCGGGTAATATTTAATGGGTGAAATTGACCATAATATTTGTATTAAAAAATAGACAATTTTTCCATTAAACCGCGAATATTTTTCATCCCGGCGAAATCACAAGATACCAAAGAACTGGTAATCTCGCATGAAGATAGTGTTTAGAAAAATTGGTAGAATGGACAACTACTTTTGTGTGGAGAGAATACCAACAGTACTTACAGGTGATATCCGAAATACACAAAAAGCGAACCTCTGGCTTTTTATGCTGATTTTGTTGACGAATATAGCCAAATATCGTAGACAAGCATATCATATAGATGAGCCTAAATTTAGAGATACAGAGGAGCCTCTTGCTTTTGGAGGTGATCGCAAAATATTTAGTGGTTCTAATGAACCAACACCAGAAAAAAATTCATGATCACACAATTGAAGCCAATCGACACGCCAGAGAAGACAGTTAAGGACAGGGATAAATTCTAGGATTTTGAATGACAATGGCATTATATTTAGCTGTAAAATGGACAACAACAACTAACAGCACAACGGAGTGCCTAAATATTGGGCAAATGTCCATGGTCAAAATTCTAAGTGCTTCGTGACATAATTTCAAAAGCGAAATCTTCCAAAATGGATTAGGACATAAAGTTGCTTCTAACATATTACAGTGTTGTAGGGTATCACATGGTCTGCCAGCACGACTATAGCCTTTGCTTACTTGTTTTACATCAAGTCGAGAAAATGATGTCGTATAAATGGCCGCCTCCACAGTTTGTTGTCATTTGAGTACTTTTATGGAATTTTCCATCACTTTGGCAAAAACTTCCGGCGATAGGTCATACATTTTTGGCGGATATTGTCTTTAAGAGCTGAACGAGTCTGAGGCTTGTTGACATAAACCCGCGATTTCAAAAAGCCCCACAAAAAGAAGTCTGGAGCGGTCAATAAATGCCACCTTGCTGTCCAGTGCAAATCGACATCTTGCTGGCCAGTGCTTTGTAGCGCTAACCATTCACAGTTAACGTTTGGCCTTCGACGTCTTCGAAGTAAAAAGGTCCAATGACAGGTGTAAGGTTTTTTGTAGGGTACAATCGGATTTTTAGTGCTCCAGAGGCTTATTTATTAACCCGTTAAGATGGGAATGGGCCTTATCACTCATGATTACTTTTGATAAAAAAGCATATTCTTCTTGTTGGCGATTAATGATGGCTTGAGAGTAACGCTGTCGGCAGCTAACAGCTGATGCCCCATCTGGACTTCGTACAATTCTTTTCAAACATGGTACACCTAAATATTTCTCTCTACCAGAGATCTGACGTGAATATGGAATTTATCGGTCCACCCCTTCCACTATCTCCAGCACAAAAGATTAAAAGTTTCCTTAACAATTATTCGCATAAAATAGAAAATTAATTTTTTTACATTTTGCCCAACCTTCAGTATTAGATGAAGTGGAATACTTCGGTCCACTATATCTGGTACTTCAGGCACATTTCCACATTTTCCAAAAAATGTCATATATCTCATGTAAAGTGAAGGATGAAGTATGAAAAGTATGAAACTAGTCGAAATCTGTCATGTTGTAATTTCATATCAGACTTAAGTCAGATACGAAATGGAGAATATTGGCCCACTACATTAGAAGAACCCCCCTCCCTCTCAAAGGGACTACAGTGGAGCAATAATAATGCAAGTCAAAATACATTTAAATAATCTAATAAAAAAATCGAATGAATACCGAGGGTATTCATCCGTCAACCCCTCCCCCTCACCCATATAGCAAGAGAGGGTATATAAAGGGTGTTTTTTAAGCCCTATAGAACTTGAAAATGTAAAAAATAACACAAAAAAAAGGTGACATTAACATTTGAAAATGATTTCTGGCATATTTTTGGCCACTTTTTCGAGCACTGCTGGCCGTATGTCACGAATAACACGAACAATGCTGACCTCCAAGGCATCAATTGTTGCAGGTTTATCAGCATAAACCTGAGACTTCACTTAGCCCCACAGGAAATAATCGAGAGGTGTCAATCGCCCAACCTTTGAGGCCAATAGACAGGCCCACTTTTCGAAATCAACTTATCGCCAAATCTTGATTTCAATAAGACGATGGTTGCATGCGCCGTATAGCATCTAGCGCCATCCTGTTGAAACCATATCTCTTCCGGATCAATGTCATCCATATTTTTAAACAAAAAATTATTGATCATGGTGCGGTAATGATCTCCATTGACCGTAACATGAGCTCCGGCCTCATTTTTGAAAAAATAAGGTCCGATGATGCCACTAGCGTGAAACCATACGGTGTATTTTTCTGTAGGGTCTCTTGTGGATTGGTCTCACTCCATATGCGGCAATTTTGCTTATTAACAAATCCGTTAAGCCAAAAATGCGCCTCGTCTCTGAACACAATTTTGCTATAAAACAACGGGTCATTTGCCATTTGCCGATTTTCAAATTAAATTTGGGTATTCATGATAATTTGTCAGAGAATACTGAAACAAATAAAAAAAGTTTCATCAAAATTTAGTTTTTTGTGTTACTTTTTACAATTTTTAGCTTAAAAAACACCCTTTATAATTTGATATGGTCAAAATGTACCTAGTCGCAATAACGGTTTTAGACCCTAGGTTTGTTTCGACCAAATCCGTTTTTGGATATTTGGAGTCGATCTAGCGATTACCGTCCGTCCTTCCGTCAGTCTATCTATCTGGCTAATGTGCACGATAACTCTCGAAGGGAGTATCCGATTTGGTCCAAATTTCGTACAACTTAGATCGAGTTCGGAGATGGGCAATATCAGTCAAATGGTGGAAAAAAATATTTTCTGCACAGAAGGAGAAACAATAGTCCGATTTTGCTCCAACTTGCAAATCCTAATATTTGTGTCAATGCTAGGTCAGGTGTTAAAATGGGCAATATCGGTCCACCCATCAAGTACATCCCCCACAAAGGGTCAAAATTTTGAACAATTACAACTCATAAAAAATGTGATGTTAAAGTCCGATTATCTTCAAATTTACACATCCCAATATTTTTATTATACAAAGGTCTGGTGTTAAGATGGTATACATCGGTCCACTCCTCCTAGTACTTCCTCCACAAAGGCTAAAAATTTCGAATATCCATGAACTCGAATAACGCGAAATCAAAATCCGATTCCATTTAGACTTGACACATATGAATATTTCTAACAACATAGGATATGCTATAAAACGTTAGAGATGGGACCATTTTTTCTGGAACCTCTCCCAAAAATGGTTAAAGTTTTGAATAACCAAAACATTTACAAAATACGAAATAAGCATCAAGTTTCTTTATATTTCACACATTCCATTATTTCTACTAACACAAGATCTGTTGTGAAGATGGGGTATATCGGTCTATTCCTTCTGGTACCTGCCCCACAAAGACTTAAACTTTTGAATATCCATGAAATTCATAATAAGCGAAATTAACATCCGATTCCATCCCACAATTGGTACATCTCAATATTGCCATCAACAAAAGATCTCTTATAAAGATGATTTGATGGATGATAGATTTTGAAAAACAAAACTCTCAAAAAAGCAAAAAAACCTTCTAAATTTCTTCAAATTTGACACACTCAAACATTTTTGCCAATACAAATTTATTGTGAACATGATATATTTCAGCGAACTCCTTCTGGTACCTCACTCACAAAGAATCACAATTTTCAATACTATTATCTCTCATAACTTGTGGAACAAATCAGCGATTCTTTACAACTTGCTACTTCTACATATGTCTATCTTAACCATAACCTGAATTTATGATTTCGCATAAAATTGGATACAAATATTCGATTTTATTTTATTTTTGCCCATACCAAAATTTGAAAATTAGAATGGAATACTTCCTTCGACTATATATGGTACCTCACCCACGTCTAAACCATTTTCAAAAAATATCACATATCTCCCATAAAGTAAAGGTAGTAACCAATATAGTCTGTGCCAGGTTCGAACTATGTTAATATCATATTTGTTTAGGTCCGACACGAAATGGACAATATTGGCCCATTCCTTCGTAACCTACTGACTGATTTATTTAAACTTGTTTTTATTTTGTTTAGTTTGAGTTTGACATAAATAAACCAGTAAAGGGAGTCTTAAAGTCGGGCTGGGCTCACATAACAATTAAAAGTTTTTATGGGAGAATTCAATCATACACCCTATGATTATAATTATATTTTAAAGTTCATAGGACTACATATGCCGAAGCATTTGTATCTTTTTAATTCGGATTTGTATTGCCCATTTGGTGCACAATTAATTTGAAATCGGATAAAGATATACAGGGTTGCCCATATTCGACGGACCCATGTTTTTATACCCTACAACACTATGTGTTGGGGGTATTATAAGTTTGATTGGGCCAGAATTTATGTAACACCTCGAAATATTGGTTTCCCATATAGGAAAGTATATACGGATCTTCCTAGCTCGCCGAGCTGAGTCGATCTAGCTATGTATGTCCGTCCGTCCGTCTGTCCATGTTAATTTGTAATCACTCTACAGGTCGCAATTATGGCCCGATCTTCACGAAATTTAAAATGTAGGTGGGGTTAATGTCAGAATAGAACCCTATTTCTTTTGGAGATGATCGCCAAATCTTTAGGGGTTGAAATGGACCAAATACTGAAAAAATGTCGGATTTTGCAGTAGCTATACAGGTCGCAATTATAGACCAATCGACGCGGAATTTCGCATGTAGCTAGAGTTTAGGGCGGGGAAGAAGCCTACCAATTTGGGTGGTTATCGGATAATATTTAGCGTGTAAAATAGACCATATATTTTTTGTTGAAAAAATTCTAAATTTTTCATTAAACCGCGAATATTTTAAATCCCGGCGAAATCACAAAGTCATGACAAGGTTACTTCTGACCTTTACATTGATGTTAACATCCAACAAATCGGATATATAGCAAAATATGTGCGATATATATGTCTATCAAAGGAGATATGCTTGAAAGATCTCATATATGTCGAGAACGGCTGAACTGATTTCGACAGTTCTCATTAATTCAGAATGGCCTCTTGGCAGGAAAGAAAAAACATCTAAAAAAGTCGCATAAAAATATCTCTCTAAAGATGAAAATATTGATTTTGTAATATTTTCTCATATTTTTTTCAATTTTGTCATATTTTTGGCATATTTTAATTTTGAATTAAACATTTGGTAATATTTCTATAGCTAACAAAACTAAGTAGTTAGGATATCAGGATATCATATACAGATCGCATTTATGGCCCGATCCTTACGAAATTTAACATGGGGATAATATGAGGGTCAGAATAGAAGCCTACTCTTTTTGGAGATGATCGCCCTATATTTAGGGGTTGAAATGGACCAAAAAACTGCAAAATTGTCAGCAGGTCGTAATTATTGCCCGAACCTCACGCACATTTGAATGGGGATTACCGGACATTGCAAAAGCCAAATAGTTTTGGATGGCCATCCAAAAATATTCAATGTGTGACAAAATACGAAAATGTCCATTCCAGTGACTTTTTGGAAATTTCGCAAATACAGGAAAGACGCACTTCTGACTATTTCGTTAGGCTGATTTCGTTGAAGAATATAGTCAAATGTCTGTATCTCATATAGATGCGTTTCAGTCAAAACCCAATAATAAATGTTAATCTTTTGCCACTTCTGAGAGATTATAGGTCTTTGGGAAATATTGGTTCCAGATCTAAGAAGACCATTTACGTGCAACATCTACCAATAAATTGGAAATGAGCAAATTAGTTTAAGTTTGCTATTAATCGAAAATTAGAGAACGAAACCTGATGGTTTTCTTTTATTATTTGTCACAATATCTTGTGGAATTCTTTCGAGTATCTCGCCTATATAAACTGTATCCTTTATTGTAGTGTTGTAGGGTATTCAACGGTCGGCCCCGCTCGACTGTAGCCTTTGCTTACTTGTTTTTTTTTTTTTTTTTAAATTAGGCTTGTCCGCAGGCAACATTCTTTGTGTCAATTGAATTTTGTATGGGAACAAATGCAAATCAATGCAAATAATCCGTTGTAAAGTGGACCGAGCCATGCCCAACTGTTGAGAACGGCGTTTTCGGGATCTTCTTGGGGACCTCTCAACTCTGGCTCGTACGGCAGCGATATTCTCGGCCGATCGCCTTGGTCGACTTTTATATGGCCTCTTCGGATTAGAAAGAGCCTTACCAGTCGAAAATTTTTCGTATAAACGCTTAATGCTGTTCTTAGAAGGCGTACTTCTCACATTTTTTAATGTTTTAAATGCACGTTGAGTTTTCACAATTGACTTCTTCTGTTGAATGTAAATCTCAACTATTTCAGAGCGCTCGCGTGGCGTGTATTGGTTCATGGTAAAAATCAGCTTGGACTGACTCTTCAAATGCGGTATGTCATTAAGCGATGTGACATCTCTGTCAAAAGTTATGGTGTTGCCAGATGGGTCCGTCGAATATGGGCAAACCTGTATATGGGAGCTATATCCAAATCTGAACCGGCCTCGATAAAATTTGGCAAAGATATTTTTGAACTGCATTTCATATATGTCCCTGAATATCGTTGTCACAGAGTGCATATTACGGCTGTGGGTAACAAATGCAACAAATCGGATGAACAATATATATGGGAGCTATAGCTATATCTGAACCGATCTTCACCATATTTGACATTCTAGCTTCTAGACTCAATTCGGTCGTAAATGCTAAATTCCATCCCATTTGGACAAATATTAGACGTTTGGTGCACAATAAAAGGTAAATCGGAGGAAGTTATATATGGGAGCTATATCCAAACCTGAACCGATCTTGATAAAATTTAGCAAAGGTATTTGATATATTTCCCCAAGTATTATTATTACAGAGTGCATATTACGGCTGCGGAAGACAAAAATAACAAATCGTATGAACAATATGTATGGGATCTATAGCTATATCTGAAACGATTTCGATCGAATTTGGCATACTTATTTTTAGGCCTATTTTAGTTGTAAGAGCAAAATTCCATACTATTCGGGCTGATATTACAATAAAAGGCAAATCGGACGAAGATATATATGAAAGCTTTACATAAATTTTTACTTATTATCTCCATTTCAATGGGGTCCGTCCTTGGGCCAAACAAATGTTGTTTGCAAAATTTCATCTCAATCGGATAATAAATGCGACCTGCATTTTGTTCACAAGAATACATGGACAGACGGACTGACATGCATAAATCAACTCAGAAAGTGATTCTATGCAGATCATCAAAAGGAACTATGGGTCTATCTCGTTTCCTTTTGCCTGTTACAAACAACTGCACAAAAACATAATACCCTGAACACCTTGTGGTGTAGGGTATAAAAAGGATATCGTGTTTATTAAGCATTTCATTACTTAAAACTATAATTGATCTTGCACAGAATTTTACCAGTCATCCTTGTGACCTTTCATGAATATATAACTATAGTTTTCATTAATAATCATTTTCAATCGATAACTCTATTTGACAATACTCAGCTTGAGTGGGCTATAAAGCAGTGCTAATATTGGGGCCCTAATGCAAATGACCGATATAGCTCATCTTCGAAATTGACCAGCCTAAAAAATTTGTTGTCTATAAAGAAACTCTAATGTATCCAGTAGTTACCATATGTTATCCCAATCAAACGATGAATCAAAATTATCGTAATAATTCAAAAGCCGTGGGTGGCAATATCGGTCTATACAAATTTAAAGTTTTCATATATTTTCACTGCCGCCTTACCCAAAAAAGCTGTGAACAATGAAAAACACAACGGTCAGCCAAAATGTTTGCATGTGGCAATTTCTGGTGGTTTTCTGTGCCTATTGCCAAAGTGGTCCATTTTTCTGTTCAATCTTTTCCTCATTTCCCCATGATTTTGTTTTGCGCCTTTCTTCTTACTGTACAGAGTTTAAATCACTTTTCGACTTTTTGCGGTTTTTTGCACCAGCAAAATAAAGCCCACACGCACGCCAGCAATATCAGCGATTGGAACATAAAAACATGTAAAAACAATGACTCCCATGCAAAATGCCGAATAGCTGTAAAACAAACATGTTTGCAACAGTCAAAGCGATTTTTGTGGCTTGTTAGCAATTCCTTAAAAAAATAATACACCACACAAAAGCAAAACGCACAGCAAAAACGGAAGCTGAAACCGAATGTGCAAAAAGCCTAAAAGGAAACGGCGGACTGCAAGGATGTTATTGAAATCACAAAAAAAGTGGTATGTATCCAAAATGCCGAACACACGCAGCCATCATCATTACCAGCATTGCATTCAAAACTGCAACTCTTAATATTGCTGTGATATGTGGGGTAGAGGAAACGGCAAAACATAACGAAATCATTAATCAACAAAAACAAAGAAGAAAACAAATTAAAGTTGCGTATTCTGGTTAAAAATTCTGAACTGTCCAAATGATTGACATTTCTGGGACATGTCGCCATGTAATGGTGGAATATTTTCAATTAAAAAACATATAATTGCTTTAAGTTCACGCTGCCTAAGATTCGGAAGCCTTGAAATACTAGAGGGCAATGGATTATGCTAACGTCGAGCGGGGCTGATTTTATGATACCCTACACCACTTTGCTAATTTAGTAGAGCTCCGCATAACAATTAAAAGTTTTTATGGGAGAATTCAATCGTACACCCTATGATTTTAATTTAAAATTCAAAGGACTAAATATGCCGAAGCATTTGTATCTTGTATTGCCCATTTGGTGCACAATTAATTTGAAATTCGATAGAAATATATATTGGAGCTATATCCGAATCGAAACCGATCTCGATAAAATTTGGCAAAGATATTTCTGAGCTGTATTTGATATATTTCCCTGAATATCGTTGTTACGGAGTGCATATTACAGCTGTGGGTAACAAATATAACAAATCGGATGAACAGTATATATGGGAGCTATAGCTATATCTGAACCGATCTTCAATTTGACATACTAGCTTCTAGACTCAATTCGGTCGTAAGTGCCAAAGTTCATTCCATTTGGACAAATGTTAGCTGTTTGGTGCACAACAAAGGTAAATCGGACGAAGTTATAAATGGGAGATATATCCAAATCCGAACCGATATCTATAAAAATTTGCAAATGTATTTCTGAGCTGTATGTGATAAATTTCCCCAAATATTGTTGTTATAGAGTGTATTTAATGGCTGCGGCTGACTAAAATAACAAATCGGATGAACAATATATATGGGAGCAAATTTGGCATACTTATTTTCAGGACCAATATGATCGTACGTGCAAAATTCCATACTATTCGGCCTGATATTACACGTTTGGTGCACAATAAAAGGCAAATCGGACGAAGATATATATAGGAGCTATATCTAAATTTTGACCGATCATCTCCAATTTCAATAGGGTTCGTCATTGGGCCAAACAAATGATTTGTGCAAAATTTCATCTAGATAGGGCAATAAATGCGAACTGTACTTTGTTTACAAAACATGCATAAATGGACTCAGAATGTGATTCTATGCTTGACACTTTTTATCTAGTTTTGACCTCTTTCATATAAAGGCATCCCTATATTTGAAATTTAATTGAGATGCTATATCAAATTTTCCAATCCGCATATATATCATAACGGTCTTCTTTTTGATAATACAAATGTTGTTGCTGCTGCATTTATATTTGTTGTCTTCTACGTTTAAGAATTTTGTCTTAATCTGAAATGTTCCCTATTAAGCCATGTGGAATTATATTTAATTAATAACCTCTTGGTATATGCTCTTAGGGACAGAAAACGGATCTTTTGATAACACATCCAATATGATCATAACAACAAGTCGAAAAACATTAAGTTCGGCCGTGCCGAATATCCTCCACTCTATGGTAAAGGAAATATCTATATCTACATATAAAGAAGTATGCAAAGGTCGTGCGGGGCCGACCATTACCCTACCCTTCCCTACAACATAACAATATCTGCCAAATATTACCCTTAGCACTTTGACGAGGAACATTATTTATGCACTCCGTCGTGCTGTTTATTGTTGTGGTCTATTTTACAGCTAAATATAATCCAATGGTACTCCAAAATTCTAGACTTTTTCGCTGTCCTTAACTCTCTTCTCAGGCGTGTCGACTGTCTTCAATTGTGTGGTTAGGAATTTTTTTCTGCTTTTGGTTCATTTGGTACTTTTTCACACAAAATTAGTGGTTCATTCTACCACTGTCCGAAACTCTAAAACATGCGAGATTTCGTATACTTTGGTTTCTATTTGTGACCTTTGTACCGGCTGCAAAATCAGGAACAATTTAAGATGGCGGTCCATTTCAACCCCTAAATATATTGCGGACATCTTGGAAATCAATAGGGCTTCTCAGCCTAATCCTACCCTTGTGAAAATGTTCGTGAGGATCGGACAATAATTGCAATCTGTATATAATAACCCTAACCTGTGTTTTAAGGTGGAAAAATATTACAAAATGTACACTTTAATATTATAAATCAAATTGAAAAAATCGCATGCTATAAAAAATATGAAAAAATAAAATATGTGATGCGATTCCTTAGATGTTATTATTTTATGCAAAGAAGGCATTCTGAATTGACAAAATTTGTCAAAATCGGTCCAGCCATTCTTGTATTTATACATTGTATATTTTCGCTATATATATATCCGATAATTTACAATCAGCATGTATGTAACGGTCAGAATTGGCCTGTTCGTCTATTTGTGATTTTGCAGGGATTAAAAATATTCGCGGTTTAATGGAAAATTCCACTTTTATTTAACTCAAATTTCACCCACTAAATATTACCCGATGACCATCAAAATTGGAAGGCTTCTGCCCAGCCCTGAGCTTTAGCCCCATGCTAACTTCCGCGTCGATTGGTCTATAATTGCGACCTGTAGCACAACTGCAAAATCAGGAAATTTTATGCGATCCTCTCCAAAAGAAATAGGCTTCTATTTTGGCCTCCATTTTCAATTTCGTGAAGATGAGGCCATAATTGCGACCTGTAGAGTGATTACAAATTAACATGGACAGACGGACATACATAGCTAGATCTACTCAGCCCAACGAGCTAGGAAGGAATGTGGGAAATCAATATTTCGAGGTGTTACATAACTTTTGGTCCAATCAAACTCATAATACCCCCAACACATAGTGTTGCAGGGTATAAAGCGGAAAATGATTGTATATTTGTTTGTAATTTATGGACTCGAAAACCGCTGAACAGATTTTCTTGAAAATTTCCAAGTATACTGCAACATTACCTGAAAGAAACATTGGATATATAAATTGTTGATTTCAACAGACAGACGGACAGACATACACACAGACAGACATGCAGACGAACATTGCTGAATCGACATAGAAATTTATTCTGATTATGAATATGTATACTTTATGGGGTCTACGAAGAATATTTAGGGATGTTACAAACGGAATGACAAAGTTAATATACACTCCTTTCCAGGATGGAGGGTATAATTATAGCATGCACCCTATAGCAACAATATTTGGTACCAGAGGTCGCATACAACATTATTTCTCCAACTGAACGCTATCATTACAATTGAGTCAAATCAGCTGGATTTTGGTGCTATTGTAGCATTTATGGCATGATAATTCCCGAAATGCTTTTACCAATAAGAGTAACTCAACTTTTTATACCCTCCATCATACTATGGAGGGTATATTAACTATGTCATTCCGTTTGTAACTCCTCGAAATACTCATGTCAGACCCAACAAAGTATATATATTCTTAATCAGCGTAAAATTCTATGTCGATTTAGCCATGTCCGTCTGTCTGTCCGCCTGTCTGTCTGTTGTAATCACGCCATCTTTCGAACGAATTGAGATAGAAGTCTAAAATTTTGCACACGTGTTTATTTTTCTAGTAGGCAGGTTAAGTTCGTAAATGGGCCATGTAGGTCCACGTTTTCATATAGCGCGACATTATTCACCGGACAGCGACATTATTCACCGGAATTGTTTCAACTTTGGTATTTGAAGTTCGAAATGGATGCTACATCCTATCACAGAAAATTATCTGGGAAAGTCCACATCTTCGTATAGCCCCATATAACGGTACCTTCGGATATTCGGTATTGTGATGATTTTAGCGACATTATTCACCGGAATTGTTTTAAATTTGGTATTTGAAGTTCGTAGTGAATACTACAGCATAAGGCAGAAATTTGTCGGTGCAAGTCCACGTCTTCGTATAGCCCCCATATAACGGTACACCCCTATACTCGGTATTTTGAATGTTTTAGCGACATTATTCACCGGAATTGTTTCAAATTTTGTATTTGCGATTCGTAATGGATACTACAGGCTATGGCAGAAAATTGTCTGTGCAGGTTCACGTCTTCGTATAGCCCCCACATAACGGTACCTCTCAAAATTCGGTATCTTGATGATTTTAGCGTCAGTTTCACCGCAATTGTTTCAAATTACGTATTTAGAGTTCGTAATGGGAGCTACAGTCTGCGACAGCAAATTGCCTATGCAGGCCCAGGTCATCGTATAGGCCCCATATACCTCCCTATATTCGGTATTTTGACGAGTTTAGATACAATACCCACCGAAATTGTTTGAGATATCGTATTTGACGTTATTAATGGATGCTATAGCCTGTGACAGAAAAGAGTCTATGCTGGTCCAGGTCTTCGCACAGCTCCGATATAACGGTACCTCCCTATATACGAAATTTAGATGATTTTAGCTACATTATTCACCGTTTATTTCAAGTTTCGAATTTGAATCTGGCAATTTCCAAATTCGTTCCAAATGGTGGAGGGTATTCAAAGTTCGGCCCGGCCGAACTTACTGCTTTTTAACTTGTTATACCCTACAACACTATGTGTTGGGGGTATTATAAGTATGATTGAGTATTAAGTAACACCTTGAAATATTGGTTTCCCATATAGGAAAGTCTATATGAATCTTCCTCACGAGCTGAGTCGATCTAGCTATGTATGTCCGTCCGTCCGTCCGTCTGTCCATCTGTCAATGTTAATTTTTAATCACTCTACAGGTGGCAATTATGGCCCGATCTTCACGAAATTTAGAACGTAGGTAAGGCTAGGCCCAGAATAGAAGCCTATTGCTTTTAGAGGTGATCGCATCATATTTAGGGGTTGAAATGGACTAAAAACTGAAAAAATTCCTGAAAATTTTTCCTTTAAACCGAGAATACCTTTAATCTCGGCGAAATCGCAAATAGACTGATAGGACAATTCTGCCCTTAAATAGATGCCGATAGTAAATATATCGGATTTTTATAGCAAAATATATACAATGTGTATATACAAAGGAGGGATATGTTAGCTCAGAGGAGCCTCTCGCTTTTGGAGATGATCGCAAAATATTTAGCGGTTCAAATGAACTAAAAACAGAAACAAATTCCTGGTCACACAGTTGAAGCAAATTTATACGCCTTAGAAGTGAGTAAAGAACAGGGATAAATTCAAGGAATTTGAACGATCATTGAATTATATTTAGATGTAAAATGGACCACAGCAATTGACAGCACGACGGAGTGCGTAAATATTGGGCAAATGTCTCCGGTCAAAATGCTAAGGGTAATATCTGTACAGTGTTGCATGACATAATTTCTAAAGCGAAATCTTCCAAAACGGATTTGGAAATAAGGGGCTTCTAACCTATTATAGTGTTGTAGGGTATCACATGGTCGGCCCCGCCCGACTATAGCCTTTGCTTACTTCGTTTAATTCATATTTTGCTATTTCTTAATGACTGGATATTGGACAAACCCGCAAATTTCCCAAAAAAAAAAAAAAAAAAAAAATCATTGCCAACGTAGCGTTTTTTGTGGCCTATTTCTGCGATGTTGCTGTTGATGATGATGACGATGATGCCGTTGTTGCTGCCGCAGACATTTCAATTTATTTGAGATATTCACATTCGCCTGCGTTAGATGCGTGAGCATGTTCATTCTATTGTAGATGCTTTTCAGTTAATACAAATTGATTAATTTTCAAAGCATTTGTAAGCTCTTTGTATCCTTTTCAATTTAACAGGATTACTGACACTCGTACTGCACAACATCCACTTCGCACTCACATGTCCTTCAATAGATCACTTCACTTCACTCGATTCATCAATGTAATCTTGGTTAAAACGCATTGTGTGGACTGTTTTTTGTGCAAAGATTTCAATACCGTTCTTTTTTTTTGTATTTTTTAATTACACAAAGGTTTGCAATTGAAGTACTAAATCTGTGAATAGACAAGAAATTGAATAAAAAGAGAGACACAAACACACACATTGAATGAGAGTGTTGTGAAAATGTTTTAATATAAAATGAGATTACATGCATACATATGTACCTACAGAAGATACCCTGCGGGACTTTTTTCAACCAGTTAAGAAAATCTTTAGTTATAAACGCATTATTCTACAACTAACTGCAAATTGGCTGAAAATTCATCCGGAGATCAAAAAGCGAAGTAACCACTACTAGTTGATATTCGGATAACTTTTCAACCAATTTGTAGTTAGTTGAAGAATAATGCATTTATGAACTAATTTCTCTGCTGGACTTTTCTCAACCAGTAGAGAACATTTTTGGTTATAAATGCATTATTTTACAACTAACTACAAATTGGTTGTAGAACAATGCATTTATGAACTAACTATAAGTTGGTTATAAAATCATGTAGAAGTCAACCAAAAAAACAGGCCTAAAAAAGATGATTGGTTATATCAAACTACTTTGCAATAATTCGCACAATACATTTCCAAAAATACTTCGATATGAATGCAACGTATAATAATACAAGCTAGTGCTGCTAGCCTCAATACACAAGTTCATATGCTTAAAAAAGCAGTGCAGCCAGGGTATCTGAAAATAGCACTCCTCCTTTAAATATAAAATAAAGAATTTGTTAAAAAAATAAAATTTTGTTGTTTCAAAAATCGTCTAAAATTCTAAATTCTAAAATTCTTTTTCCACTAATAAACAAATGTTGTTTTATAAAAACAACAATAATGGGATTAAGCCTGACGATTTTTGCAACAACAAAATACTACGGTATCCCAAACAAACATGCGAACACTGTTCAAAAAATAAATAAAAAACAAGTAAAAAAGCAGTAAGTTCGGCCGGGCCAAACTTTGAATACCCTCCACCATTTGAAACGAATTTGGAAATTTTCAAAAAATAATGTCCTTAAAAAATTCTGTTAACATTTTAAAAATACCGAATATAGCCTTTATATTGGGGTCTATACGACATGGACCTACATAGGCCTTGTTTGTCATAAGCCATTACCATATTGAAATTCTAAACTTGAAATAGCTGTGCGAAGACCTGGACCAGCATAGACAATTTTCTATCACAGACGGTAGTTTCCATTACGAACTCTAAATACGTAATTTGATACAATTCCGTTAAATAATGATGCTAAAAGCATCAAAATACCGAATTTTGGGAGGTACCGTTATATGGGGGCTATACGAAGACGTGGACCTGCACAGACAATTTTTTGTCATAGGCTATAGTATCCATTACGAATCTCAAATACCAAATTTGAAACACTTCCGATCGGGAGGTACAATTATATGGGGGCTATACGTAGACATGGACCTGCACAGACAATTTTCTATTATAGGCTGTAGTATCCATTTCGAACTTCAAATACCAAATTTGAAACAATTCCGGTGAATAATGTCGCTAAAATCATCAAAATACCGAATATCGGGAGGTACTTATATATGGAGGCTATATGAAACCTACATGGCCCATTTGTTGGGTATTTCGAGGAGTTACAAACGGAATTACAAAGTTAATATACCCTCCATAGTATGGTGAAGGGTATAATTAGCAAGTTAAAAAGCTGTAAGTTCGGCCGGGCCGAACTTTTAAATCCCTCCACCATTTGGTACAAATTTGGCGATTAAAAATTCTGTTAAAATCATCAAAATACCGAATATGGGGGGTACCGTTATATGGGGGCTATACGAAGACGTGAACCTGCACAGACAATTTTCTGGCATGGGCTGAAGTATGCATTATAAACTTCACATGCGAAAGTTGAAACAATCCCGGTAAATAATGTCGCTAAAATCATCAAAATACCGAATATCGGGGGGTACGGTATATGGGGGCTATATGATAAATTGAACCATTTACGAACTTAACCTGCCTACTGGCAAAATATAAATGTGTGCAAAATTTTAGCCTTTTATCTCAATTTGTTCGAAAGATAGCGTGATTACAACAGACAGACAGACGGACAGACACACAGACAGACGGACATGGCTAAATCATCTTAGAATTTTACGCAGATCAAGAATATATATACTTTGTTGTGTCTGACATGAGTATTTCGAGGAGTTACGGAATGAATAAATTAATATACCCTCCATAGTATGGTGGAGGGTATAATTAAGAATATATTTTTGAACTTTTTTAACATATTTTTACTGACTAAAAATCGGCTTAAAAGTAATTGGATTATAGTTAATTTAAAAGTAACTAGTTTATATTTAGTTTCAAAGTAATGCAGGAATGGACAATTGTCCACTGTCCACATCACCATGTTAAAATAGTTAGTTGGCGTAAAGGAAATAAATCCAAAAATAAGTAGTTGTGTTTTTTTAAAAACTAACTTAAAATTACTTTTAAACCAAATTATTTCCCCGCGGGGTACTTCAATTGCAAAGCATACATTTGTAAGTGTCCATGCACAGCGACATATGCCAATATACCATGTTTCTATTAGATATATTTCAATACATTTTTTTATTACACCACATATTAAATTCCCAAAGTTTTTGAATAAATTTCTTCTTTAATTTCGAAACTAATATTGTAGTTTTTTCTGTCACTCATTACTCCATATACAACAGATTTTCAACACTTGAGGTAATTTCATGTCTGGTCCATGTGTCACAACTACTACCACATTGGCATTAAAAACAATAAAAATCCTTTAAAATGCAAAACAACATGACTGGAGCTCTTTCAGTTTCTGTTATAACAATAATGATGCTGTTGTTGTTGTTGATGTTGCTCCTGTCTATGATGCTCATAATGCTACCGTCAATGTTGATGATACTGCCCATACTGCTGCTGGTGTTGCTGCCGTTTCGACTGCTACTGTTCAGGTCCATGAAAATGATGATAATGTCATGTCGTGTCGATAGTGATAAGAGCCACATTCGGCTCGAAATTATGCTTTATGCATTTCACATAATATGCATCAATTTCAATTGAGCGAAGTGTATTGTCTACATGAACACGTTGCCTGAAACTGACATCAAGTTAAAATTACTTTTCCAAAAATTTACACTCCCAGCTACAAGCGATAAGTTCACATTGTAACTACCATGGACTAAAATTTTACAGCAAATGAGAGGATAAACATTTAGTTTGAATAAATTTTGTATAACAACAAAAAATTGTATTGTAAAATATTATATAAAAAAAAACAAGTAACGATGCAGTAAGTTCGGCCGGGTCGAACTTTGAATACCCTCCACCATTTGCAACGAATTAGAAAATTAAAAAAAAAAATAAAATCCATTAAAAATTCTTTTAAAATCTTTAAAATACCTAATATCGGAAGGTGTCGATATATGGGGGGATATACGACATTGTGGTCCTATATAGACAAATCTATGTCGGGGGGATAAAGTACTCACAAGGAATGCCTTGTGTGGATTTTCAGAAAATTCCATGGGAAATGTGGCTAAAATCCCCAAAATACCGAATATCGGGGGGTACAGTTATATGGGGGATATACGATATCGTTAACCTATATAGAGAACTCTCTTTCAGGGGGTAAAGTGCTCACAAAGAACTCCTTGTGTAGAATTTCAGACAATTTCGTTAAAAAATGTGGCTAAAATCATAAAAATACCGAATATCGGGAACTATATAGATAATTCTCTTCCGAGGTATAAAGTACCCACATGGAACTCCTTGTGTGCAATTTCAGGCAATTCCATTGAAAAGTGTGGCTAAAATCATCAAAATACCGAATATCGGGGGTACCGTTCTATGGGTGCGTGGACCTATATAGATAATTCACTTTCAAGGGATGAAGTAATCACAAGGAACTCCTTGTGTGGATTTTCAGACCATTTCATTAGAAAATGTGGCTAGTATCATCAAAATACCGAATATCGGGGGTACCGTTGTATGGGGGATATACGATATCATGTACCTATATATACAACTCTCTTTCAGAGGGTGAAATACTCATAAGGGACTCCTTGTGTCGATTTTCAGACAATTCCGTGAAAAATGTGGGTAAAATCATCAAAATACCGAACATGGGGGGGTGGTGTTATATGGGGGCTATACAATAATGTGAACCGATATAGCCCATCTTCGAACTTGCCCTGCCTGAAGACAAAAAAAAGATCTGTACAAAATTTTAGCTTCCTATCTTAATTCGTTTAGACTGTAGCGTGATTACAACAGACGGAAAAACGGTCGGACAGGGCTAAATCGTCTTAGAATTTATTCTGATCAAGAATATAAATACTTTGTTGGGTCTAAAATGATTATTTCGATGAGTTACAAACGGAATGACGGACTTAATATACCCGTCATACTATGTTTGGTGGAGGGTATAAAAACAGTCTTCTAAGCAAATAGTATGAAGAGCAAGGATTTTCATATGTTGCATATTCGAAAATGTATATATTGAAAGATAATCTACAACAATAGAAAACCATGGTAAAGACTATACAAACTCATTTTGAAACAAGTAGAAAATTGTTAATTTTAAGAAGAAGAAACCATTTTAAATGATAGCGTTGGAATTAGGAAAATACAGTTAATGTTTTAAAACTATCACAAAGTGAGTAGTGTGCCTTCTAGTAGTGTACCGTTCTATGGGCGCTCTAGGAGAATATGGATTATAAAGAAAATGTTCTCCCAGAGAATGTACCTCTACCCCTTTTAGATTCGTTTCAAATACGAACCATTGGCCTTTTTAGGGCTAACAAGTCAAAAAATAGCTAGTTCGGACTTTGAATACCCTCCACCATTTCGAATAAATTTGCAAATTGAAAAATACTGCTGATATCATAAATGTACCGAATGTAGATAGTGGCCGTTACATATAATAGGCTATACGAGGACTTGGACTTATGCAATTTTCTGTCATAGAGTGTAGTTCCCTACGAAATTTCAAATATGACATTTGAAACAATTCCGGTGAATAATGTCTTTAAAATTTTCGAAATGCCGAATATAGGGAGACACAAACCAATATTGGCAGTTCCATGAAATAATATTTCTTAATTAATGTGAACTTATGCTAAAAATCTAGGGCAAATTCGGATTAAAACTACGACTAAAACAACCAAAAGTTTTAAATCATTCCGTACAGTTATGGGGCCAACACCTATACATACAGGGTGCGATAAAAAACTGCAACAATGTCAAATGCCATAATTTTTACATTTCTTAAAAACTTTATTGGATGAAAGCAAAACATGTCCGAAATAGCATCAACTTTTAGAATAAGTTTAGATTTGTTTGAATTGATCACCTTTGACACGAATCATGCCCTTTAAAGGGTCGAAAGATTGCTCTGCGTTAGTGTGGTCCATTCCCGGCGAAGCGCTTGCTTGAGGTGATCGACACTTTGGTATTTTTTAGTGCCATCCTCGCTTTCCAAAATGCTCCAGACACAATAGTCCATCGGATTGGTATCCGGAGATTTTGTTGGCCATTGTGCGCAGGAAATGAAGGGAGTCCTGTTGGAATATCCAAGGTCTGCGGCCAAAATGTTTGCGTTCCCAGAATATTTTCGCGATAATGTTCGGCATTTATTCTGATGCAACGGTCGATTAATACCATTGGCGGTCATGGGGGTACACACCAGCACAATGCTCGGCGCTTGAGTTCTGGTGGCCAACCTATGGTGCACATTTTCAGCTGTCCTCTGTGGCAAGTAAACCAATCATTTTGTTTGTTTACAAACTGCTGAACAAGGAATGTTTTCTTATCGAAGAAAACCAAATTCGGCAGTTTTCAACTTTCGGCCAAGCGAAGCAACTCTTTAGCTCTTTTGAGTCTATTTTGTTCCTGTTTCGGTGCACTTTTTGGAATTTCAATGGCTTTATCCCGAGATGATTTTTCAATATTTGCGGAATGGAATATTGCGATATATTCAGCTCACTAGCCATTTTTCGGCCACTGCGAAGCGAACCATTTCTGCTGATGTTGCTGTTTTCTTCCGTCCACTTCCTTCGGGCTACGCTACCAGTACTTCGGGCTACACTACCAGTACTTCGGGCTACGCTACCAGTATCACGGTAAAGACCGATGATGAAAAGATTTATTCACATTAAAATTCTAGAGTGATCTAACGATTGTCACTTGTGGTTTTCCAGGCAAATATGTAGAAATCACTCTATCACTCGAATAACTTTTTTTCTGGAAAATTCTCAAAAAAAAAAAAAAAATGTCTTTGGAATAATTTTAACAGCTGTCCGACGAGTGGCTTAGAATTGACAGCAGCCTGAAGTGGGATGCAGTTTTCATTCCACATTTTCCCATGAATATGTTTAAAATTATGTCACGGAGCACAGCCCAGATCTTACCCTTAGCATTTTGACCAGGGACATTTGCCCAATATTTACCCATGCATCAATTGTGTGATCAGGAAATTTTTTAGTCTTTGGTTCATTTAAACCCCTAAATATTTTGCGATCATCACCACATGCAAGAGGCCTCTCTTTATCTCCAAATTTAGACTCATTTATATGATAAGCTTGTCTACGATATTTGGCAATAATCGTCAACGAAATCAGCATTAGAAAGTCAGAAGTCCGCCTTTTGTGTATTTCGGATATCGCCTGTAAGTAATGTGGGCATTTTTCCACATAAAAGTAGTGGTCCATTCTACCCGAGATTTCGTGTCCTTTGGTTTCTATTTGAGACCTTTATACGGCTGCAAAATCAGGAACATTTTTAGTTGTTCGTACATTTCAACCCCCAAATATATTGCGGACATATTTGAAAACAATAGGCTTAGCCCTTCTGAGCCTAACCCTACCCTATTTATTATCGCATGCGGTACTACAATATATATATATTAATATCATTATTGGCATCTTTTTATGCGATTT
The DNA here is from genome assembly GCF_030504385.1 of Musca domestica. NCBI lineage: Eukaryota > Metazoa > Arthropoda > Insecta > Diptera > Muscidae > Musca > Musca domestica. The sequence goes on along the minus strand of NW_026712219.1, from coordinate 6,584,414 downwards.
TTTAGATTTTATACTTTTATGACAGAAGGGCATTCTGCCACTAAATATTACCCGATGACCATAAAAATTGGATGGCTTCTGCCCAGCCCTAAGCTCTAGCCCCATGCTAACTTCCGCTTCGATTGGTATATAATTGCGACCTGCAAGTTAACTGCAAATTCAGGAAATTTTTCAGTTTTTGGTCCATTTCAACCCCTAAATATTATGCGATCATCTCCCAATAGGCTTCTATTCTGGCTCAAGATCCACCTCCATTCTAAATTTCGTGAAGATCGGTTCATAATTGACACCTGTAGAGTGATTACAAATTAGCATGGATACACGGACAGGCGGACATACATAGCTAGGTCGACACGGCTCGGCGAGATAAGAGATCCATATATACTTTCCTATGTGGGAAACCAATATTTCGAGGTGTTACATAATGTTTGGGCCAATCAAACTTATAATACCCCCAACACATAATGTTGTAGGGTATAAAGATATTGAAAAACCTAATAACGTAGTAAAGAAATGTAGCTAAGAAGGAAGACAGGCATATCTACAAATTTCTTATTAGAACATGATTTGAGAATCTGTTTCGATCTTTAAAGCTTTTTTGTAGTCGATCTTTCAATGCACTGAAAGTTTCCTGGTTGAAATTTCTATGCAGGTAGTATGTTAAATAGCGTAGAGACAAATTAAATATTAATTTTAATTTCTTATTTTGGATTATTTTAAGTTTCTTCTTTTGAGTATTATAGTACGTTTATATATATGAGGGTTTACCCACTGGATTTGGATTTAAATTGTCATACCCATTACTTTTACTTCAAATAAATCCTCTCAAAGTAGGTTAACCCTACAAAAAGTTCTAACGTAAACATGGCATTAGCAGCTTTAGCATACCAAACTTGACTTCCATATGTTACTATAGGCCTTATACACATTTTATATAATAACGTTTTGTTTTTCTTCTAAGATCTTCTGACTTCTACCATTCCAAACCTGTGAAAGTATGAAAATAATTCAAATTAAACTAAAATATACTTTCCATGCGGTTTAAAAAACCTTACATAACAGTCACTTAAGGTCTAAGAGAAAATAATTTAAACTTTTCTACTTTTTACGAAACTTCAATTTTGCTTGTGTCCTTTTGGACTATTCAAAATTTTTTCAATTAAAAATATGTTCCCATTGAATTGTCCTGTCACTGACACATACCTAGGCTTCGATCTCCTCCCTCCACTATGCTCCAATTCAAATGCGTAAATAATAATTGAAAGCAACCACAAGAGGTGCAACCACTTTAACAAAAAGATCTGTCCACATGCAGACAGCTATGAAATGAAAAATATGTAAATTTTCACAAAACAGACAAACACACACACACACACTCATGTACTCACATACGCTCCCAACAAAACAACATCTCTTTCCAGACAAAAGCTATAGTTTCAAGGAAATTGGCATTATAATGATAATGTTTTGATACTTGACAATATAGGCAATTGAAAAGCTGTCGTCAGTTAGTTGATGATTAGGCCAAACTCATGAGTCAGTGAGTGGGTGAGACAGTGACAAGTGGGTGACTGACTGAGTGAGTGACAGATGGGTGTACTTAAAATTATGAGGCCAATCTTGTAGCAGAGTGCTTGTTATGTATATGTGAACTAAACCTGAGTAGAAATTTGCAAAACTTGAAATGTTGTCGTTGTTGTTCTTGTTGGTTTATCCGAAGTTTTGTTTCGATTTAAGGACATCATGTCCATAAATTTGGTCGTACCAATTATTTTGCAAATGTTTTTTTTTGCGGCCCGAGTTTTCAAGTGGTTGAATTGAAAAATAGACAAGCATTCATTGAAAAGTTTTTAAGAGAGATCGGAGTGGTAATGCCAGTATATGGTGAAAAGAGGATGGCAGGGGTACATGTGTGTTAATGACCGTTGATGGTAACATTAGGCATCTGACGAGGTTTTGTTGTTTTTGCTGGCATTTTGCATATAGCATACGGTGTTTTCATGTTTTCAAGACAGCAACAACAAAAACAACTAAACATGACGTAAGAATTACCTACCAGATGACACGGCAGCACAGTGGTACATTTGATACCAAATGAAATTTCATATAAATTAAAGGGGTAAGGGACGTATAAACCATCCAGAAATTTCTTTAAAAATGTTTTTTTTTTTTAATAAAAAGTCTTTGGTTTCCGCCCCGACCAAAAGCCTCACAAAACCAACGATTGAAATCTAAAAAAAAATCTATGAAAGTCATACTGTTTTTAAAAACGTTTTTGCTTTTTGTACCCTACAACACTTTGTGTTGGGGGTATTAATTTGTAATCAATCTACAGGTCGCAATTATGGCCCGATCGTCACAAAATTTAAAATGTAGGTGGGGTTAAGGTCAGAATAGAACCCCATTTCTTTTGGAGATGATCGCATAATACTATGGGTTTGAAATGGACCAAAAACTGAAAAATTTCCTGATTTTGCAGTTGCTCTACAGGTCACAATTATAGACCAATCGAAAGAAGTTAGCATGGGACTAGAGCTTTAGGCTGGGCAGAAGCCTTCCAATTTTGATGGTCATTGGCTAACATTTAGTGGTTGAAATAGACCATAGCCTTTGTGATAAATAAAAGTCAAATTTTCCATTAAACCGCGAATATTTTTAATGCAATTATCATTCGAAATTTTTGATAAAGGTAGGGTTATGCTCAGAAGGGCTAAGTCTATTGTTTTCAAAGATGTCCGCAATATATTTAGGGGTTGAAATGGACCAGCAACTCAAAATGTTCCTGATTTTGCAGCCGTTATAAAGGTCACAAATAGAAACCAAAGGACACGAAATCTTGCATGAAGTTAGAAATTAAGACAGCGGTTAGATTGCACCACTACTTTTGTGTGAAAAATACTAACATTACTTACAGGCGATATCCGAAATACACAAAAGGCGATCTTCTGGAACTTCTTACATCACGACGGAGTGCATAAATATTGGAAAAATGTCCCTGGTCAAAATGCTAAGGGTAATATCTGGGCAGTGCTCCGTGACATAATTTCAAAAGCGAAATCTTCCAAACTGTATTTGGACATGAGGGGCTTCTAACACATTGTAGTGTTGTAGGGTATCACATAGTCGGCTCCGCACGACTATATCCTTTGCTTACTTGTTTTACAAATAACTTTTTCAACGAATTTGACGAATGATTTTAACAGGGAATTGGTTGAAAAGATTTGTGATTTTTATATCCTCAGCTACAGATGGTACACAGAGAGGGATAAAAAAACTGCAACAAAGCCAAACGCCATATTTTTTACTGTTTTTTAATTTTATTGAATAAAAGCAAACAATTTTCGGAAATCAAATTGTAGAATAAGTTTGTATTTGTTCGAATTGGTCATCTTCGGCATGAATTATGGTCTTCAAAGGCAAATTAAACCGTCACACGCTGTCCGAATGTTGCTCTGCGATATTTTGACCTATTCCCGGCGAAGCGCTTCCTTGAGGTGATCGACACTTTGGTATTTTTTAGTTCCAACCTTGCTTACCACAATAGTCCAACGGATTGGTATCCGGAGATTTTGGTGGTCATTGTGCGCTGGAAATGAAGCGAGGAACCTCATTTTATAACCATTCTTGGGTGGCGCGTACTGAGTGCGATGGTGCTGAGTCCTGTTGGAAAGTCCAGGGTCTGCATCCAAAATGTTTTCGTACCCAAGGCTTTAATACACACTCTAGAATATTTTCGCTACAATATTCGGCGTTTATTTTGACGCCACGGTCGATTAATACGAGCGGAGAGTGACCATCATTTGTTAGCATCTCATCTCTTTGGCAAGTAAACACGATCCTTTTGTTTGTTTAAAAACTGCTGGACAACGAATGTTTTCTCTCCACTCTTTAGCTCTCTTGAGTCTAATTTCTTTCTGTTCCTGTATAAGTTCTTGCACTGTTTGGAATTTCAATGGCTTTACCCCGAGCTCATTGGAATATTGCGATATGTTAAGCTCACGAGCCATTTTCGTCGACTTCGACGCGGGTTTCAATCAAGTCGCTTATTTACTTTTCGAACCTTTTCTGTTGATGTTGCTATTTTCTTCCGTCCATTTCCTTGACGTCTGGATACGCTACCAGTATCACGGAAACGAGCGATGATACGAGACACAAAAGGTTTATTCACATTTAAATACTTGAGTGATTTAATGATAGCCAAGTGGCTTTTCAGCCAAATATAAAGAAATCACAGCTGTCGGACGAGTGGCTTAGAAATTACAAAAGTCAGTTTTCAACATCATTTGAAACGGCCAGAACGTGCCTCATCGAAATAACGGGTTTAGACCCCTCTTTGGACCAAATCTGTTTTAGGGCATTTGATTTCGATGTAGGGGTGTCCATCCGTTCCTATGTCCATACGTCCATCTGTCTGCCTGTCGTGCTGACTGTTGTGTGCAATAATACTTCAACGATTGTCATCTACCAAATAATCTTAAATTACAAATTTGAAATAATTTCGTGGGTAAATGTGACTAGGATTATTAAAATACCGAATGTCGGTGGGTGGGTAATATGTGCGCTATAGAAAAACGTGGATCTATACAAACAATGTTCTGCCACCGGTCTAAAACACATTACGAAACACAAATCCCAATTTTTGCAAATCCGTAATAAAAGAGGGATTATAACAATAAAAATACCGAAAATCGTTAGATCCTATATGTACAATGTTCCACCACCCATTACGAACTACAAATGCATCTTTTAGACAAATCTATGAAAAAATGGGGCAAAAATCAAAAGAGAGGTATCGTTATATAGGGCCTATACGAAAATGTGGACCGATATATCTGTTTTTCAATAACAACCATCCTAGACACTTTATGGTGCTGCGATGAATATTTAGGTAATGACATTGTTAATATACACCTCTTTTCAAGGTGGAGGGAATAACGAGAACTGTTGTGAATATGGAAGATATCGTTCTACTCCATCTGGTACCTCCCTCACAATGGGTGAAAATTTACAATCAACATTACGCGAAATGAACATTAAAGTACTTTCAAATTTAGTATATCTCAAAATTTCTACAAACACAAGATCTTGTGTGAAAATATTGCATATCAGGCCACTCTTTATGGTACCTCGCCACGATTAAAATTTTGAAAAACAAAACGCTCATAAAATGCGAAATAAGAATTCGATCTTTTGTAATCTTTACATATTCAAATATAAATTCCAACACAATATCAGGTTTCAAGGTGATAGATATCGGCCGACTCCTTTTGGTATCTCTCACACAAAGGGTAACAAATTTAAATACTTCCATTTCCCATAAAATACAGGAAATTGGAAATATATTTTAGATTTTTTTTTAAATTTTCCACATCTCAATATTTCTAATAGCATCATATGAAATAGAATACTGCTGCCGACTATATGAAAAATTGTCCACTATTTCATATAAAGAGAAAAAAGTAGTCGATATAATCTAAATATGACACCTTTTATTATTTATGTCAGATATGTAATTGACAATATTGGTGCTTTCTTTCGGAACCTATCCTATAAAGGGTCAACAGTTTGAATAATCATAACGCAAGTCGAAATATATATAAATATATTATAATAAGCAGCTATCGGTAATACCGGAAAGGAGGGTATATTAACATTGTTATTCCGTTGATAACATCCCTAAATATTCGTCGTAGACGAATAATCTGCATACAATTCTAAGTCGATTTAACGATGTCCGTCTGTCTGTTGAAATCACGATATAGCCCACATTATTTGAAAAAAATTAGCATAACAATTTGTATTGTGTCTAGGATGGTTGGTATTGAAAATGAGATATATCGGTCCACGGTTTAGTATAGTTCCCACATAACTGTACCTCCCGATATTCGGTATTTTGATTATTTTTGCCACAGTTTTTCACGGATTTGTCTGGAAATTGTTATTTGTAGGTCATAATGAGTCCTAGTTCGTGTGCCGAAATATTATATGTATGGATTCACGCTTTAGTATATAGCCCCATATAACGGTACCTCCCGATTTTTAGTATTTTAATGATTTTTTGCCACATTTTTTTCACGGATTTGTCTAAAAATTGGTATTTGTTGGTCATAATGGTTTCTAGATCCGGTGGCGAAACATTGCATTTACCCACGGTCCACGTGTTGGTATAGCCTCATATAACGGTACTCCCCGATATTCGGTATTTTAACGTTTTTTTTCGAATATTCCACGGATTTGTCTAAAAATTGGTACTTGTTGTTCATAATGGGTTCTGGCTTCGGTGGCGAAACATTGTTTATATAGATCCACGTTTTGGTATAGATCTATATAACCGTACCGTAATAGGTTCACGTTTTTGTATAGTCCCATACAGTTGTACCTCCCAATATTCGATATTTTGAAGATTTTTGCCACATTTTCCCACGAATATGTCTAAAAATTGGCATTTGTGGATCAAAACGGGTTATAATGTTTCTTTTACCTTAAGGTGGAGGTTATTAAAAGTTGTTTTTTACTTATTTTTTTAACAAGGAAGTATTTGAAAACCAGTAAAATCAGCATATGAAAGGCATATCCACTAAAATTTAAGGAGGTATTTCCGGATTGTTTGTGATATCTCATACGAAATATCATTGTAACAGAACGCATTTAATGACCTTGAGAGCTATAGCTACACCGATTTCACCAAAAAGAGCGTATTTTATTCTATGCTAAATTCGGTGGAAGGTTGCAAAACTCATCCTATTCTGGATGGAATTATAGATTTGGGCTACTACAAACTTGAAATCGGACGTAGACATAACTTGGATGGAAATCATGCAGCATTTTTCAAAATGTAGGTTATTTGTGTGCGATGTAGCAGAACACGTAAACATTTGTATCTTATTCGTCTAAATTCGGTATATATATATTGGTATGATGTGATTTGAAGAAAAAATGAACTTAATTTATCTTTCATGTTCACCCTTTTCGGTGAAGTATCAGAAAGAGTCTACCGATCTCCATTTTCACGTCAATTTCTTAATTCGATTCCGCAATTTCTCTACTTGCCATACCTTATCCAATTTTTCCATTCCAGGAAGCTAATACCTTACCACTGTCTCCATGTCACTTAATCCCCGATATAACTGTTTATGATATGTATGCTCGCTCCCCTATGTTGCTGTTCGTCGCACGTTTGTTCGGTCGTTCTCGCACCAACATTATTATGGCCCTATTCAGAAAAATTTCAATTCAAATGATGGCCAGAATATTTGCCAGTTTGGCCAATGATTGGTTCGCTTTCAACTTCCACACAGACCAAGTATAAAGAAATCCTGCACTTAAAAACGCTTTCCTTTTACCAATTTCAGCTGTGCTTATGCCATCAACGAGTTGGGTAGCATCCTGCCTGCCACCCAACCAACAGCTTGCATACATTTGTTGTATCTATGCAAAACCGAAAACATTCGGCAGTTTTAATAAATTCATAAATATTTATGTATGCAAAATGTTTCACATGACAATGAAGGCTGGTTGGTTAGTTGGTAGCCGGGTTGGGTAAAATGCAGGAACGAAATTGTGTTAATAAATTTCAAATGTCAAATCTTTGTAATTGGGGCCCATTTAAAATGTGTGCATTGTTTTATGTTGGCTTATTTATGGAGTGGTAAGAGAAATAGGAATAGTTCCAGTTTCTATTGTTTTTACCTATCGAAATCTATCGGAATGCCATTGTTCCCAATGGACTAAATTCTTTGCCAGGTTTAATCCGTAAATCTACGGAACTACTGAATTCCGAAATACCCAAGTAAAGCCTGTAGTCTGATTTCATTGTGCAAATTACTGCAAACACACTGAACGTCAAAACTCGTGGAGATTTTTAGAAAATCTTAGTTTTTTAAGAATTACTATTTTAGAGTCCTCCTAATCAATGTAGATGATTATTTTAACAAAATTATTTCAGGAAATGGCCAACAAATGTGAATTCTGAGTGAAAACATGTTAAAAAGTATCAGTCGCTTTTGCCGCCCGATGTATACCTACAAAATTACAAGAAAATCGAACATTTATATCCAATTGTAAACGAAATCATAAATTCCATTTCATCTCAGGTTTCTAGTTGAGAGAAACATTTAGATATAGCAAGTTGTTAGGAATCGCTGAATTGTTTCAAAAGCTACGGCTGGTAAAAGTATTGAAAATTGTGACTCTTTGTGGGTTACCTCACCCACAGGGCGTTCACAGATATATATCATCTTCACAGATCTTTTGTCAAAATTGAAGAGAGTTAGATGCTTAGTTCACTTTCTTTGAGCGTTTTGTTTTTCAAAATCTTGAACCCTATGTGGGGGAGGTACTAGAAGAAATTTTCCGATTTACCATCTTTATAAGAGATCTTGTATTGATGGAAATATTGAGAAGTGTCAAGTCTAGATGCAATTGGATGTTAATTTCGCGTTTTATGAGCTTAATGATTATACCAGAAGGAGTGGACCGATATATCACATCTTCGCAGCAGATTTTGTGTTAGTAGAAATAACAGGATGTGTGAAATATGAAGAGAACGGGGTGCTTATTTCAGATTTTATAATCGATTGGTTATTTAAACTTTGACCTTTCGTGGGTGAGGTACCGAAAATAATGATTCCATCTCAACAATATTTATAACAGATATAACAGATATTTTTATAGAAAGCCTGAATAGAATCGGATGTTAATTTCGCCTTCACGAGCTTCAAGGATATTAAAAATGTTGACCCTTTGTAGGGAGTTACCAGAAGGAGTGGTCCGATAAATTCCATCTTCACACCTCTTCATTTTATAAGAGTTTTTAACTGCAATCGGTGCACTTCGCTACCCCTTTTGACTCTATACGCATTGAAAATTTTATATACGAATATTTGTTGGTTAAAAAAAAAAAAACATAATTATTGTAATATTTTAATGCGTAAACAAAAAAATAGTTCGGTCTTCCAACGCGTGAATATCGGCCGAGCATATATTTATGGGACCTATACCCAGACCTCAACCGATATCAATATAATTTGGAATTATTATACCCTACATCATATATTGGTAAGAATATTATGTCTTTGTGCATTTGCTTGTAACATGGAGAAGGAAGCGCGATAGACCCATAGTTACTTTTGAGGATCTCCATAGAATCACTTCCTGATTTGATTTATGCATGTCAGTCCGTCTGTCCGTCGTCCGTCCGTCCATACATTCTTGTGAACAAAATGTAGGTCGCATTTATTTTCCGATTGAGATGAAAATTTTCCAAACAACATTTGTTTGGCCCAAAAAGGAACCCTATTGAAATTGGAAATAATCGGTAAAAATTTGGATATAGCTCCCATATATATTTTCGTCCGCTTTGCCTTTTATTGTGCACCAAACGTATAATATCAGTCCGAATACTACCAAATTAGGCCTAAAAATAAGTATGCCAAATTTGATCGAAATCGGTTCAGATATAACTATAGTTCCCATATATATTGTTCATCCGATTTGTTATTTTTATCCTCCGCAGCCGTAATATGCACTCTGTAACAACAATATTTGGGGAAATATATCAAATTCAGCTCAGAAATCCCTTCGCTAAATTTTATAGAGATCGGTTCAGATTTGGATATAGCTCCCAAATATAACTTCGTCCGATTTAATTTTTTTTGTGCCCCAAACGTCTAATATTTGCCAAAATGGGATAGAATTTTGAGTTTAGAAGTTAGCATGACAAATTTGGTGAATATCGGTTTAGATATAGCTACAGCTCCCACATATATAGTTCATCCGACTTGTTATATGTGTTACCCACAGCCGTAATATGCACTCCGTTAAAACGATATGCAGGGAAATATATCAAATACAGCTCAGAAATATATTTGCCAAATTTTATCGAGATCGGTTCAGATTTGGATATATTTCTCATATATAACTTCGTCCGATTTACCTTTTATTGTGCACCAAATGGGCGATACAAGTTCGAATTTAAAGATACAAATGCTTCGGAATATTTAGTTCCTTGAATCATAATCATAGCGTGTATGATTGAATTTTCCCTTAAAAACTCTATTAAATTAGCAAAGTGGTGTAGGGTATCATAAAGTCGACACCGCCCGACTCTAGGACTTTCTTTCCTGGTTTTTATTATTATTATTTGTTTATTTATTTATTTATTTATTTTTTTTTTGTTGATACCAAATTTATATAGGGGCTATACGAAAATGTGGATCTGCATATGTAATTTTTATACCCTACAACACTAGGTGTTGGGGGTATTATAAGTTTGATTGGGCCAAAAATTATGTAACACCTCGAAATATTGATTTCCCACATAGGAAAGTATATATGGATCTTCCTATCTCGCCGAGTTGAGTCGATCTAGCTATTTATGTCCGTCCGTCCGTCCGTCCGTCTGTCCGTCTGTCCATGTTAATTTGTAATCACTCTACAGGTCGAAATTATGGTCCGATATTCACGAAATTTAGAATGGAGGTGGGGCTAGGGTCAGAATAGAACCCTATTTCTTTTGGAGATGATCGCCAAATGTTTAGGGGTTGAAATGGACCAAATACTGAAAAAATGTGGGATTTTGCAGTAGCTATACAGGTCGCAATTATAGACCAATCGACGCGGAATTTCGCATGTAGCTACAGTTTAGGGCGGGGAAGAAGCCTACCAATTTGGGTGGTCATCGGATAATATTTAGCGGGTAAAATAGACCATATCTTTTTTGTTGAAAAAATTTAAAAATTTTCATTAAACCGCGAATATTTTATATCCCGGGGAACTCACAAAGCCATGACAAGGTTACTTCTGATCTTTACATTGATGTTAAGATCCAAAAAATCGAATATATATCAAATATATGCGATATATATGTCTATCAAAGAAGATATGCTTGAAAGATCTCATATATGTCGAGAACGGCTGAACTGATTTCGACAGTTCTCATTAATTCAGAATGGCCTCTTGGCAGGAAAGGAAAAACGTCTAAAAAACGCATACAAAAAGATGAAAATATTGATTTTGTAAAATTTTCTCATATTTTTTCCATTTTGTCATATTTTTGGCATATTTTCGTTTTGAATTAAACATTTGGTAATATTTCTACAGCTAACAAAACTAAGTAGTTAGGATATCATATACAGATCGCATTTATGGCCCGATCCTTACGAAATTTTGCATGGGGATAAGATGAGGATCAGAATCAGAGGGTTGCAACGAGTATGCAAAAATTCAAGCATACTCGGTTTCTTACATGATTTTTGTTGATGCAGTCGTTTAGTTTAATCTGAATGAAATGACCGTTTTCGCTTCTGATCGAATCGAACGCTCAGTTTGAATCACTTCACTCACAATCAAACATGAGCGTTGGAGACGGTTTGAAGCGTTCAGCAACATGAGTTGATCCGTCACATGAATGTAAATGAGCAATCACAACCGTGATTGTCTTCTTTGAATCGAGTTCGCTCAACGTCATTGTTTATTCAACCATTTAATCAAGTTGGGACAGTTTATTTTGACTTTTTTAATATTTGAAATGGAAGAATATTGTGATAGTGCGACCGAAATTGTTGCAATTAGAAACTACACAGGTGTAGGTAAACGAAAAGGTCGAAGTTTGTGAAAAATCTTGACTAATATTGTAAAATAAAAAATATTTAAACATTTTTAGATTTCTAAATACCAATGATGTGTTTCTTTATAAAAAAAATTTAATTTTGTTTTTTTTTTTTTTCAAATAAGTTACTGAAGTCTATCATACCAAAAACACAAATAAAATGAATAATTGTATGCTTATTATATATAATTTTTACCAATTTCTTTAATGGGGACATATTTAAGTTATGAAATCCTTAGTAAAATTACAATCATGATCTCGCTCAGATTCGAACATTTGTGTTTTAATCATATCAAATCACTCACTTAACTAGGATAAATAAAACCGATCAGACTCATCATACATGATCGACCCGTTATGAACAATTCAACATAAGTTCGTAAACAAATGACTCATGTGAGCTGTTTGATTGTGAACACAAAACTTCGATCAATACATGTTTGATCACAACTTTATCGTATGACTTGAGCAACTCGAATGAACATGTTACATCTGACCGACTGATTAAGTTTGATTGTATTTCCACTGTGTGTGATCAAGCCTACTCAATCATATTCATTGCAGCCCTCTGGTCAGAATAGAAGCCTATTCTTTTTGGAGATGATCGCCATATATTTGGGGGGTTGAAATGGACCAAAAAAACTGCAAAATTGTCAGAAGGTCGTAATTATCGCCCGATCCTCACGCACATTTGAATGGGGATTACCGGACATTGCAAAAGCCAAGCAGTTTTGGATGGCCATCCAAAAATATTCAATGTGTGAAGGAGTTTGTCAACTTTTGTAGACAAAATACGAAAATGTCCATTCCAGTGACTTTTTGGAGAATTCACAAATACAGGAAAGACGCACTTCTGACTATTTCGTTAACGCTAATTTCTTTGAAGAATATAGTCAAATGACTGTATCTCATATAGATGCGTTTCAGTCAAAAACCAATAATAAATGTTAATATTTTGCCACTTCTGAGAGATTATAGGTCTTTGGGAAATATTGGTTCCAGATCTAGGAAGACCATTTAAGTGCAACATCTACCAATAAATTGGAAATGAGAAAATTAGTTAAGGTTGCTATTATTCGAAAATTAGAGAACGAAACCTGATGGCTTTCTTTTATTATTTGTCACAATATCTTGTGGAATTCTTTCGAGTATCTTGCCTATATAAACTGTATCGTTTATTATAGTGTTGTAGGGTATTCAACGGTCGGCCCCGCTCGACTGTAGCCTTTGCTTACTTGTTTATCAATAACACCTTCAACATCAACTAACAAGTCCATTTATAAACAAGGGCATGCCACACAAAAATAGGATTTTTTTATACCCTCTACCATATATAGTATGGAGGTTATATTAAGTTCGTCATTCCGTTTGTAACTCATCGAATCATTTTAGACCCAACAAAGTATATATATTCCTGATCAGTGTAAAATACTAAGATGATTTAGCCATGTCCGTCCGTCTGTTGTAATCACGCTACAGTCTAAACGAATTAAGATAGGAAGCTAAAATTTTGAACAGATCCCTCTTTTGTCTGCCGGCAGGTCAAGTTCGAAGATGGGCTATATCGGTCCACGATATCGTGTAGCCCCCATATAACGGTACCCCGGATATTCGGTATTTTGATGATTTCAGCCACATTTTCTAATGGAATGGTCTGAAAATCCATACAAGAAGTTTCTTATGAGTATAGCCCCAATATAACGGTACCCCCCCCCCCCCCTTCATTTTGGCCACACTTTTCAACGGAATTGTCTGAAAATCCACACAAGGAGTACCTTGTGGGTACTTAAAACCTCGGAAGAGAATTATCTATATAGGTCCACGATATCGGTACCCCCGATGTTCAGTATATTGATGATTTCAACCAATTTCTTCAATGGAATTGTCTGAAATTGTACACCAGAGGTTCCTTGTGAGCAGTTTACCCCCTGACAGAGACTTCTCTATATATATTAACGATATCGCATATCCCCCATATAACGGTACCCCCGATATTCGGTATTTTAATGATTTTAGCCATATTTTCTAATGGAATGGTCTGCAAATCCACACAAGGAGTTCTTTGTTAGCACTTTAACCCCTGAAAGGTAATTGTCTATATAGGTTCCCATATATCGGCACCTTCCGATATTCGACATTTCAAAGATTTTAACAAAATTTTTAATGGATTTTATTTTTTGAAAATTTTCTAATTCATTCCAAATGGTGGAGGGTGTTCAAAGTTCGGTCGGCCGAGCTTATGGCTTTTTTACTTGTTTTTCTTTATTTATTTTTTTTTTTTTTTTTTGAACTCGTTTTTGTTCCATTCCATTAAATCACAAACTGCGGATTTAGGATACGATTTTAACTTTGCAAAGTGTATGTAAGCAATATTGACAATTTGGCAAATGTAAGTGTAAATGTAAGAGGAAAACAAAATGATAATTTAATATATTATCTTGTAAAGGCCCTACTATCTCCGCTTAAGGTTTAATAGAACTCCCCCAATGACACTACAACAATATACACTCTCTTTCAAATGTCACCGTAATTTTGCCTAAAATCAGTCAACCATATATTTACTACTAAACAACGAACCGACGAAGGAACGCGACGCAGTTTTCACCAAAAGCCCGGGCAGATATGGAAATGTGCAATCTATGTTCATACATACATACGTGTGCATCTTTGACATGAATTCTTGCGTTGATGTTTTTGCTGCAACTGACGCTCGAGATAGATGTCCATACCTATTACCTTGCTGATGTTGATGCCGAGGTTGTTGTTGTTGTTATGCGTGTGTACGAGATGAATGACGCATAGACGTAAAATAACGTCATCTGATGGTAGATATATATGTATGTGGAGTCCATATTTTCATGCTTCCTTTCTTTTCAATGTTAATTTCTTTTTTTTTTTTGAGGGTGGGCTTGTGTGGTGTTAACGAGAGTAAGGGGTATAATGGAGATCTTGTGTTTAGGTCTATATGCAAATGCACTCCAAATTTTTGGAGTTATGGAAACTATAATAACGACATGGTGGGGACAAATTGAAGTTCCCGCTGCAAATGTCCTTTATGATTACTAATGAACCGAAATGTGGTTGGTGATAATAGTTTAAGATGTGTCTTGTCATAAGGTCATATTGAAATACTTTATGTATATGAACATGGAATTTATTCACAATTTAGTTAGAATAAGGAACTACTACAACTGTAAAATTTGTATGCAATTATTTATGTTTGGTTTCCATTGATTTGAATATGGTATCACCCTATTTAACATATTCCATTCGATAAATTCTCCTATTCTGTGAAAAAAAAATCCCATAAAACTTTTATTTTTTGGCGATTATTAGGAATAGTTATGTCGACTTTCGATTGGTGGATCAAATCTTTTTTTAAAGACGATTTAAACACACCCGCCTATGGCAATTAAACTTACTTTCGAAAGCATCGACGCAGATGGTTAAAATTTTGGTCATATGATATGCGTGTCTGAAATATAATGGTACCTCCCGATATTCGGAATCTTCATGATTTTAGTGGCATCATTTACCGGAATTATTTCAAACTTCATATTTAAAGTTCGTAATAGGTGCTACAGCCATTGACAAAAATTTTTGTATGCAGGTCCAAGTCTTCGTTTTGCTCCAATATAACGGTACCACCCGATATTCGATATTTTGATGATTTCAGCAACATTTTCACCGGAATCATTTCAATTTTCATATTGGAAGGTCTAAGTGAGTACGACAACCTATGGCAAAAAATTTAATATGCAGGTTCCAACTTCGTAAAGCCCCCATATAAGGGTACCTCCCAATGTTTAGCATTTTCATAATTTTAGCGACAGAATTTACGAGAATTATATCAAATGTCGTATTTGAAGTTCGTAATGGGTACTACAGCCTTTGTACGGGTTGCCCATATTCCACAGACCTTTGGGCCCATTCCAATCGACGAGGCTTGTCCGCAGGCAACATTCTTTGCGTCAATTGAATTTTGTACGGGAACAAATGCAAATCAATGCGAATAATCCGTTGTAAAGTGGACCGAGCCATGCCCAACTGCTGAGAACGACGTTTTTGGTATGTTCATGGGGACCTCTCAACACTGGCTCGTACGGCAGCGATATTCTCGGCAGATCGCCTTGGTCGACTTTTATATGGCCTCTTCGGATAAGAAAGAGCCTTACCAGTCGAAAATTTTTCGTATAAACGCTTAATGGTGTTCTTAGAAGGCGCACTTCTCACATTTTTTTAATGTTTTAAAAGCACGTTGAGTTTTCACAATTGACTTCTTCTGTTGAATGTAAATTTCAACTATTTCGCGTGGCGTGTATTGGTTCATGGTAAAAATCTGCTTGGACTGACGCTTCAAACGCGGTATGTCATTAAGCGATGTGACATCTCTGTCAAAAGTTATGGCGTTGCCAGATGGGTCCGTCGAATATGGGCAAACCTGTATAGCCCCCATATAACGGGACTTACCGATAGTCGGTATTTTAATTATTCTAGCAGCGTTATTCACCGGAATTGTTTCAAAATTTCATAATTAAGTTCGTTAAGGGTACTACAACCTATGATAACAAAATTTTGTATGCAGGGCCACGCCTTCATATAGCCCCTATGTACCTCCCGATACTCTGAATTTTCATGATTTGTGCGACATTATTCATTCGTATTTGAGGTTCGTAATGGTTACTAAAGCCTATGACAAAAAAAAATTTGTATGCAGGTCCACCTCTTTGTATAGTCCCCATATAATGGTTTTCATTTAAGTAGTTTTCGGATTTTTTTTTTTTTGAAATTTTTCAAGTTCCTTCCAAATGTTGAAAGGTATTAAAAGTTCGGCCCGGCCGAACTTAGCTGATTTTTTACTTTTTTTAGCACTTAAAATCATCGAGGAGGACATTAGCAGAACAATTGCGCGATGGACCCACATCCAATTTTCTGCATAAAACTAGAAACCAATAAGGACCTCAATATCAAATTTCAGCTCTAACCTTTCACCCAATACCAAATTAAGTATTATTTAGCTCTTTTTGCATGGTTATACTAGGCATTTTCACAAATTTGAGGATTTCAGCTCTGCAATTTCCCCCTTACCCAATTTGCTACCATTTAGTACAATTATAATACACATATCCAAAGTCACCTCCTTATCTGTAAACACCAACAGTGACTTTTATATCAAATTTCAAGATTTCATCTCTTTCCTTCACCCAATACCAAATTTAGTAACATTTAGTTCTTTTCGTACTAATATATGGGACGAAATTCTAAATCACAGCCAAATTTCAAACACAGATACCATCAATAATCTAAATATCAAATTTCAGTATTTTATCTCCATCCATTCATCCAATAATAAATATTGTACCATTCAGTACTTTTCGAACAATTATGGTACAAATTTCGGAAACAACCTCCCTATGTCCAGGCTGCAAGAGAACTGTGACCCAATTAAAAGATTACAAATTTCAAGCCGTTGTTACATCCACATCTCAATTCTACACACTAACATACACTTCAATAACAAAGGTGTGGACTCCAGCCCTATCCCTTTGCCCAATAAAAAATTTAGTACAATTTAGTACTTTTCTACAAGTATAGGTCGCATTTTCAAACCCCCCCCTCGAAATCTGAATCTTAGTTTCAAATTTCAAAATTTTATCTCGATCACTTCACCCAATATCATACAGTACACATTTAAAAACCACCACATGTCCTGGTTTCACAGCGACCATAATAGAAATTGTCAGATTTCAAGCACCATCTGTTCACCCAATATCGAATTGTACCAAAAACTGTACATTTCGTGCACTTGTAGCACACATTTACAAAACAAACCTACCACCAAGAGGGACCCCAATACAAAATTTCAAAATGCCAGCTTCATCCTTGCACCCTAACCAAATTTAGTACCACTTAATACAGTCGCACATTTTGTACACATTTCCAAAACTTTCTCATTCCAAATTTCTAGTTTATCTCACTATCCGTTCACATAAATCCAAATGTTACCGTTCTAGACGTTAAGTACCATTTTGGAACTTTTCGTTAACTTATAGTTCGAATATCCAGAAAAACACTTTGGTACATCTATCTTGCGCTCCATTAAATTCTCAGAAATAACTCATTCCGTTTTCCAGCACAAAATGTTAAGTTTTTAGTACATTTTAGTACTTTTCGCAGCCTTTTTAATACGAATTTCCAAAAACACGTCCTTATCACTCGTACACGCACCAAGACTGTCCATCGTGCTCTTTATATGTTTGCAATTGATTTATTTGCAGATTACAAATTCTCATAAATATTAAACCAGTAAAGAAAGTCTTAAAGTCGGACGGGGTCGACTTTATGATACCCTACACCATTTTGCTAATTTAGTAGAGCTTGTGACGACGTGTTTTCACTTTGAAGCTGGGGTAGGTTCAGCGGGGGCCAGAGTCGTCACAAAAATTTATTTGTTAGGACATAAAGAGAGAGAGAGAGCGAAGCAAAAATATTTTCTTAAAACGTTATAAATTTATTTCCTTAAATAACACTAAACACTACACTAAACACAATAAAATCACGTTCAGAACTTTTTACGAAGAACACTAAATCACAAAGTTCAGTCGAAATGTTAATAAACGGGTAGCAGTGGTGGCAGCTTGGCACAGCGGCGGCCCGATGAATAGGCGAGCGACGAATAGAGTGGCGGCAGCTTGGCACAGCGGCGGCCCGATGAATAGGCGAGCGACGAATAGGGTGGCGGCGGCTTTGGCACAGCGGCGGCCCGATGAATACGCCAGCGGCGAGTAGTAGTGGCGGCAGCTTGGCACAGCGGCGGCCCGATGAATAGGCGAGCGACGAATAGGGTGGCGGCGGCTTTGGCACAGCGGCGGCCCGATGAATACGTCAGCGGCGAGTAGTAGTGGCGGCAGCTTGGCACAGCGGCGGCCCGATGAATAGGCGAGCGACGAATAGGGTGGCGGCGGCTTTGGCACAGCGGCGGCCCGATGAATACGTCAGCGGCGAGTAGTAGTGGCGGCAGCTTGGCACAGCGGCGGCCCGATGAATAGGCGAGCGACGAATAGGGTGGCGGCGGCTTTGGCACAGCGGCGGCCCGATGAATAGGCGAGCGGCGAATAGGGTGGCGGCGGCTTTGGCACAGCGGCGGCCCGATGAATACGTCAGCGGCGAGTAGTAGTGGCGGCAGCTTGGCACAGCGGCGGCCCGATGAATACGCGCACGACGAATCGGGTGGCGGCAGCTTTGGCACAGCAGCAGCCCGATGAGTACGTTCAGTCGCCGTCAACGCAGCCCGAAGAATAGGGAGTATTGCTACAACCCTCACTTGACCCTGCGTTCAGTCGCCGTCAACGCAGCCCGAAGAATAGGGAGTATTGCTACAACCCTCACTTGACCCTGCGTTCAGTCGCCGTCAACGCAGCCCGAAGAATAGGGAGTATTGCTACAACCCTCACTTGACCCTGCGTTCAGTCGCCGTCAACGCAGCCCGAAGAATAGGGAGTATTGCTACAACCCTCACTTGACCCTGCGTTCAGTCGCCGTCAACGCAGCCCGAAGAATAGGGAGTATTGCTACAACCCTCACTTGACCCTGCGTTCAGTCGCCGTCAACGCAGCCCGAAGAATAGGGAGTATTGCTACAACCCTCACTTGACCCTGCGTTCAGTCGCCGTCAACGCAGCCCGAAGAATAGGGAGTATTGCTACAACCCTCACTTGACCCTGCGTTCAGTCCAGTCCAGTCACCACAAATAGTCAAGGCTTATTGTTTGGCTTACTCAGACTCAATTCAACCGAGGTTGCGCGCCTTTTCTTCCTCCCAATCACACTTGACTTACCAGCCATCAACAGAAGACTGATCTCGATTGTGTGAAATGCGTCTCCTTTTATACCTTTTTGGCTGGACAACGATTGTTGTTTTCTCATGACAGCAGCTGATCCCAATCTGACAGTTTTGCGTAGTTCCGCCATTTGCCACCAGGGGTTCCAATGTTGTATTTTAAGTATACTTCTTTCTACTAGGGGACAATAATAATGTACCCCAAAAACGAAAGCATGACTTTTGGGCGTTACATGGCATCTCTTCCTCCCTCTGATTTTTGATTCCTTGATTTGCTTTCTCTATTGCTATTGGGTTTCAATAGCCAGGAAGCCCTAGGGTGTTATGTAACCTTTTATTTCTCCGACATGGGCACTTTGGTTCGACTATATCTCGGTCGAATAGGAAGGTATGTTAGAGACCAATTGCAGAAGTTCGGAGAGATACCTTCACTACCCCGTCTGCTGATATTATTATGCGGTACTGCTTGCCATCTTGTTTAACAATTCGCTTCAGTTTGTGTCCCTTTTTCCAATTGTTTTTAAACTTCTCGATACGGCTTTGTAGGTTTTCGGGATAATTTGGCAGTTCGAGAAATGTGTTATCGTTCACGGGATTGTCTGTCGAGGACGATGGCGTTGACTCAGTTGGGATTTCAGTGACTGGCAATTTGATTGTACTTGGTGTGCTATTATTCTCCTTACTGGGTATAAACACTTCATCGATGGAAGGTTGACTGCTACACAATGTTGGCTGATGAGGTGCCATCGTTTGGCTTGTGGATGATGATGAAGACGACGAGGCTGATGAGGATGAGGATGACGATAAAGACGACGAGGCTGATGAGGATGAGGATGACGATCGGGAAGATATCGATGGTGATGACAGTTCGACAACGTGTCCCGGCGTTCCTGGTAATGATTTATCTTCCTTCACGTTGGGGGACCTGTGATCGTCCGATATGACGGCAGCATTGGATTGCGATGGAATTTGTACGTCATCACTATGCAACAGATTTGCTTGTTCGGTTATGTTATATAGCGGTGATGATGGAGGAACACCAACCAGCGTCTGCCATTGGGTCCACCACTCAAAACTAGGATCTTCGGAAACTGTCACAAAACTACTTGCGGTCGATCTGGAGTCTTCTTCTAAATGTGCGAAAGCATGTGAGGATGAAGTAGGAACCTCCTCATGTTTGTGTGAGGTGTTGGATATTGAATGGATATCTTCGGTGTTGATCTCTTCCCCTATCGCGGGTGTGGGTGAGGGCGTACGATGATTATCCGGCGGTGGGTTGGTTATTTCATATATTGGATTTTCCCCAGAGTCGGGGACCAAAAGCTGCACAGTAACTGTTCTCTCATAACAGCGAAATCCGAGATATTTGTATTGGCTATCTTTCTGACGGACAAATCCCAGACCATACCTTTTTGGCGGAGACGAGGAACGTTGATCTTCGTTATCCGACTCATCCAGCGAGGAATTATTCGAGGATAAGGGTGACTGTGCTCGCCGAGTCACTGAGGTTTCTAAGTAACCGTAAAACATACGCCGACATTCTTCATCCATTTCGAAATTTGATTGAGATTCATCCGACTCCTCCATATTGGGCCGAGGAAGAGTTGATGCGTCATCTGAGTCACGACACCATTCTTTACCCGGTGTAGCAGGCATTTCTGAGCACCTTGAAGTGGGTGTTGAGAGCACATCGGAAGCCGGCTTAAAGCTATTTGGCGAACCAAAACACGGGGCGTAGGTTGGTGTACGCGGGACGTCACTACTAGGCTGGGTTTCCTCGTTCAAAGAGTCAGTTTCATCGATATCGTCGCTGTTGTTTTCGGTCGTGTTACACTTTTGCTGTGGAACGTCATTCGGGGTTGTGCTGCACATTCGGTAAAATATTTGGTGCTGGGGCGATGAGGATTGACTGCTACCCTTTCTTGGATTGGGCTTACGGTATTGATTTGTTCTCCTCTTTCGGCTGGTACTAGGACCTTCGTCTAAAAATATTGTCCTTCGCCTTTGAGCCTCGACTTGTTCCAGATGAGCTCGAAATTTCTCCTTCGCCCGTTTGAATTTTTTCGTGTTGGGGCTATCTTGCTCCATCGTGATGTTGAAATTTTGAGAATTGCGATGGTCTTTGAAGTATGGGCTTATATTAGGACACTGATTAGTTTGGGTATTGTCAATTTAATGTCTAAAAATAAAATAAGAAATTATAATGAAATGGCATCACATAAACGTAAGTGGAACTACAATCAACATTCTACTTCTATGTCTACAATTTAATTTTGTTCTTCATAAAAAGGCTTAATTTCACTTAAGTGCGCGACGCGGGTGATGTTGTCTTTTCCTCGGACTACAACGATTACTGGAGATTGGAATTTTTGTACGACAAACGGCCCTCCGTATTTGGGCGCTAGTTTGGCGGCGAAATTTTCGACGGCCTTCGACTGAGGATGTAGACGAACTAGAACTTGCTCCCCAATCTTTGGTTTCCAAACTCGTCGTCTAAGGTTGTACTGTCTCCGCTGGTCTTGAGATGCTTTTGCCAAGTTTCGACGCACTATCTTAAATATTTCTTTCAACTCCTGGGCACGGTCTTCTGGTAAGACTATTCTAGCACCAGTTCCTGTTGTGAGCTGATCATATAATGCCTGGGGCAGTCGCGGTTCTCTTCCTTGTGTCAGGTATGCCGGCGAATATCCAGTGGATTCTGATGCACTAGTGTTTATGGCTAACATTATTTCGGGCAGCATATCGTCCCATGTATTATGTTGTTTCGAAACTTGTGCTATCATTGTTTTCACTGTCCGATTTGTCCTTTCAGTAGGGTTCTCTTGCGGGGTGTAAGGAGCCGTAAGTTGATGCTTTATACCCATTTCTGCTAGGAATTTTTCGAATTGGTTGCTAGTGAATTGGGTTCCGTTATCGGTTATCAATATTTTTGGAACCCCATATCTAGAAATAATTCTTTCTCTGCATGCCTTTATTAATCCCTCTGTCGTAGCCTTCCGCAATGGAACCAACTCCGTCCATTTTGAGAATCTATCCATAATAACGAGTAGCATTGAGTTACCGTGCTTAGATCGCGGTAGGGGTCCTACGAAGTCCGCACAAATAGTGGCCCATGGTTCCTCCGGGATTCTTATCAACATTTCCCCTGCTGGTTTCTGTTGGCTGACTTTATATTTTTGGCAACATTCGCACTGCTGGACATAACGTTTGATGTCCTGGAACATACCAGGCCAAAAATATCGGTTCGCCACCTTGTTGCTAGTCTTTCGCACTCCCAAATGACCTCCGGTGACACTGTCATGATTTTCTCTAAGGACCTGAATCCTTGATCCGGTGGGCACACACAGCTTCCATGGTGTGCAATCTTCATCGTTTATTTGCTTGGGAAGATGTCGATAAACATTTCCCTCAATGATGGTATAGTCTGGATACTTCTTCGGATTCTTGGTTATGGTTTCCTTCAACTTTTCTAGCCATGGGCACGGACTGGTGTCATATTTTACTGTGGCTAGGTCTAACGTTTCCAAAGGTGTTCTCGAAAGCGCATCCGCCACAACGTTCTGTTTTCCTCTACGGTATCTGATCAAAAAATTATATTGCTGTAGCTCGAGAGCCCAACGTGCGAGTCGACCTGTAGGGCTTTCAATAGAATTTAACCATTTTAGGGCCAAATGATCGGTAATAACTATAAACTGGTAACCCTCTAAATAGGGTCTCATGTGTCTGATGCCCCACAGTATGGCTAGACATTCCTTTTCAGTCGCTGAGTAGTTCTTTTCAGCCTGTTTTAAATGTCTGCTGGCGTAGGCTATGACACGTTCCACGTTATCTAACTCCTGTGTTAGAACTGCTCCAAGGCCATAGTTGCTGGCATCAGTTTGCAATATGAACGTCTTTGTGAAATCCGGACAAGCCAGAACGGGGGCTTCAGTTAACTTTGCTTTTAGGTCTGAGAATGCTTCTTGTTGTTCGGGACCCCATTTCCAATGTTTTCCCTTTTTAAGAAGACTAGTCAATGGTTGTGAAATTGTTGCAAACTGTGGGACAAATCTTCGGTACCAAGATGCTACTCCAAGAAATCTTCGTACCTCCTTTACCGATGTTGGAGGTTTCATTTCCACTATTGCGGCAACTTTATCTGGATCCGTCTTTATTCCCTCGCTACTCACAACATGGCCTAAATACTTCGTTTCTTTTCTGAAAAATTCGCATTTCTCAATGTTTATTCTCAGGTTAGCTGATCGCAATCTTCTGAACACTTCTCTCAAGTTCCGCAAGTGTTCCTCAAACGTTTTTCCAATGACGATGATATCGTCAAGGTATGCAAAAGCGTGGGGGTCCATTTCAGGCCCAATCACACTATCTAATGCCCGTTGGAAGGTTGCCGGTGCTGAATGCAAACCGAAAGGCATCACTTTCCACTGATATAGACCTTTACCAGCTACCGCAAAGGCCGTGTATCTTCTGCTCTCCTTCGCCATAGGTATTTGCCAATATCCGTCTTTAAGGTCCAGGCTACTCACGTATTTGGCATCCCGTAGTCGATTCAGTATTGTGTCGATGCGGGGTAAAGGGTAGGCATCTGGAACAGAACGTTTATTCAATTGGCGAAAATCCATACAAGTTCTCCAATTCCCATTTTTCTTTCTGACTAATGTGATGGGGAAACAGTATGGGCTTGTAGACGGCTCTATACATCCTCGTTCTTCGAGCTTTCTCACTTCGGCATTAATCACGGCTTGCATTGCAGGATTTCGCGGAGCATATCTTAATTTAATGGGTCGATCGTCGGTCATTACAATCTTATGTTCAGCTATTGACGATAGGCCATTTAATTGTTGGAACTTCGGGAGTTCCTGTGCCAGAAAATTTTCAACGATCTCACATTGCGTTTTACTCAATTCATCGTTTAAGAATTTAGGTCTGGGGGATACATTATTCGTAGCTGTCATTGTATCTATTACCTCTTTTGATGGGGTTTCCTCTCCTATAGCCACGGTACAATGCTCCGTTGATGTGGTTGGCTTACTTAATTTGACACTTATACCGGCGCAGTGAATGGTCGTGTGGAACTGTTTTAGAAATTCCAATCCCAATATGATGTTTTCCTTGAATTGCGGCATGATGAGAAATGTAACATCTGAGCTTTGGTTTCCAAATGTAACAGGTAACACTGTTGATCTTGTGATGTTCACCGTGGTGCCGTCTGCGAGGATAACATTTGCCTCATGCCGCGAATAAGTAAACCTTTTCTTGATTTTTTCCGCAAATTCTCTTTTTATAAAACAGCTAGTGGCACCAGTGTCGACAGTTGCTTTAATAGCTTTCCCCTCTATTAAGACAGTTGCAGTAAGGCGATATTCTTCACATTGCAATGATGTAATATTCTGGTTACTCTTCTTTGCCGGGGGTTCATCCTGCTGCGTTTCTGGATTGGATGAGCTTTCGTTTAGCACTTGGTCACCTTGATTGGTGCAATACAGGTTATTTCTAGAGTTGTCCGCACGTCGATTATAGTTTTGTTGATTTCGAGGCTGTTCTGACCGAGAATTATTTGGTATGCTTTCGAGTTCGTCTGCCAAGGAGATCAATTCCGAAAGTGTGGTAAAGTCTTTACGGCGAATGTACCATTGATAATCCGAATGCGCGTTTCTAAAAATTCGTTCCAATTTTGTTCTTCGGTCATATTGGTGTGCTGCATAAGATGCTGTATAGAGAGTACATATTCCTTAAACGGCTCCTTATTACGCTGTATCCTTCTCCTAATTTCATCCTCCAATTTCTCAAAGTATCTCGGTGGCAAAAAGAATTTCAGAAAATCACTCTTAAATTCGTTCCAGGTAGTCCAGTGTCGGTTGTTGTTCCTTAGCCAGATTAAAGCTTTACCTCGTAACAACTCTGGCATTACTTTAATTATTTGCTTCAATTCCACGATGTACATTTCAGCCATTTCTTCTACACGTTCTACGAATCCAATAGGGTCCATTCCATTTTCAAAAGTAATATTCCATTTTCGGATTTGGTCGAGAATTACGAGTAACGACGAATTATTGGATGGCTTGGGCGGAGAATCTTTTTGAAATCCATATTCGGGGTTTGTTGGCGACATCTTCTGTACTTTTTGATCGTTTGTTACCCCTGTGCTTGACTCTCCATGTGACCTTTCTGCGGAAATGTGGGGAAGGGCGTACTCTGTTTTTATTGGGGATAATACTATTGCTTCTGCTCCACACGGTGTTACGGTTATAAGGGGTTGTTTTGTGACGGCTCGCAATGTCGGCGATTTGGTCGGACTGGTACTTTCATGTTTGTTCTGCAACTCTATAAGCCGTCTGTATACATCGGCTTCATGGTCGTTGTGGAGAAATTTAGCCCATCTTTTTCGGAGATCGTCCACTTTTCCAACTGGATCAAGATTGAATTCAGTAAGATATGTTACCAAGTCTTCTTGCTTTAGCATATAGGCCCAGGAGACCTTCAACATTGTCTTTTCGTTTGACATTATTTTTACTTGTTTCAGTTTTTTTTTTTTTTTTTTTTAACTGTTTTTTTTTTTTCACTGGGTTTTCATCTGTATTTGTCTAATTATTGTTCACTCATTTATTTATTCTTTCTCTCTTTTATAGTCCCTGCTCGGGCGCCATTGTGACGACGTGTTTTCACTTTGAAGCTGGGGTAGGTTCAGCGGGGGCCAGAGTCGTCACAAAAATTTATTTGTTAGGACATAAAGAGAGAGAGAGAGCGAAGCAAAAATATTTTCTTAAAACGTTATAAATTTATTTCCTTAAATAACACTAAACACTACACTAAACACAATAAAATCACGTTCAGAACTTTTTACGAAGAACACTAAATCACAAAGTTCAGTCGAAATGTTAATAAACGGGTAGCAGTGGTGGCAGCTTGGCACAGCGGCGGCCCGATGAATAGGCGAGCGACGAATAGAGTGGCGGCAGCTTGGCACAGCGGCGGCCCGATGAATAGGCGAGCGACGAATAGGGTGGCGGCGGCTTTGGCACAGCGGCGGCCCGATGAATACGCCAGCGGCGAGTAGTAGTGGCGGCAGCTTGGCACAGCGGCGGCCCGATGAATAGGCGAGCGACGAATAGGGTGGCGGCGGCTTTGGCACAGCGGCGGCCCGATGAATACGTCAGCGGCGAGTAGTAGTGGCGGCAGCTTGGCACAGCGGCGGCCCGATGAATAGGCGAGCGACGAATAGGGTGGCGGCGGCTTTGGCACAGCGGCGGCCCGATGAATACGTCAGCGGCGAGTAGTAGTGGCGGCAGCTTGGCACAGCGGCGGCCCGATGAATAGGCGAGCGACGAATAGGGTGGCGGCGGCTTTGGCACAGCGGCGGCCCGATGAATAGGCGAGCGGCGAATAGGGTGGCGGCGGCTTTGGCACAGCGGCGGCCCGATGAATACGTCAGCGGCGAGTAGTAGTGGCGGCAGCTTGGCACAGCGGCGGCCCGATGAATACGCGCACGACGAATCGGGTGGCGGCAGCTTTGGCACAGCAGCAGCCCGATGAGTACGTTCAGTCGCCGTCAACGCAGCCCGAAGAATAGGGAGTATTGCTACAACCCTCACTTGACCCTGCGTTCAGTCGCCGTCAACGCAGCCCGAAGAATAGGGAGTATTGCTACAACCCTCACTTGACCCTGCGTTCAGTCGCCGTCAACGCAGCCCGAAGAATAGGGAGTATTGCTACAACCCTCACTTGACCCTGCGTTCAGTCGCCGTCAACGCAGCCCGAAGAATAGGGAGTATTGCTACAACCCTCACTTGACCCTGCGTTCAGTCGCCGTCAACGCAGCCCGAAGAATAGGGAGTATTGCTACAACCCTCACTTGACCCTGCGTTCAGTCGCCGTCAACGCAGCCCGAAGAATAGGGAGTATTGCTACAACCCTCACTTGACCCTGCGTTCAGTCGCCGTCAACGCAGCCCGAAGAATAGGGAGTATTGCTACAACCCTCACTTGACCCTGCGTTCAGTCCAGTCCAGTCACCACAAATAGTCAAGGCTTATTGTTTGGCTTACTCAGACTCAATTCAACCGAGGTTGCGCGCCTTTTCTTCCTCCCAATCACACTTGACTTACCAGCCATCAACAGAAGACTGATCTCGATTGTGTGAAATGCGTCTCCTTTTATACCTTTTTGGCTGGACAACGATTGTTGTTTTCTCATGACAGCAGCTGATCCCAATCTGACAGTTTTGCGTAGTTCCGCCATTTGCCACCAGGGGTTCCAATGTTGTATTTTAAGTATACTTCTTTCTACTAGGGGACAATAATAATGTACCCCAAAAACGAAAGCATGACTTTTGGGCGTTACAAGCTCCGCATTACAATTAAAAGTTTTTATGGGAGAATTCAATCATACACCCTATGATTATAATTATAATTTAAAGCTCAAAGGACTAATATGCCGAAGCATTTGTATCTTTCAAATTCTGACTTGTATTGCCCATTTGGTGCACAATTAATTTGAAATCGGATAAAAATATATATGGGAGCTTTATCCAAATCGGAACCGATCTCGATAAAATTTGTCAAAGATATTTCTGAGCTGTATTTGATATATTTCCCTGAATATCGTTGTTACGGAGTGCATATTACGGCTGTGAGTAACAAATATGACAAATCGGATGAGCAGTATATATGGGAGCTATAGCTATATCTGAACCGATCTTCACCAAATTTGGCATACTATCTCCTAGACTCAATTCGGTCGTAAGTGAAAAATGTCATCCAATTTGTGAAAATATTAGATGTTTGGTGCACAATCAAAGGTAAATCGGACGAAGTTATATATGGGAGCTATATCCAAATCCAAACCGATCTCGATAAAATTTAGCAAATGTATTTCTGAGCTGTATTTGATATATTTCCCCAAATAATGTTGTTACAGAGTGCATATTACGATGAACAATATATATGAGAGCTGTAGCTATATCAGAACCGATTTCGATCAAATTTGGTATACT
This sequence comes from Musca domestica, assembly GCF_030504385.1. Lineage (NCBI taxonomy): Eukaryota > Metazoa > Arthropoda > Insecta > Diptera > Muscidae > Musca > Musca domestica. The sequence goes on along the minus strand of NW_026712219.1, from coordinate 6,555,980 downwards.
TATTTTCAGGTTCAATCTGATCGTTCGTGCACGGACTGATATTACACGTTTGGTGCACAATAAAAGGCAAATAGGACGAAGATATATATGGGAGCTATACCTAAATTTTGACCTCTAACTCCAATTTCAATAGGGTTCGTCCTTGGGCCAAACAAATGATTTGTGCAAAATTTCATCTGAATAGGGCAATAAATGCGAACTGTACTTTGTTTACAAAAATACATGGACAGACGGACAGACAGACAGACGGGCGGACGGACATGCATAAATCGACTCAGAATGTGATTCTATGCAGATCATCAAAATTAACCATGGGTCTATCTCGTTTCCTTTTGCCTGTTACAAACAAATGCACAAAGACATAATACCCTGACCACCTTGTGGTGTAGGGTATAAAAATATCAAATATCATGATTTTCCATATTATAAAATTTTTTCCAAAATACTGTGCCAACTGACAAGCTGACGGCCCTGTCATTATCCATCCATTTGCAGTTATTTGTAGATACGCATCACTTTGATTTATTTATCCACTTCAAACCAACAACATGCAAATACACTCAACCAAACATTTTGGTTCTTTAGTAGCAACAAAAAAAAAAAAAAAGAAAAAAACAACAAATAATAACGACGACATTGTATTTCATCATTGAGAATATAATTCGTTTTTTTTTTTGCGATTTCTTTGCAACATTCTTTTTTTACCAAACTGAGATTTTTGGGATGCCTGAGTGATTTACGAGCTTAAATTGTTTCTCTCTCATAGTTTCAGGAAAAAAATAAAATAACCAGCAACAACAACGTCATATTTTATGTTCATCATCAACAGTTGAATGATGTCGAAATCCCAACATAAATTTATGAATAAAAAGATAAATGTAAAGTGTATTTTGATTGAAAATCAAAGTCAAAATCAAGTCAAAGCAACTAAGACATGTAAATTGAAAAAAAAAAAAAAAAAACAAATCGAGATGCGTGATAAATTTAACTTTCATTAGAATATTTTCATATATTAGCAAGGTAATAATTTTGAATTGGTACTCGTTTTCTGGGTATATTATAGTTATTTAAAACTTATTTTGAAAAATTGTCCAAAAAACTAAAGCCATTTATATTCTTTCTAAGTCAACATAAAGTCTAATAAAACGAACTTAAAATTAAATTTAAAGGGATTGAAGCTAATGTTACGTTGATTGTGTGAATGTTGTATGTGGCTGTGATTGCGAACACCATGCATTGTAATTGATTGGAGTTTAAATAATTATTAAGATCGCTTATGAAGATGGGTAATATCGATCAACTATTTTTGATACATTCCCAAACAAAGCTTTAGCATTTTAGAACATAAACAATAACACCCAGTAACCTAAATTGAGGGGGCAAGTACCCCCTCTTGCACGATTTTTGAAATTTTCGGATTAATATGTTATGGAATCTGTTGATTTTAGTTATATAGCGAATTCGGAAATATTTTAGATAATTATACCCTACACCACAAGGTGGTCAGGGTATTATGTGTTTTTTGCATTTGCTTGTAACAGGCAAAAGGAAACAAGATAGACCCATAGTTCCTTTTGATGATCTGCATAGAGTCGATTTATGCATGTCCGTCCGTCCGTCTGTCCATGTATTTTTGTAAACAAAGTACACATCGCATTTATTTCCCTATCCAGATGAAATTTTGCACAGATCTTTTGTTTTACCCAAGGACCAATTGAAATTGGCTCCCATATATATCTTCGTCCGATTTGCCTTTTATTGTGCATCAAACATGTAATATCAGCCCGAATAATATGGAATGTTGCACATGCAACCAAATTAGGCCTGAAAATAAGTATACCAAATTTGATCGAAATCGGTTCAGATATAGCTATAGCTCTCATACATATTGTTCATCCGAGTTGTTATTTTTGTCCTCCACAGCCGTAATATGCACTCTGTAACAAAATATTTGCGTAAATATAGGCAATACAGCTCAGAAATACATTCGCTAATTTTTTTGAGATCGGTTCATATTTAGATATAGCTCCCATATATAACTTTGTCCGATTTATCTTCTATTGTACAGCAAACGTCTTATATTTGCCTAAATGGGATGGAATTTGGTGAAGATCGGTTCAAATATAGCTATATCTCCCATATATATTGTTCATCCGATTTGTTGAATTTGTTACCCACAGCCGTAATATGCACTACGTAACAACGATATTCAGGGAAATATATCAAATGCAGCTCAGATATATCTTTTCCAAATTTTATCGAGATTTGGATATAGTTCCCATATATATCGTTATCCGATTTTAAATTAATTGTGCACCACATGGGCAATACAAGTCCAAATTTAAAAGTTACAAATGCTTCGGCATATTTAGTCCTTTGAACTTTAAATTATAATTATAATCATAGCGTGTATGATTGAATTCTCCCAAAAAACTTTTAATTGTTATATGGAGCTCTAATAAATTAGCAAAGTGGTGTAATGTATCATAAAATCGGCACCGCCCGACTTTAAGACTTTCTTTACTGGTTTTGAAGTTGCTTTGGTTGACCTGCGGTATTTTTTGCCCATTTCCGGCGAAGCGCTTGCTTGAGGCGATCGACACTTTGGTATTTTTAGTGCCAAACTTGCTTTCCAAAATTCTCCAGACACAATAGTCCAACGGATTGGTATTCGGAGAATTTAATAGCAACTTTGTGTTGGAAACCATTCTTGGCTGGCACGTGCTGAGTGTGATGGTGCTGAGTCCTGTTGGAATGTCCAAAATGTTTGCGTGCCCAAGGCTTTAATACACCCTCCAGAATATTTTCGCGATAATATTCGCCATTTATTTTGATGTCAAAATCGCTTAATACGAGCGGAGAGCGACCATCGGCTGTTATGGCGACCCACACCATCACAATGGCCGGCGCTTGATTTCTGGTGCACATTTTCAGCTGACCTCTTTGGCAAGTAAACACGATCATTTTGTTTGTTTACAAACTGCTGGACAACGAATGTTTTCTCATCGGAGACAACCAAATAAGGCACTTCTCCACTTTCGGCAAAGCGAAGCAACTCATTAGCTCCTTTGAATCTATTTTCTTCCAGTTGCGGTGTAAGTTCTTGTACTTCTTGGAATTTTAATGGCTTTATCCGAGCTCATTTTTTCAATATTTGCCGAATGAAATATTACGATATGTTTAGCTCACGAGCCATATTTCGGCCACTGCTACGCTGTTCCGTTCAAGTCGCTTATTTTCTTTTCGAACCATTTCTGCTGATGTTACTGTTTTCTTCCGTCTACTTTCTTGACGTCGGGCTACGCTACCAGTATCACTGTAATGTTTTTTATGGATAGATTTATTCACATTTAAATGCTGGAGTACGCTAAGAGAAATCACACTATCACGCTTGAATTCCACCACGAATAACTTTTTTCTGGAAAGGTCTCACCAAAATGTTTTTGTACGCTTTAAACAATATAATAAGCTGTCAGTGCAATTTCACACAAAAGATGTGTTCATTCTTTTCGCCCAATGCTCATCCAAAATACTAGACTTCTGCCCTGACCTGAACTCTAGCTTTCCATGGCGATTGGGTTTTTAATTGTAGAGCGAAGACAACATCATGTGATTTTTAACGTTTTGGTCCGTAAATGTACATACATCTTTAAAAGCAATAGGATTTAATTTTTAATCCAAACTAATGCAATGAGTAAAAAGTAAAATGAGTATAAAATGAGAGAATGAGTAAAAAGTAAAATTAAATATTCTAAATCCAATTGAAAAAATCTCATGCGATAAAAATATGTCAAAAATACGCACTTTTTGTTGACATATTTTTAAGCGATTGTTCTAGATTTTATCATTTTCTGCTAAAATGCCATTCGGAATTGGTGAGAATTGTCAAAATCGATACTTGAGCTATAAGTGATCTAACTAACATCGCCTTCTATGGTATGTGAGATTTTAAATATTGTGCTAAATATCCGATATCTTGGATCAGCATCAATGCAACGGGCAGAAGTGACCTTCATGTGTATTTGTGATCTCTCTGGGATTAAGATAATCGGAAGTTATCGTATTTTTTATGTATTTCTTCCGATTTGTTATGGTCTGTTTCACCCACTAAATATATTTCAAATTGGTTGGTTTCTGTCCATCCCTAAAGTATTGCCTATGCAAAATTTCGAAACGATGGGTCTATAATTTAGCAACTAAATTTCTTCTATATTCGGTCCATTTTAACCTCTACATATTTCGTGTTTTTATACCCTACAACACTATGTGTAGGGGGTATTTTAAGTTTGATTGGGCCAAAAATTATGTAACACCTCGAAATATTGATTTCCCATATAGGAAAGTATATGGGCTGAGCCGAGCTGAGTCGATTTAGGTATATATGTCCGTCTGTCCATGTTAATTTGTAATCACTCTACAAGTCGCAATTATGAACCGATCCTCACGAAATTGAAAATGGAGGTGGGGTTTGGGTCAGAATAGAACCCTATTGTTTTTGGAGATGATCGCACGATATTTAGGGGTTGAAATGGACCAGAAAATGTTCCTGATTTGCAGTTGCTCTATAGGCCACAATTATGATCTAATCGACGCGAGTTAGAGTTTGGGACTGGGCAGAAACCTACCAATTTGAGCGGCCATCGGACAATAATTAGCGGGTAAAATAGACCCTAACTTTTATGGTAGAACATAGGAAAATTTCCACGAAGCCGCGAATATTTTTAATCCCAGCCAAATCACAACTACATTAAAAGATCACTTCTGACCATTACAGTGATGATAATAGCCAATAAATCGGATATATAGCAAAATAGGTACAATATATATGTAAAAGATTTGATCTTATTTGGTCCGATTTTCACAATTCTCATCAATTCGGAATGGTCTCTTGCCGGAAAAGGATAAAATCTAAGAAAATCTCGGGATAAAATACCAATAAAAAAGTTATACCTTTTGTTTCATTTTTGTCATACTTTTTTAACGCATGCGATTTTTTCAATTTGACTTACAATTTTGAATTTTAAATTTTCTAAATTTTTACACCCCCAAACAATACGTTTTGAGGGTACTATATGTATGTCGCAATTATCGTCCGATCCTCACGAAATTTTGTATGGGGGTGGGGTCGGAATTGAAGCCTATTGTTCTTAGGATGTGCATTTAGAGGTTTAAACGGCTAAAAAATTTAAAATTTTTCTAATTTTGTAGTCGTTCTATAGGCCACAATTGAAAACTAATCGACACGGAAGAGAGTTGAGGACAGAAAAGAAGTCTAGCATTTTGGATGACCATTGGATTATATTTAGCTGTAAAATGGACCACAACTTTCGTGTGCAATTGTTTTTTAATACTTCACAATACTACGGTGTGCGTTAATATTGGCCAAATTCTCCGGTTCAAAAACCTAAGGGTAACCTCTGGGCAGGCTCTTTGGCATTATTTCAAAAACCATGGATTTGGATATAAGGGGACATAGAACATATTGTAGTGTTGTAGGGTATCACATGGTCGGCCCCGCACGACCATGTGCGCTTTAAAAGTAGTTATTTTGGCTTGTAAATTTTAGATTCGAACCCATTTTTTTTTTTTTTTTTTTTTGGTAAGATTCAAGAATTTATTTTGGCTTATTCATTTAAAAGGAATAACTAATTTTTGGTTCACTGGTAATGCAGAAGGTATGTTGTTGCAATTATTTATTTCACTAGTAGTGCCGAAAGATTTACATGAGTTCAACAAATGTTTTTTGACACAATCAGCCTCTTATCTTGCGCTTATTGATCCATATACGCCTTTAAATTTCCCATAAACACCAAACTTTTAAGACACAATTCTCACTTCTTGTTACCATTTTCAATATTAGACATTGGAAGGGAATTTCCTTGTTTACACAAAAATACCCTTACATATTTATCCCTGAAGTCCTTTGGAAAACTAAATTGTGTAAAAGGACCCTTGAGTGGTCTTATTACGATGCAACTTCCTCCCCCTTTTATTTTAAAGGCATTGTTTTTCAAGTGTTTCGTCTAAATGTGTGTTGACCCTGAATGAATGAATGAACGAAGCTTAAATTTGTTTTGATTTTAATTTGCTTTTATTTATTTTTCTGCTCTTACGCTTCTTGATTGTGTGCATATGGAACTACCATGTTTAAAGGGGGAGCAGAGCTATCATGCTTGAATGTATGTAAGCAGTATGTACCTTAGTTGGTAAAGCAACTTACCGACATGGTAGTTGTTAGTGCTGTCTGTGTCACATGCAAACATAGCTGCTACCCCTGTTTTGTTAAGACGTTGGTTGGAAAGTCCACGAGATTTTCATTACCACAGAGGGTAAAGATGCGGATAAATATGGTACTTTAAATGTATGAAAACGTATGTGATTTGGGGTACTCACTCCGTAAATGCAAAGCAACATATGGGTCAATTCACATGCAGAGATATGAAATTTTAGAAGATTCAAATTGACAAGAATTCAAAGGGAAATCCGTACTTATATTCTTTGTATCCGCCTATTTGAAGGATATTGTAAATAAAACTGAAAAAATCCTGAAAATATATTTTAACAAGCGATCATACGTTGAGTGTCAGATATTACATGTTTATATCCTTTGCCTTATAGATACAGTAGGATGTATACACAGGGTGAGCTAAAAAAACTGCAACAAAATCAAACACCACTATTTTTTAATTTTTTATTAAATGAAAGCAAAAAACGTCGAAAATAGCATCAAATTTTAGAATAAATTTAGATTAGTTTGAATTGGTCACCTTTGCCACGAATTATGGCCTTCAAACGGCCAATGGAACCTTTGCACGCTGCCCGATTATTGCTCTGCGGTATTTTGTCCCATTCTCGGCGAAGCGCTTGCTTGAGGTTATCGACACTTTGGTATTTTTTCGTGCCAACCTTGCTTTCCAAAATACTCCATATACAATAGTCCAACGGATTGGTATATGGAGATTTTGGTGCTGAGTCCTGTTGATATATCCAAGGTCTGCGGCCAAATGTCTGTGTGCCCAATGATTTAATACACCCTCCAGAAATTTTCGCGATAACATATGGCATTTCGATTAAAACAAGCGGAGAGCGACCATTGACTGTTATGGCGACCCATACCATCATCATGACTGGTGGCCAAGGTGCACATTTTCAGCTGACCTCTTGGGCAAGTAAACATGCCAAATTCAGCAGTTCACCATTTTTGGCCAAGCGAATCAACTGTTTAGCTCTTGTGAGTCCATTTTCTTTCTGTTGCGGTGTAGGTTCTTGCACTTTTTAGTATTTCAATGTCTTTACCCGAGCTTATTTTTCAATATTTGCCGAATGGAATATTGCGATATGTTCAGCTCACGAGCAACTTGATCGAAAGCCACTGCGACGTGGGTTTCGATCAAGTCGCTTTTTCACTTTTCGAACAATTTCTGCCGATGTTGCAGTTCTCTTGACGTCGGGCTACGTTACCAGTATCACGGTGACAAGCGATGGTATGAGACACAAAAAAATTGTTCACGTTTTAATGCTGGAGTGCTCTAACTTGCGGTTTTCCAGTCAAATATAATGAAATCACACTATCACGCTTAAATTCCATCACGAATAACTTTTTTTCTGATTTTTTTTTTACCAAATGTTTTTGCACGCTTGTAAATAATATAATGAGCTGTCACTGGAATAATTCCCACAGCTGTCGGACAAGAGGCTTAGAAATGACAGCAGCCTAAAATTGGTTGCAGTTTTTTTTTTCATTTCATAATAGGATGCCACAATAGAATAAGATAAGACCTAAATGATCTTCATCAAAATGTCGAATTTGAACCTCTTTCAAATTTTGACAAAATTTAGAGTCGATCTAGCCATAGCTGTCCTTTTATAAATTTACTATCCATTTTGCAACGCAACTTCTCTATCTGCAAGATCTCTCTGAAAGCGCCATACAACGTCAACGTTTGCCTCAGTGCGTTCGTCGTCTACAGTTTTATTGACAATTGGTTGTTTATTTATTTTGATTTATTTCATGTGGAAATCATTTGCAGTTCGTTCATCATCCGCCTTGTACCCAGCCATCAGACAGACAAACAGACCCAGTAGTCAAAGCATTTTTAAGGACTTCTTTGATTTTGTCGTCCTTTTATCATTTTCAATAAGGGTAACTTTGTTGTTTTATATTTTGATTTCTATCGTCAAGTTATTGTTGTTATTACTTCGGCTCTTGTTGTTGTTGTTGCTTCAGTCGTCTTCTATTTCATTTGCTGCGAACAAAAAATGTTTATTCGATGGATGGCTTTGAGCTATTTTTATTACATTTATTTTGTTGCTATGAAAATGAGTACAATTACAAATGAAATGGATATTCTGTTGCCCTAACTCTACTAACTGTAATTTAAACAAAGGTTGATTATTTTCCCTTCGTTGTCATACGGCTCATTGGAATCGTTTAGATGATTCAAGTGCAACAGACAACGGAATGACAGAGTGAAATTAAGCATCGAAGTGATCGGGAAGGTTTGATTTATTTACTTCCATTTGGAAATAGAGAGTTCTGAAGTGAAAATCGATGTTGAAACAACTGGATTAATCCCTTTAATATGAGCTCATAAGACTTGAGTATTTATTATTCTTATACCAACCAGCCCTATGTACAGGAGTGAAAGCATAAATCTTGTGGTAGACCAAAAATATAAGAAAATTACAAAACGTCATAATCCAAAACACAAAAAAAAAACAGTAAAGAGAGTCCTAAAGTCGGGCGGGCCCGATTTTATGATACCCTACACCACTTTGCTAATTTAGTTGAGCTCCACATAACAATTAAAAGTTTTTATGGGAGAATTCAATCATACACGCTATGATTATAATTATAATTTAAAATTCAAAGGACTAAATATGCCGAAGCATTTGTATCTTTTAAATTCGGACCTGTATTGCCCATTTGGTACAAAATTAATTTGAAATCAGAAAAAAGATATATATAGGAGCTATATCCAAATCTAAGCCGATCTCTATGAAATTTGGCAAAGATATTTCTGAACTGTATTTGATATATCTCCCTGAATATCGATGTTACGGAGTTCATATTACGGCTGTGGGTAATAAATACAACACATCGGATGAACAATATATATATGGAAGCTATAGCTATATCTGAACCGATCTCGATAAAATTTAGCAAAGGTATTTCTGAGCTGCATTTGATATATTTCCCCAAATATTATTGTTAAAGAATGCATATTACGGCTGCGGAGGACAAAAATAACAAATCGGATGAACAATATATATGGGAGCTATAGCTATATCTAAACCAATTTCGATCAAATGTGGCACACCTATTTTCATGGGGCACACCTGGTTGTATGTGCAAAATTTCATACTATTTCATACGTTTGGTGCATACGTTTGGTGCACAAAAAAGGGGCAAATCGGACGAAAATATATATTGGAGCTATACCTATGTATATATATTTCAATAGGGTTCGTCCTTGAGCCAAACAAATGATATATGCAAAATTTCATCTGGATAGGGCAATAAAAGCGAACAGTACTTTGTTTACAAAAATACATGGACAGACGGACGGACGGACGGACGCACGGACGGACGGACATGCATAAATCGACTCAGAATGTGATTCTATGCAGATCATCAAAAGGAACTATGGGTCTATCTCGTTTCCTTTTGCTTGTTACAAACAAATGCACAAAGACATAATACCCTGACCACCTTGTGGTGTAGGGTATAAAAAAAAAACAATATGACTATAATAAACGAATTGGAAGGAGTAAAGATCGACATATTTTCTAATAGACAAAATATAGTCATCTAGTTGGTCCTTCCTGATCCTGGTTATCAAATTTTTACATTTGAATGAAAGGTATTTTTAGTGCCCACCTTGCTTTCCAAAACACTCCAAACACAATAGCCCAACGGATTGCTATCTCGAGATTTTGGTGCCCATCGTGCGGTGGAAATGAATGAACCTCATTTTGTAACCATTCTTGGATGGCGCGTGCTGAGTGCGATAGTACCGAGTCCTGTTGGAATGTTTGCGTGCCCAATGTTTTAATACACCCTCCGGAATATTTTCGCGATAATATTCGGCATTTATTTTGATGCCACGGTCGACTTATACTAGCGGAGAGCGACTATCGCTTATTATGCCGGCCCACACCATCACCATGACCGGCGCTTGAGTTCTGGTGGCCAATTGAAGGTGCTCATTTTCAGCTGACCTCTTTGGCAAGTAAACACGATCATTATACCCTACACCACAAGGTGGTCAGGGTATTATGTCTTTGTGCATTTATTTGCAACAGGCAAAAGGAAACGAGATAGACCCATAGTTCCTTTTGATGATCTGCATAGAATCACATTCTGAGTCGATTTATGCATGTCCGTCCGTCCGTCCGACCATGTATTTTTGTAAACAAAGTACAGTTCGCATTTATTGCCCTATCCAGATGAAATTTTGCACGGATAATTTATTTGGCCGAAGGACGAACCCTATTGAAATTGGAGATAAACGGTCAAAATTTAAATATAGCTCCCATATATATCTTTGTCCTATTTGCTTCTTATTTTGCACCAAACGTGTAATATCAGTCCGAATAATATGGACTTTTGCACGTACGATCAGATTGATGCTGAACGAAGTTATAATGCCGTCATGAAATGAAGATCTGTTAACATAATTTTCCAATTGATAATAGGTACATTGTTCAAAACAAACACGCATATGCTAGGCGTATACATGTGGCTGCAAGACCGACTGATACGTTCTAAATTGCATTTATATACTTTACTTTTGAATTTTTTTATAGAGTCCCATAAGTATTTTTAAATAACAGGGGGTTTGGTCAGTAAAATCGAATTCTGAGTCACATATTTTCTATACGTTAGAAGTATTACCATCAAAATCTTCCAAAATTTAAATAACAATGTTAAACTGGATTCACATCCTTATAAGATTATCGTTCTATCAATATGATAAACCTTCAAGTTCACAGCTTATAAAAAAAACTCTCTTCAATGTTTCCCCTTCAACCGTACGAAAAGAAATTGCAATTCTATGTTATTCCACTCCTAAGTGCTAGCAAAACAAGTCCATACTCTGCTTCCGTCAATCGTATCAAGTGGTAGATTGATATATTATTGTCAGTTTAAAAATTTTGCAGTTATTTTGTTATTGTTGTTTCCCCCCCATTTCACTTGGATTTTATTTACCCGAGTTTCATTTTCTATCGAGTTTTGTTGTAATTGTTACTGTTGTTGACTTTATTGAATATTTTCTTCTAGGAATTCTCCCCTTCGTTTGGGCGAGAATATTGCAATCTTTGGTAGCAAACATTTTTGATTTGTTTAATTTCGAATGATATATGGCTCCATAGCGGGGTTAAGAGTTATGTTCAATGTGGAAAATATTTTGTTCCGTTTGGTGGTTGTTTTTTTTTGCAACTGCCAAAGAGTTTGGGTTTATTAAAATTTCTTTACGATCTTCTTTGTCAGGGGAGTAACAGTCAAAATTGTTGAGGGTGTATTTTACATTACAGTGTTTGGGTTTTTGTTTGTTTGTTTGTGGATGGAACTCCCTTGGCATTTTTTGTTGCATTTTAATGAAATTGTTTGATTTGCGACAGAAATGATTTATCAACGACATTCAAATTGACATCAAACTAATATTTTAGTTTTCACTACGAAACTATTGAAATAAGGGGTGAAAATTGAATTTATGATCCAAAACATTTCAAAATTTATTGCATGTTATTTTTTTATTCTGATTAAATGTCACGATTTGAAATGTTGTCACATTGATTCAGACAAACAATTACAAGCTAAAAGTTATTTGCGGGTAAACTCGCCCCACACTTTTACATATTCCCCCATAAAATTCTGAAAAATATTTGAAGACAATATTTGAAAAATATCCTGCATTTTCCAAATTATTGAAAAATCTCCCATATAAGTAAGTGCATCCTAAAATTTTTAAAAAATATGATTTTCATTTACATAAATCGTGATTTTTGTAAGACTCTTTTAAGGAAGGCTTGAGCTGATATTTTGTGTTTTAAATAGTAGAAGTCTTTCGGGTAAAGATAACGTTCTTTTAATTATACCCTACAACACTATGTGTTGGGGTATTATAAGTGTGATTGGGCCAAAAATTATGTACCGCCACGAAATATTGATTTCCCACATAGGAAAGTATATATGGATCTTCCTATCTCGCCGAGCTGAATCGATCTAGCTGTGTATGTCCGTCCGTCCGTCTGTCCACGTTAATTTGTAATCACTCTACAGGCCGCAATTATGGTCCGATCTTTACGAACTTTAAAATGTAGGTGGGGTAAATGTCAGAAGAGAACCGTATTTCTTTTGGAGATGATCGCATAATATTTAGGGGTTGAAATGGACCAAAAACTGAAAAATTTCCTGATTTTGCAGTTGCTCTACAGGTCACAATTATAGACCAATCGAAGCGAAAGTTAGCATGGGGTTAGAGTTTTGAGCTGGGCAGAAGCTTTCCAATTTTGATGGTCATCGGGTAACATTTAGTGGTTGAAATAGACCATAGCATTTTTGATAAATAAAAGTCAAATTTTCCATTAAACCGCGAATATTTTTAATGCCGCCCAAATCACATATAGACGAACAGGTCAATTCTGACCATTACGTAGATGCCTATGGCAAAAATATCGGATATATATAGAGAAATATATACAATGTATATATACAAAGAAAGGAGATGTTAGGTAGTATGCTTATATCTCCAGAATGGCTGGAGCGATTTTGACAAATTTTGTAAAATAAGAATGCCCTTTTCGCATAAAAGTATAAAATCTACAAAAATCGCATAAGAAGATACCGATAATGATGTTAATATAGATCTTGTATTTTCTTGTATTTTGTGACATTTTTTTATTTTTTCATATTTTTTATCGCATGCGATTTTTTCAATTTGACTTATAATATTGAAGTGTATATTTTGTAATATTTTTGCACTTTACAACACAGATTGGGGTTATTATTTATATACAGATTGCAATTATCGTTCGATCCTCACTAAATTTTTTACAAAGGTAGGGTTAGGCTCAGAAGGGCTTCAAAGATGTCCGCAATATATTTAGGGGTTGAAATGGACCAGCAACTCAAGATGTTCCTGATTTTGCAGCCGTTATAAAGGTCATAAATAGAAACCAAAGGACATTAAATCCAGCATGAAGTTAGAATTTAAGACAGCGGGTAGAATGGACCATTACTTTTGTGTGAAAAAATACCAACATACATGTGATACCCGAAAGACACAATAGGCGAACTTCTAGCTTTTTTATGCTGATTCCGTTGACGAATATAGCCAAATTGCTTTTGGAGATGATCGCAAAATATTTAGGGGTTCAAATGAACCAAAATCAGAAAAAAATCCTGATAACACAATTGAAGCCAATCGACACGTCTGAGAAGATAGTTAAGCACAGTGAAGAATTTTAGCAATTTAGATGACCATTGGATTATATTTAGCCGTAAAATGGACCACAAAAACTAACAGCAGTGCTCCGTGACATAATTTCAAAAGCGAAATCTTCCAAAATGGATTTGGACATGAGGTGGCTTCTCACATATTTTAGTGTTGTAGGGTATCACATTGTCGGCCCGAACGACTATAGCCTTTTCTTACTTGTTCTTACAATAAGCAAGCGTATACCCTTTACAAATCTTAGATTCGTTCCAACAGTTCGTGTTTGGCCCTTCCATTTTTCAATCAAAATTTAGTAGTAGATTTTCAAACTTTAAAGGCTAGACTATTCAAGTTTTCCCTTTTTCGGGAAAAAGTAATAGGATAATGTTTACCAATTACACCAAAAAGTCTTCAAAATATTAATAAAATCATTGCGTAATGGATCCACAGCTAATTTTTCTGTCCAAAATCATTCAACATCTCTATATATAAACCCTTGAGACTAATAGTGACCTCCACATCAAATTTCAGAATTTCGACCTATCACTTCACCCAATACCAAACTTAGTGAAATTTTGCAGGCACATCCAAGCGATTTACGTCTCTTCATCCAAGACACCAAGGGAGAACCAAAATTAGTACCATTTTGTACTTTTCAAACAATTTTAGTACACATTTGCAAAACCAAAACCAGATACCAACGGAGAGCTAAATATCAAATTTTGGGACTCTATCTCTATTCATTCACTCGATACCAAAATAAATAACATTTAGTACTTTTGGTACAATTTAATTTCCACAGAGACCTCAATACAAAATATCAGACTCATAACCCTATTCCTTCTCCCAATTAGCATATAGTACCAGTATTTTGGTACAATTACGATACATGTTTTCAAAATCACCTCCATATCTTAATTCCAGATGGCAACAAAGACCTCAGTATCCAATTCCCAATAACTTCCTTCACCCAATAACAAACTTAATCCAATTAGTTCTTTTAGTAAAAATATAGGATGCATTTCCAGAACCACTTCTATATGTCCAGGTTAGATTAGAACCGCGAGGCGCATACCAAATTACAGCACCATCTGTTACCCAATACCAAATTGAACTGTTTAGTACCTCTTATTGCTTTTCGCTCAATTAAAGTACACATTGCCAAATCCACTTTCATATCTTAATTCCTGATAACCACAATATCATATTTGTGGATTCCAGCCCAATACCACATGTAGTGTCATTTAATACTTTTCCTACAAGTATAGGACCTTTTTATGTCCAGGCTGCATAAGAACAGCGACCCTAATACAAAATTTCAGATATCTCTTAGCCCAATACTAGTACTATTTATTGTATACATTTCCAAAACCATCTCCAAATCACAACCTCAGATTCAATCGGTTATCTAAATATCAAAATAAGGATTTCATCTCCATCCTTTTAACTAAGAAAAAACTGTGTACCATTTAGTACTTTTCGTAGAATTACGATACACAGTTTCAAAACAACCTCCATAGGTACATGCTACACAAGAACAACGACCGTAATACAAAATTTCGAACTCCAAGCAATACCAAATCCATATTTAATTCTTAAACCTACCACAAATAGGGACTCCAATAACAATTTTAAAATTACAGCTTCATCAGTTCAGTGTGAACCAACTGTTCTAAACCACTGCATATTTCAAACTTACTTTCCAACCTTGATTACCATACCAAATTTCAAGTTTTTGGTACCATTTGGTATTGTGAGTACGGATGTAACTCACAATACCAAATGGTACCATTCTAGTCTTAAAGTTCGAGTTTGATACCTATATTCTGCAATCCAGCAGTGTCGCTCAGTCTCAATTTCAAACTTCTAGTTTATTCCGTTCGTCCAATATAAAGTATTAATTTTTATACACTACAGCACTATGTTTTGGGGTATTATAAATTTCATTGGGCCAAAAATTATGTAACACCTCCAAATATTGGTTTCCCACATAGGAAAGTATATATGGATCTTCCTATCTCGCTCTGAGTTGAGTCGATCTAGCTATGTATGTCCGCCCGTCCGTCTATCCGTCTGTCCATGTTAATTTGTAATCAAGCTACAGATCGCAATTATGAACTTCACGAAATTGAAAATGGAGGTGGGGTTATGGTCAGAATAGATACCTATTGTTTTTGGAGATGATCACACGATATTTAATGGTTGAAATGGACCAAAAACAGAAAAAATTTCCTGACTTTGCAGTTGCTCTATAGGCCACAATTATGAACCAATCGACTCGAAAATTTACATAAAGTTAGAGTTTAGGAGTGGGCAGAAACCAACCAATTTGGGCGGCCATCGGAGAATAATTAGCGGGTAAAATAGAACCTAACTTTTATGTTAGAATATATGAAAATTTCCACTAAACCGCGAATATTTTCAATCCCAGCCAAATCACAAATACATTAAAAGATCATTTCTGACCATAACAGTGATTATAATAGCCAAGAAATCGGATATATAGCAAAATAGGTACAATACATATGTAAAAGAATTAATCTTTTTTATTCTGCTTATAAATCAAGAACCGCTGGACCGATTTTACAATTCCCATCAATTCGGTATGGTCTCTTGCCAGAAAACGATAAAATCTAAGAAAATCGTGGAAAATATACCAATAAAAAAAGGAAATATCTTTTGTCGAATTTTTTCAATTTTTGTCATATTTTTTATCGCATGCGATTTTTTCAATTTGATTTACAATTTTGAATTTTAAATTTTCTAAATTTTTACACCCCCCAACACTACGTCTTGAGGGTATTATATGCATATCGCAATTATAGTCCGATCCACACGAAATTTGCATGGGGTAGGGTTAGGGTCAGAATTAAAGCCTATTATTCTTAAGATGTACATTTAGAGGTGCAAATGTACTAAAAAAATATTTTTTCTAATTTTGTAATCGCTCTATAGGCCACAATTGGAACTAATCGACACGGAATTTCTCATCAGGAAAGAAGTCTAGCATTTTTAATGACTGTAAAATGGACCATAACTTTCGCGTGAAATTGATTTGATAACTTAACAACACTACCGAGTGCGTAAATATTGGCCAAATTCTCCGGGTCAAAAAACTAAGGGTAACCTCTTGGCGGGGCTCTTTGATATTATTTCCAAAAATAAATCTTCCAAAATGGATTTGGATATAAGGGGACTTCGAACATATTGTAGTTTTCCCCTTACAACACAGGTTGGGGTTATTATATACACATTGCAATTATCGTCCGATCTTCACGAAAATTTTCCCCAAGGTTGGGTTAGGCTCAGATGGGCTAGGTCTATTGTTTTCAAATATGTCCGCAATATATTAGGGGTTGAAATAGACCAACAACTAAACATTTTCCTGATATTGCAGCCGTTATAAAGGTCACAAATAGAAACCAGTGGACACGAAATCTCGCAAAAAGTTTGAGTTTAGGACAGCGGGTAGAACCATGGACCATTTGTGTGAAAAAATACCAGCATTACTTACAGGCGAAATCCGAAACACCCAAAATGCAAACTTCTGGATTTTTATAGCCTACATCACAAGGTGGACAGGGTAATTTGTCTTTGTGCATTTGTTTGCAACAGGCAAAAAGAAATGAGATGGACCCATAGATCTTTTTGATGATGATGTCCGTCCTTCCATCTGTCTGTCCATGTATTTTTGTAAACAAAGTACAGTTCGCATTTATTGCTCTATCCAGGTGAAAGTTTGCACAAATGATTTGTTTGGCCCAAGGACGAACCCTATTGAAATTGGAGATAATCGGTAAAAATTTAGATATAGCTTCCATATATATCTTCGTCCCATTTGCCTTTTATTGTGCAACAAACGTGTAATATCAACACGAATAGTATGGAATTTTGCACATATAACCAAATTAGGCCTGTAAATAAGTATGCCAAATTTGATCGAAATTAGTTCAGATATAGCTATAGCTCCCATAAATATTGTTCATCCGATTTGTTATTTTTTTCCTCCTCAGCCGTAATATGCACTCTGTAACAAAAATATTTGGGGAAATATATCAAATACAGCTCAGAAATACATTTGCTAAATTTTATCGTGGTCGGTTCAGATTTGGAAATAGCTCCCATATATAACTTCGTCCGATTTACCTTTTATTGTGCACCAAACGTCTAATATTTGTCCAAATGGGATGGAATTTGGAACTTTAGACCGAATTGAGTCCAGAAGCTAGTATGTCAAATTTCGGTTCAGATATAGCTATAGCTCCCATATACACTGTTCATCCGATTTGTTATATTTGTTACCCACAGCCGTAATATGCACTCTGTAATAACGACATTCAGGGAAATATATTAAATACATCTCAGAACTATCTTTGCAAATTTTTTTTAAGATCGGTTCCAATTTGGATATAGTTCCCATATATATATATATATATTTATCCGATTTTAAATTACTTGTGCACCAAATGGGTAATACAAGTCCGAATTTAAAAGGCACAAATGCTTCGGCATATTTAGTCCTTAGGACTTTTAATTATAATTATAATCATAGGGTGTATGATTGAATTCAACCATGAAAACTTTTAATTGTTATGTGGAGCTCAACTAAATTAGCCAAGTGGTGTAGGGTTTCATAAAATCGGTCCCGCCCGACTTTAGGACTTTCTTTACTGGTTTCTGCTGATTTCTTTGACGAATATAGCCAAATATCGTGGACAAGCAAATCATACAGGTGAGTCCAGATTTGCAGATACAACAGGCCCGCTTTTGGAGATGATAAAAAAAAAAAAAAATTTTTTTTTAAATGAACCAAAAACAGAAAAATTTTTTACTGGTCACACAATTAACACCGACACGGAATTTAGCATGAGAAAAGAGTTAACGACAGGGAAGAAGTCTACCATTTTGGATGACCATTCGATTATATTTAACTGTAAAATGGACAAAAACTACCAGCATGACAGAGTGCGTAGATATAGGGTAAATGTCTAACATATCGTCGTGTTGTAGGGTATCACATGGTCGGCCCGCACGACTATAGCCTTTGCTTACTTGTTTTTTTTTTTTCTCACATTTTCGTACCCTTTTAGTTCTATTTTTGCCCAGCCTCACAACACGCCCACGCACCGAGACTGACCCTCGTGCAAAATTTCAGGATTCTAGCTTCAGCCGTGACTCATATCATTTAAATTTGCCCAGTACTTTAAGCTAAAAAATCGTATATTCAAGGATTTTCGTATCTCTCTGACTTTACACTGTACAATCTTCCATAAATACAAACTTACAGCTATGACAACCAACGTGTAATGAATGATTCATACCACACACACATAACTACATCTGTACATCTGTGTATGTCGACTTGTGGCCATACAAATTGCTGTGTGATGGTTTCCTTTCAAAGTTCGTGAGCTCTGACACGATGAAATTCATTGTGTGATGAATACTCTGTGACTGAAAGCTTCCTTCATTTTTTGCCCTTTTGATAAAGCGCTAAAGTGTTTCAATTTCTTTGTATGCTTTTCTTGTATTTTCTTCTTATTTTGTGGTTTTCTTTGTTCGGAATTGTTTAGAGCGACTAACAGGCTGGCTGTTGGAATCATCATAAAGGCGAGTATATACACATATATACTCCTAGAAGGGGGGCATCATTCATTTGGAAGTGAAAATACTCCATATGTACATACACATATGTATATGTGAGTTGCTTCCATTCGGAATCTGCATGGAGATGAGTGTATTGTTGTGGATCACTTGACGTATTTGCTTGCCAGCCTGCCTTCCTGTCTGATATGATGTGCCTGATGAGTTAAGGCCAAAGTGCAAAGAATGAAATTGAATTTAATCGCAGCTATCTTAACCTCAAGTCAATGGATTACAATGGATGTGCTGGCAATAAAATTGAATGAACAAAAGATTCGTTATACGTTTTGAACTGTTCTTGACTTAACACATCAGGAGCACATTGATATATTTGCATATAAATCTTTTGTGTGTTGACGATGTAAAAATTGAACTCAAATAGTTAAATTTTTAAAAATTCAATTAAATTTTTTTTTCGACATTGAATATATTTTTTAACTTGCAATGAAATATGTTAATGTTAGTTTTAAGAAACTCCACCATATACAGTATGGATGGTATATTAATTTCGTCGTTTAAGACATTCATATCATAGACGGCATATTTCTCACATTACTTCAAAATATTATATTTAGGGTAGTGTGGCGAGTCTTGTATATGGGCCGCAATATAACAGGTGGGTTAAGATCAGAATGGAAGCGTATTTTTAGAGATGATCTCAAAATACAGGGTGAGTTAAAAAACTGCAACCAAATTCAGACTGCTGTCAATTCTAAGACATTCGTCCGAGAGCTGTTAAAATTATTCCAGTCACAGCTGATTATTTGGTGAGAATTTTTTCCAGAAAAAGCGTTATACGTGATGGAGTTTATATGTGACAGTGTTTTTTTTTTTTTTTTATATTTGACTGGAAAACCACAAGTGGCTATCATTAGGGCACTCCAGCATTTAAATGTGAATAAATCTTTTGTGTCTCGTACCATCGCTCGTTACCGTGCTATGAGCTCAGGGTAAAGCCATTGAATTTCCAAAAAGTGCAAGAACATACACAACAACAGAAAGAAAATAGACTAAAAGAGCGAAAGAGTTGCTTCGTTTGGCCGATGAGAAAACATTCATTTTCCAGCAGATCGTAAACAAAGAAAATGATCGTGTTTACTTGCCAAAGAGGTCAGCTGAAAATGTGCACCTTCGGTTGGCCACCAGAACTCAAGCGCCAGCCATTGTGATGATGTGGGCCGCCATAACATCCGATGGTCGCCCTCCGCTCGTATTAATCGATTTTGACATCAGAATAAATTGCGAATATTATCGCGAAAATATTCTGGAGGGTGTATTAGAGCCTTGGGCACGCAAACATTTTGGCTCAGACCTTGGACTTTCCAACAGGAGCCGCACTATCGCACTCAGCACCCGCCACCCAAGAATGGTTACAAAATGAGGTTCTTCGCTTCATTTCTATCCCACAATGGCCCACAAAAATCTCTGGATACTAATCCGTTGGACTATTGTGTCTGGAGTATTTTGGAAAGCAATATTGGCACTAAAAAATTCACCTCAAGCAAGTGCTTCGCCGGGAATGGGCCAAAATACCGCAGAGCAACATTCGGGCAGAGTGTGATGGTTTCATTTGGCGTTTGGAGGCCATTATTCGAACAAATCTGAACATATTCTAAAATTTGATTCTATTCCCGACTTTTTATGCTATCATTCAATGAAATTAAAAAAAAGAAAAGTTGTGGAGTTTGAGTTTTTTGCAGTCTTTTTTATCTCACCCTATATTCAAATCCCTAAATCAGTAAAATGTCATGATTTTGCAGTTATAGAACAAGCGACTTGGAATTTTGCAATGGGTTTGAATTTAGGACAGAAGCCAACCAATTTGGATGGTCAGTGAATAATATTTATCATATAAACCATTAAGTAAATATAAGAATTCGGGTGACGCCGACTTTATGATACCCAACACCACTACGAATATATAGAAGATCCAACTGTAACAAAAAATGGAAGTGGAAATTAATTTAAACTAACATTAGAAAACTACATCTTTATTAATTTCTACAAAATACTGAGGTAAATTTTTTGTTTCATGTGACTCCTTGAACCAAATATCGTTGCTATGGGGTGAATGTTATTACCTTCAGAGTACTTAAATATAAAATCGGGTTAAATATCTTTATAAGTCCAAATGTTGCGTCCCCGATGTATTATTTACAACAATTTAGAGGGTAATATATATAGGAGAGATATCCAAATCTGAAAAGATATCGATAACAAGTAAGCAAAGGCTATAGTCATGCGGGGCCGACCTATGATACCCTACAACACTACAATATATCAGAAGCCCCCTTATGTCCAAATCCCATTCGCTTTTGAAATTATGTCACGGAGCACTGCCCAGATGTTACACTTAGCATTTTGACCAGGGACATTTTCTCAACATTTAGGCACTCCGTCCTAGTGCTAGTTGTTGTGGTCCATTTTACAGCTTAATATAACCCAATGGTCATCCAAAATGCTAGAATTCTTCTCTGTCCTTAACTTTCTTCGCAGGCGTATCGATTGGCTATAATTGTGTGATCATAAATTTTTTTTCTGTTTTTGGTTCATTTGAACCCCTAAATATTTTGCGATCATCTCCAAAAGCAAGTGGCCCCTCTGTATCTCCAAATTTAGACTTATTTATATGATTTGCTGGGCTATGATATTTGGCTATATTCGTCAACGAAATCAGCACATAAAAACAGGTTTTCGCCTTTTGTGTATTCCGGATATCGCCTGTAAGAAATGCTGGTATTTTTTCACACAAAATTAGTGGTCCATTCTACAGGCTGTCCTGAATTCTAACTTTATGCGAGATTTCGTGTCCTCAGGTTTCTACTTGTGACCTTTATAACGGCTGCAAAATCAGGAAAGTTTTTAGTTGTTGGTCCATTTCTACCCCTAATATATTGCGAACATATTTGAAAACAATAGGCCTAGCCCTTCTGAGCCCAACCCTACGCTCTTGAACATTTTCGTGAGAATCGGACGATATTTGCAATCTTTATATAATAATCCCAACCTGTGTTGTAAGGTGAAAAAATATTAAAAAATATTATAAGTCAAATTGAAAAAATTGCATGCGATAAAAATATGAAAAAAATAAAAAAGATGTCACAAAATACTACAAAATCTATATTAACATCATTATTGGCATATTTTTCTGCGATTTTTTTAGTTTTTATACTTTTATATCAAGAGGGCATTCTGAACTGACAAAATTTGTTAAAATCGGTCCAGACATTCTTGAGATATAAGCATTCTAACTAACATCCCCTTTTATTCGCGGTTTAATAGAAAATTTGACTTTTATTTAACACAAATATTGTGGCCTATTTCACCCACTAAATATTATCCGATGACCATCAAAATTGGAAGGCATCTGCCCAGCCCTAAGCTCTAGCCCCATACTAACTTCCGTTTCCATTAGTCTATAATTCCGACCTGTAGAGCAACTGCAAAGTCAGGAAATTTTTCAGTTTTTGGTCCAATTCAACCCCTAAATATTATGCGATCATCTCCAAAAGAAATAGGGTTCTATTCTGACCCTAGCACCACCTCCGTTCTAAATTTCGTGAAGATAGGGTCATAATTGCGACCTATAGAGTGATTACAAATTGACATGGACAGACGGACGGGCGGACATACATAGCTAGATCGACTCAGCTCGACGAGATAGGAAGATCCATATATACTTTCCTCTATGGGAAACCAATATTTCGAGGTGTTACATAATTTTTGGCCCAATCAAGCTTATAATACCGCCAATACATATAGGGTAGGGTATAAAAACCTTATATCTTGTACAGTATCCATGTTAGGGAGTGTATAATACGCATTTGGGTGATTTAGGCATTACATTACAAAGGAGCTACAGCTGTATCTGATAACCCATTTTCACTAAATTTAAAGCACCAGACTGTATTCGGTCGGATATGACCACTTTCATCCTATTTGGACGAATATTACATATTTGACGCACAATAAATTTGAAATCGGACGTATATTATTATGGGAGCTATATCTAAATTTCATCCAATTACCATCAGTAGGGTTCGTCCTTGGGCAAAACAAATTATGTATGGAAAATTTCATTTCAATCGGACCAAAAATGCGGATTGACATGCATAAATCGATCGACAATATGATTTTATGAAGATCGTCAAAATGAACTATGGGTCTATAAAGAAGAAAATTTCCATTAAACTGAGAATATTTTTAATGTCAGCGAAATCACAGATACAGAAAAAGAGGCTTCAAACCATTAGATTGATGCTGATATTTAAGATATCGGACCGCTTATAACTCAAGAACGGCTTGACGGATTATGACAATTTTCGCCATAGTATAGAGGGTATATTAAGTCTGTCATTCCGTTGTAATACCTCGAAATGTAAATTTTAGACCCCACAAAGTATAAATATTCTTGATTAGCACAAAATTATATGTCGATTTAGCGATGTCCGTCCGTCTGTCCGCCTGTGGAAATCACTCTAGCTTTACTCAAATGAATTTTATGTCTACAGGACTTTTGGTATTGAAAAAGGGCCACGTACGGTCACGTTTTGGTATAGCCCGCATATAACGGTACCTCCCGACATTCGGTATTTTGATGATTTTAGCGACATTATTCACCGGAATTGCTTCAAATTTGATATTTAAAGTTCGAAAAGGATACTACAGAAAATTGTCTGTACAGCTCTTATATTTTAGCCTTTGCTTACTTCTTTTTGTATATTTCGAAATGTATATGTTTGCACGTCCATAAGGGGTCTATTTCAAAACGTGGACTAGAATTACAAACATTAATTTGAGAACTTGT
This sequence comes from Musca domestica, assembly GCF_030504385.1. Taxonomy (NCBI): domain Eukaryota; kingdom Metazoa; phylum Arthropoda; class Insecta; order Diptera; family Muscidae; genus Musca; species Musca domestica. The sequence continues at coordinate 6,532,088 of NW_026712219.1, read as the reverse complement.
TACAACATCTTAAAATACTAGTTAGCCAAGTAGATAAATTGGTAATAATTCTTGGGAGGGTATAATTCGTAGACCCTTCATTCTACTGTAAAGTTGTTATTGAAAATATTCACATGTTCATGGCGAATTACATAAAAATAAACAAATTGGAGATGGCAACAATCTCCAAGGTTACCCGCTAACACAGAAGCTATTTATTTAAATAAATATTCACAATGCACCCGGCTACATTTTCAACTTACATTTAATTGCATTTTCAACGTAGCAAAAGCAACATCATGGATATTTCTGCCCTACAAGAAGAACTACCTTTGCTAAGTTCTGATGACTTTGAAAATTTCAAAAAAGATCTATTGGCTACGGTTTACAACCACACCAATACTCAGCTATTGATATATCAACGTGGTAAATGTTTGAAAAATTCCAAAAATACAAAAACCAAGAAATCTAAAAAAGCTCCCACGGCACTTCTCAATGATGAACCCATGCCATCGGAAGAAATATTGGATGACATTAAATTGGACAAAGAACTGGATGCATTGCGGCATATTTATGAATTGGCCTATAATGAATTAACCAAAAAATTAACATCCATTGATGCTGATAATGACAACGATAATTTACCAAGTCAAACGACTGGTGGACAAGACGGCGAACTGATTCATGCCATTGAGTCGAGGCAACAAAATAACAACGAAGTCGACTTAATCACCAAAGAACTACGCGAAAATAAGGCCATACTCAAGGAGCTCAAGGAACAAATGAAAACGGAAAAGGCAAATTTCGAACAAAAGTACGTAAATAGAACGGAACGTTTGGAACACCTTCGTGACCAGTTACACAACATCAAACGAATAAATGATTTGGAATGTCGCCTTGTGGAGAAATGGGAGGCAAATCGTTTATCTCAAGCCACAATAATGGGACAAAACGAAGAACGTTCGTTGATGAAACAAATTGTCGATTTGCATCGTCGTTTGGCTGGTGAACAACGTTTGATTTGTGAAGTGGAGGCATTTCGCAAACACGAAGCTCAGCAGTTGCAGGAACAAATTGATCATTGGAATCGAAAATTTACAGATGAAAAGGCCAAGATATTTGCAAAAAATCTACAATTAAGTGAAACTATTGCCGATCTTATAAAGTCGCATGAAAAACATTCCGAAATCAAAGCAGAACGCAGACAATTTGTCAATGAATATCTGAAAGAGAAGGAAGAGGAAAGGAGGCTATATGAAGAGCAAATGTATCGTGTCGAGTGTGCTGTGCGTATACAGTCTTGGTGGCGTGGCACAATGGTGAGAAATGGCCTGGGACCCTATCGTAAGAAATCGAAAAAGGGCAAGAAATCTAAAGCTAAGAAGTAAAATATTTTGTGGAAGAATATAATATATTAAAATAAAATGAATGAATGAATCGTTGTTATTTTCATTGGAAATATGGTTCATAGATAGATAAAATAAGGTATAAGCATGGCGTGCCCATTTTTGTTGTTATATAGGTTATTTTTTGATTTCGAGAAAACTTTTTGTTAAACTATGACATATTTTCAATTCTTTATACCCTCCATCATTAAATAATATATTCTTCGTAGCTTCCTTAAAGTGTATAATTCGATGTCGTTTTAGCTGTGTCCATTTGTCCGTCTGTAGAAATCATGCAAGCGCTGTATTTGTTCTTGTTCTTTGTGGGTAGATAAAGTCCTCTCAAGAAGTGTTCTGTATAGATATAAAGGTACAAAAAGCCCATAAAATGGCGCTTTAAATTGTTTTTATACCCTCCACCTTGGAGAGAAGGGTATATTAACTTTGTCATTCTGTTTGTTGCATCTCTAATATTCGACGTAGACCCCCATAAAGTATATACAGGGTGAGATTAAATAACTGCAATCAGCTTCAGACTGCTGTCATTTCTTTCGACAGCTGTTAAAATTATTCCAAGGACAGCTCATTATATTGTTTACAAGGGCACAAAAGCATTTTGGTGAGAATTTTCCAGAATTCAAGCGTGATTGTCTAATTTCTTTACATTTTACTGGAAACCCACAAAAGGATATCGTTAGAGCACTTCAGCATTTCAATGTGAATAAATTTCGTACCATCTCTCGTTATAGTGATACTGGTAGCGTAGTCCGACGTCAAGGAATTGGACGGAAGAAAATAGCAACATCAGCAGAAATGGTTCGAAAAGTAAAGAAGGGACTAAATCGAAACTGAACATATCGCAATATTCCATTCAGCAAATATTGAAAAATTCGCTCGGTAAGGCCATTGAAATTCGAAAAAGAGCAATAAATTACACCGCAACAGAAAGAAAATAGACTCAAAAGAGCTAAAGAGTCGCTTCGCTTGGCCGAAAGTGACGAACTGCCGATTTGATTTTCTCCGATGAGAAAACATTCGTTTTCCAGCAGTTTGTAAACAAACAAAATGATCGTCTTTACTTGCCAAAGAGGTCAGCTGAAAATGTGCACCTTCTGTTGGCCGCCACAACCCAAGTGCCGGTCAGGGTGATGGTGTGGGCCGCTCTCCGCTCGAAAATTTTCTAGAGGGTGTATTAAAGCCTTGGGCACGCAAAAATTTGGCCGCAGACCTTGGACATTCCAACAGGACTCAGCTCGCGCCACCCAAGAATGATTAGAAATGAGGTTCCTCGTTTAATTTCCAGCGCAAAATGGCCACCATAATCTCCGGATACCACTCCGTTGAACTATTGTGTCTGGAGTATTTTGGATAGCAAGGTGGGCATTAAAAAATACCAAAAAGTAGATCACCTCAAGCAAGCGCTTCGCTGGGAATGGACCAAAATACCGCAGAGCAACATTCGAGCATTGTGTGACGGTTTCATTGGCTGTAGGCCATAATTCGTGCCAAAGGTGATCAATTCGAACAAATCTAAACTTATTCTAAAATTTGATACTATTTCTGACATTTTTTGTTTCATTCAATAAAATTAAAAAAAAAAAGTAAAAAAGCAGTAAGTTCGGCCGGGCCGAACTTTGAATACCATTTTACCATACCAATACCATTTGGAACGAATTAGAAAATTTTCAAATAAAAATAAAATCCATTAAAAATTCTTTTAAAATCTTTAAAATATCTAATATAGGAAGGTGCCGATATGGGGGGATATACGATATTGTGGACCTATAAAGACAAATCTATGTCTGCGTGTAAAGTACTCACAAGGAACTCCTTGTGTGGATTTTCAAAATACCGAATATCGCGGGGTATCGTTATATGGGAGCTGTACGCTATCGTTAACCTATATAGAGAATTCTCTGTCGGGGGTAAAGTGCTCACAAAGAACCCCTTGTGTACAAAGAACCCCTTGTGACCATTCCGTTGAAAAATATGGCTAAAAACATCAAAATACCGAACATCGGGGGTACCGTTATATGAGGGCTATACGATATTGTGGACCTATATAGACAATTCTTTTTGAGGGTAAAATGTCCACAAGGGACTCCTTTTGTGGAATTTCAGACAATTCCATTGAAAAATGTGGCTAAAATCATCAAAATAACGAATACCCTGGGGATACCGTTATATGGGGGCTACACGATATTGTAGACCTATATAGATAATTCTCTGCCGAGGTATAAAGTACCCACAAGGAACTACTTTTGTGGATTTTCAGACAATTCCATTGAAAAATGTGGGTAAAATCATCAAAATACCGAATATTGGGGGTACCGTTATATGGGGGCTATATGATATCGTGGACCGATATAGCCCATCTTCGAACTTGACCTACCTGCAGACAAAAGAGAGATCTGTGCAAAATTTTAGCTTCCTATCTTAATTCGTTTAGACTGTAGTGTGATTACAACAGACGGACAAACGGATGGACAGGGCTAGATCATCTTAGAATTTTACGCTGATCAATAATATATACTTTGTTGGGTCTAAAATGATTATTTCGATGATTTACAAACGGAATGACGAACTTAATATACCCTCCATACTTTTTTGGTGGAGGGTATAACAAGTAAGCAAAGGCTATAGTTGCGCGGGGCCGACCATGTGACTACACTACAATATGTTAGAACCCTCTTTATGTCCAAATCCATTTCGGAAGATTTTGCTTTTGAAATGATGTCACGGAGCACTGCCCAGATATCACCCTTTGCATTTTGGCCAGGGAAATTTGTCCAATATTTACGCACTTCGACGTGCAGCTATTTTTTGTGCTCCATGTTACAGCTAAATAGAATCCAATGGTCATCCAAAATGCTAAAATTCTTCCCTGTTCTTAACTCTCATTCTCATGCAAAATTCCGTGTTGATTGGTTTGAATTGTGTGATCAGGAAAATGTTTCTGTTTTTGGTTCATTTGAAAACCTAAATATTTTGTAGTTGTTGGTCGATTTCAACCCAACTAAAAATATTGCGTACATCTTTAGACCTTGCCCTCCTGAGCCTAACCCTACCCTTATGAAAATTTTCGTGAGGATCAGACGATAATTGCAATCTGTATATAATATACCCAACCTGTGTTGCAAGCTGAAGAAAATATTTCAAAATGGACACTTCAATATTATAAGTCAAATTGAAAAAATCGCATGCGAAAATATGAAAAAATAAAAAATGTCACTTTTTTATGCGATTTTTTCAGATTTTATGCCAAGAGGGCATTCTGAAATGACAAAATTTGTCAAAATCGCTCCAGCCATTCTGGAGATTTAAGCATTTTAGCTAACATCCCCTTCCTTTATTTATATACATTGTATAAATTTCGCTATATATATCCGACATTTTTACTATCGGCATCTAATTAAAGGTCAGAATTGACGTGTTCGTCTATTTTTGGTTTCGCCGCCATTAAAAATATTCGCGGTTTAATGGAAAATTTGACCTTTATTTATCACAAATGCTATGGTCTATTTCAACCACTAAATATTACCCGATGGCCATCAAAATTTGAAGGCTTCTGCCCAGCCCAAAGCTCTAGCCCCATGCTAACTTCGATTGGTCTATAATTGTGACCTTTAGGGAAACTGCAATATGAGGAAATTTTTCAGTTTTTGGTCCATTTCAACCCCTAAATATTATGCGATCATCTCCAAAAGAAATAGGGTTCTATTCTCAGGAAATTTTTCATAAGGGTAAGTTTGGCTCAGAAGGGCTAGGCCTATATATTTGGGGGTTGCAATGGATCAATAATTAAACATGTTCCTGATGAAACCAAAGGACACGAATCTCGTATGAAGTTAGAATTTAGGACAGAGTTTCAAAAGCCATAATGGATTTGGACATAAGGAGGCTTCTAATATATTGTAGTGTTGTGAGGTATCACATGGTCAGCCCCGCACGGCTATAGCCTGCGCTTACTTATTTTTATCTCACCCTGTATAAGTATCGGTTGTATTGTGAACATATATGCGTGTCGGCAACCGAATGGTATTTTTCTAACTTTATTTACCACATTAAAGTTATTTCGTCTTCGTTAATTTTTGTATTTGTTTGGAGCTTTTCGTTTAGATTAGTTTTTATACCCTACAACACTATGTGTTGGGGGTATTATAAGTTTGATTGGGCCAAAAATTATGTAACACCACGAAATATTGGTTTCCCACATAGGAAAGTATATATGGATCATCCTAGCTCGCCGAGCTGAGTCGATCTAGCTATGTATGTCCGTCCGTCCGTCTGTCCGTCTGTCCATGTTAATTTGTAATCACTCTACAGGTCGCAATTATGGTCCGATCTTCACGAAATTTGGAATGGAGGTCGGGGTTGGGCCAGAATAGAACCCTATTTCTTTTTGAGATGATCGCATAATATTTAGGGGTTGAAATGGACCAAAAACTGAAAAAATTCCTGATTTTGCAGTAGCTATACAGGTCGCAATTATAGACCAATCGACGCGGATTTTCGCATGTAGCTAGAGTTTAGGACGGGGAAGAAGCCTACCAATTTGGGTGGTCATCGGATAATATTTAGCGGGTAAAATAGACCATGTATTTTGTGTTGAAAAAATTCAACAATTTTCATTAAACCGCGAATATTTTAAATCCCGGCGAAATCACAAAGCCATGACAATGTTACTTCTGACCTTTACATTGATGTTAACATCCAACAAATCGGATATATAGCAAAATACGTTCGATATATGTCTATCAAAGAAGATATGCTTGAAAGATCCCTTATATGTCGAGAACGACTGAACTGATTTCGACAGTTCTCATTAATTCAGAATGGCCTCTTGGCAGGAAAGCAAAAACGTCTAAAAAAATCGCATAAAAATATCTCTCTAAAGATGAAAATATTGATTTTCTAACATTTTCTCATATTTTTTCAATTTTGTCATATTTTTGGCATATTTTCATTTTGAATTAAACATTTGGTAATATTTCTACAGCTAACAAAACTAAGTAGTTATGACATCAGAATATCATATACAGATCGCATTTATGGCCCGATCATTACGAAATTTTGCATGGGGATAAGATGAGGGCCAGAATAGAAGCCTACTCTTTTTGGAGATGATCGCCATATATTTAGGGGTTGAAATGGACCAAAAAACTGCAAAATTGTCGGCAGGTCGTAATTATCGCCCGATCCTCACGCACATTTGAATGTGGGTTACCGGACATTGCAAAAGCCAAGCAGTTTTGGATGGCCATCCAAAAATATTCAATGTGCGAAATAGTTTGCCAACTTTTGTAGACAAAATACGAAAATGTCCATTCCAGAGACTTTTTCGAGAATTCGCAAATACAGGAAAGACGCACTTCTGACAATTTCGTTAACGAATATAGTCAAATGTCTGTATCTCATATAGATGCGTTTCAGTCAAAAACGAATAATAAATGTTAATCTTTTGCCACTTCTGAGAGATTATAGGTCTTTGGGAAATATTGGTTCCAGATCTAGGAAGACCATTTAAGTGCAACATCTACCAATAAATTGGAAATGAGCAAATTAGTTTAAGTTGCTATTATTTGAACATTAAAGAACGAAAACTGATGGTTTTCTTTTATTATTTGTCAGAATATATTGTGGAATTCTTTCGAGTATCTCGCCTATATAAACTGTATCGTTTATTATAGTGTTGTAGGGTATTCAACGGTCGGCCCCGCTCGACTGTAGCCTTAGCTTACTTGTTAATATTGAATTTAAAGACAAAACTTGTTATTAATTATCAAATCATACTGTGACTTCTATTAACATATTTCAAAACAATTTTCATATATTTCATCTTCTTTTGATACCAGTACCATGTGCAAATTCGATGCCTTCATTCCAATATTTTCAAATTTATTCGTTAAACAAATGTTTGTCTTAGCCTAATTGAAAATGCTGTGGTATCAAAATGTTAATAACAAAATCGGTAAATTGATATTTTGATTGCCTCAATCTTATGCACACCTCTGTGAGTGGCGTATTTTCATCCCTTATCACCATATCTGAACATAAGCCTATAAACAAAAGATTTTAATCTATGGCATGGAAATTAACAGAGAGGCCATATCCAAGAAAACAAATGTATACCGAAATATTATTATCTAAGACATGCCGTTGCATGAGTGCCAAAAAAAAAAAATGCCTTGCTCCATGTATGATAATGATCGAAATCTAATATCTTACCTAGCACCAGCGTCCTCCTTGGAAAACCTTCCAATTCACCAAGGGATGCAAGGTGATTCTATTCTTGACAATGGCATAGTTAGAGAATATTAGCATATTAATGTCTACAAATATGTGCATGTCAGAGCATGCATTATTCGGCAGTAATATTAAAATATTTAGTGAACCTTCCCGAAAATTGCCACCAACAACAAATGAAAGCATGCTGTCAGCCATCAAACCACCAAACGGCAATTCAGTCAGTCAACCAACCAACAAACCATCCAAACGATAATGATTGCGTTTTATGAGGGCAATGAAAACCTATGTCTAACACTGACGACGATGATGCTGCTGATGATAACAGCGATTTTAGAATATTATTTTGAGGAAAACCACACACATACACACACAAAAAACACAGCCAAACTGGCATGTGTACAAATGTTCATTTTATGATATATATAAATGTTTGTGGATATGTTTTGGGTACTTATACGTATTTATATGTATGTAAATATCTTTGTATACAAAATATTTTCGGTTGACATCATAACTTTTATGAAATTAGTTTTCTTTTTTATAGGTTTTTATTTCATTTTCAAACCCGCATAACCTATTAGATGTGGTGATGCCCAACCGTTTGGACTTTTCCATATATTTGAAAGATTTTTTTAATGTTTAGAAATATATCAAATGGACCTTAAATATTGTAGCATTGATAGGATGTTATTTTTTTGGTGACTCTCGATATTCGGTATTTTGGATGATTTTTGCTACATTTTTCCACAGATTTGTCCAAAAGGCCCACGTTTTCGTATAGCACCCATATACCGGCAAACTCCCGATGTTCGGTATTTCGGTGGCTTGTAGCCAAACATTTCCTCGGTATCGTTCCAAATTTGATATTAAGACTTTCTAATGGGTTCTACGTCTGGTCGATGAATAGTGTTTATGTAGGTTCACTTTTTCCTACTGTCCTCATATAACGGTACTTTCAGATATATGGTGTTTTGACGATTTAAGATACATTTTCTACATTTCTATAATAGTTGGTATATATAATTTATAATGGGGTTTTTTAACCCTTGCCCATATAGGTCCACGGTTTACGTATAATAGTACTCAACGATATTCCATATTTTGATGATGATAGCCATATTTTTCCCGGGAATTGCTTCAAATTTCGAATTGGAAACTTCAACTGCATACTCTCACCGATCTTACTGGTATTTGTAATTTAATCTGGAACATGTTTGAATTCAGGCAATTTTATTTAAAAATGTGGTCCATGGCCCAATTATTAGGTCGTCCGATTAGCCCAGGTGATTTCACCCGTTCTGTCAAAATACATTTGTTTATATTTGAAATTCGCCGAAAAAAATGACAAGTTGTCATCACACAATAGGCCTGTCTGGTTATTTTCCTGCAGTAATTGTCCTGCAGTTTAATTATCTTTTGCTAGGAAAATAGAAATGAATTACACACAAAAATTTAGAATGAGCCATAAAACTAAACAATTAAGGTGAGAATACATAAAAGTTTTTTTGACTGGCTTAAGTCATCGGTTGGCTTTTTCGGAAAAGAACAAAGGACCATCTGGCCAATATCGAACTAAATCAACCTAAAACACCTTTACCAAAAGCCAGTCAAAAAAGCCGTACTACTCTTTGGCTTGTCATAATCGAAATATATATGTTTTAAATGTGCTTACACAATTATAAATCACCGGAAGAAGAAGAAGAAAAATAGAAAATGATCGCCAGAAGAAAATCACTGTCCTCTCTCGAGTCACTCACTTTTGCAGAACTTTTGTATTAAAAGTAATAGTTGTTACCAATTTTAGGGTAAACAGACACACCTTGTTCTGTTCTGGCTGCTTGACTGCAAATGTGATTTTTTATCCATTCCAAAGTACGAAAACACAAGGGCAAAATGGAGCACAAATTGTCAAAAATATTTTCATTGAAACGTCTTGCTTTCTGTTTAATTTTATTACTATGCTCGTGTGCTTTGTTTCGTATGCATTGCTTTGTTTTTCCCTAAGACAGACGGGCAAATTCGCCACAAAAAAAGATAAACTGAGGCGAGCTATTATTCGCTTCAGAAGAAATTTTGACAGTTCGAAGGAGTAAAACAGCTGATTTTAGGCCAATTCGCCCTTTACACTACCTAATAAATGGACCTTGATGTGGTCCCTACCAAATGGTATTTAGAGTTCGGTCAGGACGAACATAATGTTTTCTTACTTGTTTTTTTAATTAACTTATCCCCTTTTAAGTTTTTTAAGTATTTTTTGGGTGAAAAAAGAAAAAAAGAACTAACGATGTTATATACAGGGTACGATAAAAAACAACTACAAAGTCAAACGCCATAATTTATACATATTTTTTTTAAATTTGATTGAAAGAAAGCAAAAAAGTTCGGAAATATCATCAAATTTTAGAACAAGTTTAGATTTGTTCGAATTGGTCACGCTGCCCGAATGTTGCTCTGCGGTATTTTGGCGCAATACCAGCGAAGCGCTTGCTTGAGGTGATCTACACTTTAGAATTTTTAATCCCAACCTTGCTTTCCATAATACTCAAGACAAAATAGTCCAACGGATTGTTATCCGGAGATTTTGTTGGCCATTGTGCGCTGGAAATGAAGTGAAGAACCTCATTTTTTAACCATTTTTGGGTGGCGCGTGCTAAGTGCGATGGTACTGTGTCCTCTTGGAATACCCAAGGTTTGCGTACCTAAGGCTTTAATACACCCTCAATTATGAATAATATGAGCGGAGAGCGACCATCGGCTGTTATAGCTGCCCACACCATCTCCATGGCTGGCGCTTGAGTTCTGGTGGCCAAACGAAGGTGCACTTTTTGAGCTGATCTTTGGCAATTAAATACGATCATTTTGTTTGTTTACAAACTGTCGGACAACGAATATTTTCTCATCGGAGAAAACCAATTTCGGCAGTTCACCACCTTCGGCCAAGCGGTGTAAGTTCTTGAACTTTTTGGAATTTCTCTATCTCTACCCCGAGCTCGTTTTTCAATATTTGCCAAATGGAATATTGCGATATGTTCAGCTCTCCAACCATTATTCGGCCACTGCGACGCGGGTTTCGATCAAGTTGCTTCTTTATTTTTTGAACCATTTCTGCTGATGTTGCTGTTTTCTTCTGTCCACTTCCTTGACATCGGTCTACGCTGCCAGTATCAAGGTACCAGACACAAAAGATTTATTCATTTCCATCACAGATAACTTTTTTTTTCTGGAAAATGTTCTTCAAAATGCTTTTGTACGCTTGAAAACAATATAATGAGCTGACCTGGAATAATTTTAACAGCTGTCGGGCGGGTGCCTTGGAAATGACAGCAGTCTAGAATTGGTTGCAGTTTTTTCATCTCACCCTGTACTTCACAAAAATTCCCTATTTAAACATTTTTCTTGTTACGGGAGCTCTACTTAGTACGCATAGTGGTGAAGGATATCATACGAACGAACTTGTAACCTCATGAGGATCTTAAACTTATCGAGTTGCCCATATTCGACGGACCTTTGGGCCCATTCCAATCGACGAGGCTTGTCCGCAGGCAACATTCTTTGCGTCAATTGAGTTTTTTACGGGAACAAATGCAAATCAATGCGAATAATCCTTTGTAAAGTGGACCGAGCCATGCCCAACTACTGAGAACGGCGTTTTTGGGATGTTCTTGGAGACCTCTCAACACTGGCTCGTACGGCAGCGATATTCTCGGCCGATCGCCTTGGTCGACTTTTATATGGCCTCTTCGGATTAGAAACAGCCTTACCAGTCGAAAAATTTTCGTATATACGCTTAATTGTGGTCTTAGAAGGCGCACTTCTCACATTTTTTAATGTTTTAAAATCTCGTTGAGTTTTCACAATGGACTTATTCTGTTGAATGTAAATTTCAACTATTTCGCGTGGCGTGTATTGATTCATGGTAAAAATCTACTTGGACTGACGCTTCAAACGCGGTATGTCATTAAGCGATGTGACATCTCTGTCAAAAGTTATGGCGTTGCCAGATAGGTCCGTCGAATATGGGCAACCCTGTACTATTATTTTAACGTCTCGAGCTCACAATATTTGGTTTGTGGTCGCACACGCTCATTCTGCGCCGATGTATCACTTTATTTGGTAGTAAAGCATGCCTTTTCATGTTCAAACTACGGGTAATGCAGAATGTAATTTGTTTACGCTGCCTTTCAATCAATAAGTTTTGGCTGGGTATCAAAACTAAGCCAGTTGTGAAAACGGAAAATATCACTCCATTCCTTCTGGATTTTTTTTCGAAAACCTCAATGGGCCCACCTTCCAAATTTGATTTGGTCTTCCCTGTATTAACCAACTAAATGAAGCAACAGGATGAGGTTTTGAGTTGTTTTGTGAAACAAAAGCATGTGTGCGTATTGTATTGTGTGCGTGTGTGTATTAGTGTGGTTGTTCGTTTTGGTGTTTTGTTGCCGTGGTTGGATGCTGGGTGATGTTAAAAGTGTCATCAACGTTGTCAAAACAAACAATATTGTATGTAAATTTAAATTTTCATATTTTTAATGCGTTTATGCTAATCATGAACTCTGCCCCGTTTTGACACTGTCGGAACACTCTTTCAAGCAGTGCGTACAGGCAAACGGACGTACAAACATACATACGTACGGGTGGCTGTGAAAATGCATGCATTCTATATATTTGTATGTGTATGTTCCAACATCCATACATATGAATGACTGTGGCTAACCGCTCATTGTAAGCCGGAGGAAGCGTGTAAATAAGCTTCCTAGCTAGCACACATATTCAAATTATGTACACGTTTGTATCTGTGTGGGTCCATCTGGTGACACACTTCCTGGTCCCTCAGACCATTATTTGTTTTTTAACTGTCACATAAAAGATGTTAAACCATAATCATTTTACTCATGATTTTGAAGTTATTGCAATGGGCGAGTGTGTGTGTGTGTGAGTGGCACACACATATACTCAAAAACAATAATGTGAGTACTCGTATACCCCTAAATACCGACATTTGGTTAGCCAGGGTGGCGGCATCTATATTTGCATAATGACAGTAACATGTTTTTATGACTGAAACTTATTACAAATTTCAGTTCATTGTAATGCTGGGACCGAACCATACTTGCACACTCACACACATACACACATCAAAGTTTTCATCATTTTTGGATATTTTATTAACTCTTATTTTATTATGAGCCTCTCTCACACTCGCATCGAGAAGTTGCTTGAGTTTGAGTTGGCTAGGTTAAATAAAGCCCTTAGGTTAAAACCAGTCAGACAATAACAACAACAATATCCAGCTTGAAAATGAATTTGCATATTTTTCTATCAACTCACTCGCCCATACGTGGATGTAAATGTAACTTGTGTGTGTGTGTGTGTTTGTGTGAACTCACATAAAAGCCAAACAAAAATGTCATGTTTAATATCTGTTGGGGGGTTTTTAAAAATGCAAATTCGCATTTTTATACTCCGTTTTTCCGTTTTTGTGTGTAATAAAAATGAGACACTCTAGGTAAATATTTAACTTTATTTTCTCTTACATTAGCTATAAAAAGCCAAAATCTCATGAATTTGTAATTAGAATTTTCAAATTTTGTATAAAAATAATAATAAAGGATAGATTGACTTTTTTTAGTGTGCCGAAATATGTCAACAAATATATGTGTGTGGGTATTGTGTAATACTGCGGTTAGAGTGTTTATTAATTTCTTTTCCACATATGGTTATTCGCATTTATATTCAGGATGAAGTGAATTTTATATATAAACCACTAATATAAACTTGATAATGGCACAGGCATAAAAAAGATGCAATTTAAAATAATATTGAAGAAATTGGGAAATAATAACAAGATTTGGCTACACAGTATAAACCATAGTCTTTTTTCTTATGCTCGGCTTTCGGAAAACATAAAATGTCCATACAAAAAGCAAAAACTACTTTCATGTCTAAAATGAAATATCCGATCGCAGAAAATCGGATTCTTTTCCAAGCAGTTTTTTCTTCGGAAAAATGAAGTAATTGAGATTTTCTACAAAATGCTACTTCATTCAATTTGAGCGTTGAGGTATAACCGCTCGAATACTTAATGGGGGCTGATTATTCATATGACAATTTTGGAATATGCCCTATATCGAATTCTTTATTGGAACTTAACTGAAATTTCCCACTCCTCGATACATAAACTCTCATAAAATTTTCGGGATTAACCCAATGATTAAAATAATCACACTGTTTTTGAATTGAGGTACGACAATCTATTTTCCGAACTAATTGAGGAAGGGTTATTTGAGTTACACATTCTCAGGCAGAAGGTAACAATAAAGGTTTAAGTTTTTGTAAAGCCCCTATATACTGATGCCTTCGATATTTGTTATTATTGTAAATTTTCCTGACATTTATAAATTAAATTTGCAAAAAAAAGAACCTTGAATACCCTACACTATTCGAAATGAATTTGGCAATTTTCAAAAAAAAAAAAATCCGTTAAAAAATTCTTTGAAAACTTTAAAAATACCTAAAATAGCCGTTATATTGGGGTCTATACGACGTTGACTTACATAGACATTGTTTGTCATAAGACATTACCATATTCAAATTCTAAATTTGAAATTAACGGTGAATAATCATGAAAATACCGTATATAGGGAGGTACCGTTATATCGGAGCGACAGGAAGACCTGGACCTGCATAGAAAATTTTCTTATCAAAGGCTGTAACATATATTATGAACAACATCTCAAACAATTTGGTGAAATCGAAAAAATACCGAATATAGGGAGGTACTGATATATGGGGCCTATGCGAAGACCTGGACCTGCATAGAAAATTTTCTGTCGCTGACTGTAGTTCCCATGACGAACTACAAATACCAAATTGGAAACAATTCCGGTATATAATGTCTCTAAAAACATTAAAATACCGAATTTAGGGAGGTACCGTTATATGGGGGCTATACGAAGACGTGGACCTGGACAGACAATTTTCTGTCTTAGGCTGTATTATCCATTTCGAACTTCAAATACCAAATATGAAACAATTCCGGTGAATAATGTCGCTAAAATTATCAAAATACCGAATATCGGGAGGTACCTTTATATGGGGGCTATTCCAAAACGTGAACCCATACATGCAATGTTTTGCCACACGCACAAGGACCCGTAATGACCTACAAATACCAATTTTCGGACAAATCCGTGAAAAAATGTGTTATTAATCATCAAAATACCGAATATCGGGAGGTATCGTTATATGGAGACTGTACCAGATCGTGGACCGATATATCTCATTTTCAATACCAACCATCCTAGACACAATACAAATTGCTCTGCTAAATTTTGACGCTCTACGTCAAATAGTGTGGGCTGTATCGTGATTTCAACAGACAGACAGACAAACGGATAGACAGACAGACGAACATCGTTAAATCGACTTAGAATTTTATGCTGATTATGAATATATATACTTTATGGTGTCTACGACGAATATTTAAGGACGTTACAAACGGAATGACAAAGTTAATATACCCTCCTTTCCAAGGTGGAGGGTATAAAAATACATGAAATTGGGGTATCATCTTTATGGGGGCTATATTAAAACGTAGACCAACATGACCCACAAATGATTCTACATATAACCCATAGGCCTGTAGCAAAATTAAAAATCTATTCTAAATTTAGCGAATTATAGAGAAAAATATTTGAGGCCGCTTGAGTATGGCTGAGACTACGTACGTATGTGTGCTATTTTGAGTTTTCAATAGGTACCACCTTCTCCGGCAAATAATTCTCCATATAGGTTTACGTTTTCCTACAGCGCGCTCAAATACTGGACATTTTTAAAATTTTTAACTTCCCGATATTCGGTATTTTGACGATTTATGCCAAATTTTTTCACGGATTTGTCTGAAAATTGGTATTTGTAGGTCATAATGGGATCTAGCTCCTTTGGCGAAACATTGTATGTGTAGGTCCACGATTTGGTATAGCCCCAATATAACGATACCTGTCGATATTCGGCATTTAAATGGTTTTTGCCACATTTCTTCTAATGTTCATTTTACCCTAAGGTGGAGGGTATTAAAAGTTTGGCCCGGCCGAACTTAATGTTTACTTTTACTTGTTTATATTTTTATACCCTACACCACCAGTTTTGGGGTATTATAATTTTGATTGGGCCAAATACTATCTATGGATCTTTCTATCTCGCCGAAATGAGTCCATCTAGCTATGAACGTCCGTCTGTTCATGTTAATTTGTAACCACTCTACAGGTCACCAGTATGGCCTGATTCTCACGAAATTTAGCATGGAGATGGTGCTAGGGTCAGTAGAGAAGCCTAGGGGTTAAAATGTACTAAAAATAATTCCTGTTATGCAGTTGTTCTACTGGTCGCAATTATAGACCATTCAACGCGGAATTTTGCATGGGACTAGAGTTTAGAGGTGATCAAAAGCCTACAATTTTGTTTGGTCATCGTACAATATTTAGCGGGTAAAATATACGACATGCCATTTTGCATGATAAGGGAGTTAAGGACAGCGCAGAAGCATAGAATTTTGGAGACCATTGATTTATATTATTATTATATTTCTATAAAATTGTTTTGGATACGTATCAAAACAGCATAGTGTGTAAATATAAGGAAACTATCCCCTGTAAAAAAAAACAAGTAAGCAAAGGCTACAGTCGAGCGGGGCCGACCGTTGAATACCCTACAACACTATAATAAACGATACAGTTTATATAGGCGAGATACTCGAAAGAATTCCACAAGATATTGTGACAAATTATAAAAGAAAAGCATCAGGTTTCGGTCTCTAATTTTCGAATACAAATATTTCCCAAAGACCTATAATCTCTCAGAAGTGGCAAAATATTAACATTTATTATGAGTTTTTAACTGAAACGCATCTATATGAGATACAGACATTTGACTACATTCTTCAACGAAATTGTCAGAAGTGCGTCTTTCCTGTATTTGTGAATTCTCGAAAAGTCTCTGGAATGGACATTTTCGTATTTTGTCTACAAAAGTTGGCAAACTATTTCACACATTGAATATTTTTGGATGGCCATCCAAAACTGCTTGGCTTTTGCAATGTCCGGTAACCCCCATTCAAATGTGCGTGAGGATCGGGCGATAATTACGACTTGCCGACAATTTTGCAGTTTTTTGGTCCATTTCAACCCCTAAATATATGGCGATCATCTCCAAAAAGAGTAGGCTTCTATTCTGGCCCTCATCTTATCCCCATGCAACATTTCGTAAGGATCGGGCCATAAATGCGATCTGTATATGATATTCTGATGTCATAACTACTTAGTTTTGTTAGCTGTAGAAATATTACCAAATGTTTAATTCAAAATGAAAATATGACAAAAATATGACAAAATTGAAAAAATATGAGAAAATGTTACAAAATCAATATTTTCATCTTTAGAGAGATATTTTTATGCGATTTTTTTAGACGTTTTTTCTTTCCTGCCAAGAGGCCATTCTGAATTAATGAGAACTGTCGAAATCAGTTCAGCCGTTCTCGACATATAAGGGATCTTTCAAGCATATCTTCCTTGATAGACATATATATCGCAAATATTTTGCTATATATCCGTTTTGTTGGATGTTAACATCAATGTAAAGATCAGGAGTAACCTTGTCATGGCTTTGTGATTTCGCCGGGACTTAAAATATTCGCGGTTTAATGAAAAATGTTGAATTTTTTCAACACAAAATATATGGTCTATTTTACCCGCTAAATATTATCCGATGACCACCCAAATTGGTAGGCTTCTTCCCCGTCCTAAACTCTAGCTACATGCGAGATTCCGCGTCGATTGGTCTATAATTGCGACCTGTATAGCTACTGCAAAATCCGACATTTTTTCAGTATTTGGTCCATTTTAACCCCTAAACATTTGGCGATCATCTCAAAAAGAAATAGGGTTCTATTCTGGCCCAACCCCGACCTCCATTCCAAATTTCGTGAAGATCGGGCCATAATTGCGACCTGTAGAGTGATTACAAATTAACATGGACAGACGGACAGACGGACGGACGGACATACATAGCTAGATCGACTCAGCTCGGCGAGCTAGGATGATCCATATATACTTTCCTATGTGGGAAACCAATATTTCGTGGTGTTACATAATTTTTGGCCCAATCAAACTTATAATACCCCCAACACATAGTGTTGTAGGGTATAATTAATTATATTTTGGTATATAATTGTATGAAAAGCAAAAACAGAACAATAAATTTTTATTCTCACATCATATATCTTTAAATTGTTAAAATACCAACAAATGTATTTACCGAAATTAGTTATTTTGTGATTTAAATAAACTTCTTATATATGATAATAAATTACAATAAAATTTTGCAAAACTAATTAGCCAAATATAAATTACTATTTCTGTGAATTTAAATAAATACGAAAAAATATTGAAAAAAAGGACAAGCACAGTGGGTGCAGTGATACACCACAATATCATCGAAAAGTTTTTGTTCACGTTAAAAAAACAAACCTTGTGTCTTAAAAACTATTCTAAAAGACAATGCTTTTCTAAAATTTGAACCGGATATTCATTTAAACTCTAATTTAAATTTCAAAATATATAACACACTTTTTCACGGTGCGCTATCATTTAAATATAAAAACACACACTCATATTCATATGTATGGATATCGAAAGAAAAAACTACAATGTTGAGACTATGAATTTTAAAATACTGAAAATTAAAACTATTTAATTATTTATTAAAAATAACGACAGCACAACAAATAAAAACTTGTTATGTTCACATACATACCTCTCTGTCGCTCAATTATTCTGGTTCATTTGTGAGTGTGTGTGTAATGAGAAGAACAGATTTTATTTGCAATTGGCAAATATGATAGTCTCTTTGGTCAGTTTTACAATAATTTAATTTTAATTTATTTATACCAGGTATCATCTGTTGTTTAAATATTTAAAGGAGTTTTTGTGTTTGAAAACACATGTACACAAACGCGTGTGTATTTGTGTGTGCATGTGTGTATAAAGCATTTCATTAGTAGTTGATTAAATTTATCAAATTATTACAATAATTTGTTGGATTATTTAAAAACAATTTACAAGCCTTTATCTATTTGTGTACACCCACACATACGTATCGTAAATTTCAGATTTCAAGTTAACATACAGAAACAACATTATTATCATCATCTAAAATTTAAAATATGTAACATTCAATCCTAATTGAAATTTAATTTGTGCATTTCTCTGGATTTGAAAGGGTAAATACAATAAAGAAAATATCTGTTTCAAGTACGTTTTTCCTGTCATTTAGGAAAAGTAAGAAAAAACCAGTAAGGCAATGTCAAAATCGAACGAGCCGATTAGATGATGCCCTATGATGCCCTCAATGAATATTTAGTGGATCTCTCTTAACAAAAAAGTCTATAATGGGATTTATTTGAAGTTCATCATACCATAAGAGAACATTATTCAAATGCTTCTCATGGCTTTAATTTGTTTTCAGAGGAAACTAATATATGAGAGATTTATCCAATTCTGAACCGATTTTCACTAAATTCTAACGGAGGCATTTGTACTTCTTATACCAAACAGCATTGGTATAGAGTTCATGATATCACTACGAGAAGGATTATATTAAAAACAAGTGAAAAACGAGGCGAACTTAGATTCCCTACACCTTTGGGTAAGGTAAATGTGACAAGGATTATCAAAATACCCAGAATCGGTGGGCTGCAGAAAATGTGGACCTAAATGTTTAATGTTCTACCACCGGAACTAGCACCCCGTATGAACTACAAATTCAAATTTTTAGACAAATCCATGAAAAAATGTAGAAAAAATAATCAAAACAATGAACATCCATTATGTGGGGGCTATACGGAAAAGTGGAACCAATTTTTGCCAATTTCGGAGCTAGAACCCATAATGACCTACAATATACCAACTTAAAAAAAGAAAGAAAAATGCGAAAACGATAAGAATGCCGAATATTGATAGGAACCGTTGTACCAAAATGTGGACCGATATATATATATATATATATATATATATATATATATATATATATATATATATATATATATATATATATATATATATATATATATATATATATATATATATATATATATATACTGCTGTAATTTCTAAGACACTCGTCCGACAGCTGTTAAAATTGTTCCAGCTACAGCTCATTATATTTTTTACAAGCGTACGACAGCATTTTTGCGAGAATTTTCCAGAAAAAACCTTACCCATGCTTTAATTCAAGAATGATAGTGTGATTTACTCATATTTGGCTGGAAAACCACAAGCGGCCATAGTTAGAGCACTCCAGCATTTAAATGTGAATAAATCTTTTGTATCTCGTACCATTGCTCGTTACCGTGTTACTGGTAGAGTACCCCGACGTCAAGGAAGGGGACAGAAGACAAGATCATCAAGCAAGATCAGCAGAAATGTTTCGAAAAATATAGAAGCAGCTTCTTCAAAACCCGCGTCGCAGTGGCCGAAAAATGGCTCGAGAGCTGACCATATCGCAATATTGAACAAGTAAAAAAGCAGTAAGTTCAGCCGGGCCGAACTTTGAATACCCTCCACCATTCGGAACGAATTTGGAAATTTTCAAAAAATAAAATCCTTAAAACATTCTGTTAAAATTTTAATAATACCGAATATAGCCGTTATATTGGGGTCAACAGACAGATAGACGGACAGACAGACGGACATGGCTAAATCGACTAAGAGTTTTACGCTGATCAAGAATATATATACTTTGTTGGGTCTGACATGAGTATTTCGAGGAGTTACAAACGGAATGAAAAAGTTAATATAACCTCCATAATATGGTGGAGGGTATAAAAATGAGCTCGGGGTAAAGCCATTGAGATGCTAAAGAGATGCTTCGCTTGGCCGAAAGTGGTGAACTGCCGAATTTGGTTTTCTCCGATGAGAAAGCATTCGTAGTCCAGCAGTTTGTAAACAAACAAAATGATTGTGTTTACTTACCAAGGAGGTCAGCTGAAAATGTGAACCGTCGCTTGGCCACCAGAACTCAAGCGCCGGCCATGGTGATGGTGTGGGCCGCCAGAACAATCGATGGTTGCTCTCCGCTCGCATTAATCGACCGTCGCAACAGAATAAATGCCGAATATCAGCTCGAAATTCTTCTGGAGTGTGTATTAAAGCCTTAGGCATGGAAACAGGTTGGCCGCAGGTCTTGGACATTTCAACAGGATTCAGCTCAATCGCACACAACATGCGCCATGTGCTGAGTCCTATTAAAATGTCCAAGATCTGCTAGAATGGTTAAAAAATGAGGTTCCTCGCTTCATTTCCAGCGCACAGTACTCACCAAAATCTCAGGATGCCAATCCGTTGGACTATTGTATCTGGAGTATTTTGGAAAGCAAGGTTGACACTAAACAATACCAAAGTGTCGTTCACCCCAAGCAAGTGCTTCGCCGGGAATGGGCCAAACTACCACAGAGCAACATTCGGGCAGCGTCTGATGGTTTTATTGGCCGTGTGAAGGCCATAATTCGTGCCAAAGGTGACCAATTCGAACAAATATAAACTTTTTCTAAAATTTGATACTATTTCCCAAATTTTTTGCTTTCATTTAATAAAATTTAAAAAAAAAAATAAAATGAAAAATTTATGGCGTTTGATTGTGTGGCTGTTTTTTATCTCATGGAAGCTATATCCAAATTTGAACCGTACCAAGCATCATTTTTTGTAAAGTGCATATCACGAATGAGAGGGATTTAAAAACCAAATCGGATGAAGCTTGTATATGGGAGCTATACCTCTATTTGAACTGATTTTCAACAAATTTGAAGTATTTGCTTCTGGGCTGAATTCGATCGGAAGTACCACAATTCAGTCATTCAATAAACCTGAAAACCGTCGAAGGTATATATGAGAATTATATCGAAATCTGAACCGATCTTGTTAAAAATTTGAAACAGGTATTGTTGGGATGTATCTGATATCTGGTACTAAAGATTATTGTTGTGGTGTGCATATAACACACATGAGGGACTTAAACACCAAATCGGATGAAGCATATATATGTGGGAGATATATATGTGAACCGATTTGATGTACATGCTTTCAGGCTGAATTTGGTGGGAAGTGCCAAAATCCAGTCCATTTGGATTAATATTAACAATCTGATGCCCAATAAACCTCAAATCGCCAGAATATATATATGGATGCTATATCTAAAATTAAACCGATTCCCACCAATTTCATTAAGATTCGTCCTTGAGCCAAACAAAACAAATTAAACCTGCATTTTGTTTACAAAAATACATGAACAGACGGACGGAAGAACAGGCGGACTGACATACATAAATCGACTCAGAAAGTGATTCTATGGGGACACTCAAAAATAACTCTGGGTCTATCTCGGTTCCTTCTCCATGTTACAAACAAATGCACAAGGAAACAAGTAAAAAAGCTGTAAGTTCGGCCGGGCCGAACTTTTAATACCCTCCACCATTTGGTACAAATTTGGCAATTTCCAAAAAAAAAACCGTTAAAAATTCTGTTAAAATCTTAAAAATACCGAATGCTTATACGACGACGTGGGCCTGCATAGGCAACTTTTGTCATAAATTATTACAATATTTAAATGCGAAACTTGAAGAAAAATCTGTTTATAATGTAGCTAAAATCGTCAAAATACCGAATATGGGGAGTACCGTTATATGGGGGCTATACGAAGACGTGGACCTGCACAGACAATTTTCTGGCATGGGCTGAAGTATCCATTACGAACTTCACATGCGAAATTTGAAAGAATCCCTGTAAATAATGTAGCTAAAATCATTAAAATACCGAATATCGGGGGGTACCGTTATATGGGGGCTATATGAAGACGTGGATCTACATGGCTCATTTTTTGAGTTTGGATGAAGTATCCATTACGAACTTCAAATACCAAATTTGAAACGATTCCGGTAAACAATGTCGCTAAAATCATCAAAATACCGAATATCGGGAGGTACCGTTGTATGGGGGTCATATGAAGACGTGGACCTGTACGGATAATTTTCTGTCTTAGGCTGTAGTATCCATTACGAACTTCAAATACCAAATTTGAAATAATTCCGGTGAATAATGTCGCTAAAATCATCAAAATACCGAATGTCGGGAGGTACCGTTATATGGGGGCTATATGATAACTTGGACCTACATGGCCCATTTACGAACTTATCCTGCCTACTGGGAAAATATACATGTGTGCAAAATTTTAGCCTTCTATCTCAATTTGTTCGAAAGATAGCGTGATTACAACAGACAGACAGACAGACAGACAAACAGACGAACAGACAGACAGACAGACGGACATGGCTAAATTGTCTTAGAATTTTACGCTGATCAAGAATATATATACTTTGTTGGGTCTGACATGAATATTTCGAGGAGTTACAAACGGAATGACAAACTTAATATACCCTCCATAGTATGGTGGAGGGTATAAAAAGTTATAACCCTAAAGTACAGTCATTTCTTTATGATATGGAACCTACTCTGACAACTACTCATTTCGGTAATAATTATATTCAATTAAAACATATGTTGGAATAGACCATATAAAACAGAACAGAACACACACTCCGATTTGCCAAAACATGTTTTAAAAATTTATCAAATGAGTTCATGCGTGTTGTGGGTAATGTGTCTGGCCCTTCATGAAATGAGTGACACGTGTGTGTATGCGTGGTTCTAACCGGGGTCTTTAACCCTTTCTTCAGTTTCTGGCAAGTAGGCTTTCTCGTTCGCCCTTCAATAGGTTGGGGTGTGGAGTTCATCAAAGAGATTTACGTGGCAGTTTAATGTTTTTAATTTACGTATCGTCGAACGAGGATTTGCGTAGTCCTCAGAATGCAGAAGCCCTCTCCTCTCGCACACTCACACATTCAGCCACTTGGTAAGCACTTGCTGTTATCACACATGCATTCACTTATTCACAATTTCCAACACTCACCACACATTGGCATCAAGTGAATTGGTCGTGTCATCTGCACCATATCATGTGCTTATTTACTCCAACTCCAACTCCAAGCCATGGGGAATACCAAATCCTATGCCATACTAGCATTTTAGATTTGAAAGTGGCACAAACATTCACGTCTGGAAAGCAAGACAAAAAAATCGGAATATGTCATGTTTTGACGCACGTGTCTATAGGATTTTCGTTTGTTTTTTCCAGATTTTCCAAAAGTTTTTTTTTGGTTCATCATTTGTTGTGGGTGTTGGTTGCCTGGTTTTATGGCAGGCCGCCTCTTTGGCTGCAGAACCATGTTTCCATTTCTCGATCTCTTTTACATTACATTTCTCTATGCACGATTGCTGCAAATATTTGATTAGCTTTTCCTTTGTGAAAAAACAGACAAACTTTCACATGTAACGAACAGGCATACATACATAAGTATGTATGGAATGTCAGCTTACACATTCATTGAGTCAAATTTTAATTTAATTTTGTTGAACAGCTAATGAAATAAAAAATTCACAACTTAATTCCATGCAGCTCTTAATGAGTCACTTACGATTTATGTTTTTCAATGGGGATTACAACTAACAGTGTTTTGGAAAAATAAAATACTTTGGGTGGACAATTTAACTTTGACTTGGATATACCATAAATTTTTCACAAAATCAATAAACAAATTACCTTTTAAACAAGTAAGCAAAGGCTATAGTCGTGCGGGGCCGACCATGTGATACCCTACAACACTACAATATGTTAGAAGCCCCTTTATGTCCAAATCAACTTTGGAAGATTCCCTTTTGAAATTATGTCGAGCAGAACTGCCCAGACCAGAACAGCATTTTGACCAGGGAAATTTGCCCAATATTTACGTACTCTGTTGTGGTCTTAGTTGTTGTGGTCCATTTTGCAGCTTAATATAATCCAATGGTCGTCCAAAAGAAGAATTCGAGCTTCCCTGTCCCTAACTCTTTTCTCATGCTAAATTCTATGTCGATTGTGTAATTAGAAACTTTTTGTATCTCCAAATTTAGTCTCATCTACATGATTTGCTTTTCTGCGATATTTGGCTATATTCGTCAACAAAATCAGTATAAAAAGCCAGAAATATGCATTTTGTGTATTTTGGATCTAGCCTATCAGTAATAATTCTACCCGCTGTCCTAAACTCAAACTACTTGCGAGATTTCGAGTCCTTTGGTTTCTATTTGTGATCCTTATAATGACTGCAAAATTGGGAATATTTTTAGTTGTTAGTCTTCTCAATAGGCCTGAAAAAATAGGCCTAGCTCTTCCGAGCCAAACCTATCCTTGTAAATCTTTTCGTGAGGATCAGGAGATAATAACTCCAACATGTGTTGTAAGGTGGAAAAATATTACAAAAAAAAAAAAAAAAAAAAAAAACAAGTTAAAAAGCAGTAAGTTCGGCCGGGCCGAACTTTTAATACCCTCCACCATTTACAACGAATTTGGAAATTTTCATAAAATAAAATCCTTAAAAAATTCTGTTAAAATTTTAAAAATACCGAATATAGCCGTTATATTGGGGTCTATACGACGTGGACATACATATGCACTGTTTGTCATAAACCATTACCATATTCAAATTCGAAACTGGACCCGCACCGACAATTTTCTGTCACAGACTGTAGTTCCCATAACGAACTTCAAATGCCAAATTTTAAACAATTTCGGTTAATAATGTCGCTAAAATCATCAAAATACCGAACATAGCGAGGTGCCGTTATATGGGGGCTATACGAAGACGTGGACCTGCACAGACAATTTTCAGTCTTAGGGTGCAGTATCCATTTGGAACTTCTAATACCAAATTTGAAACAATTCCAGTGAATAATGTCGCTAAAATCATCAAAATACCGTATATAGGGAGGTACCGTTATATTGGGGCTATACGAAGACGTGGACCTGCAAAGACAATTTTCAGTCTTAGGGTGTAGTATCCATTTGGAACTTCAAATACCAGATTTGAAACAATTCCCGTGAATAATTTCGCTAAAATCATCAAAATACCGAATATCGGGAGGTACCGTTATATGGGGGCTATATGAAGACATGGACTTGCACAGACAATTTTCTATCTTAGGGTGTAGTATCCATTTGGAACTTCAAATACCAAATTTGAAACAATTCCGGTGAATAACGTCGCTAAAATCATCAAAATACCGAATATCCGGAGGTACCGTTATATGGGAGCTATATGAAAACGTGGACCTACATGGCCCATTTACGAACTTAACCTGCCTACTGGAAAAATAAACATGTGTGCAAAATTTTAGCCATCTATCTCAATTTATTCGAAAGATAGCGTGATTACAACAGTCAGACAGACAGACAGACGGACATCGCTAAATCGACTTAGAATTTTACGCTGATCAAGAATATATATATTTGTTGGGTCTGACATGAGTGTTTCGAGGATTTACAAACGGAATGACAAAGTTAATATATGTATATATATGTATATATATATATATATATATATATATATATATATATATATATATATATATATATATATATATATATATATATACATATATATAGATATATATATATATATATATATATATATATATATACATATATTAACTTTGTCATTCCGTTTGTAACTCCTCGAAACACTCATGTCAGACCCAACAAATATATATATATATATAGATATATAGATATATATATATATATATATATATATATATATATATATATATATATATATATATATATATATATATAAATATATATATATATATATATGTATATATATAAAACAAGTAAGCAAAGGCTACAGTCGAGCGGGGCCGACCGTTGAATACCCTACAACACTATAATAAACGATATAGTTTATATAGGCGAGATACTCGAAGGAATTCCACAATATATTGTGACAAATTATAAAAGAAAACCATCAGGTTTCGTTCTCTAATTTTCGAATAATAGCAACTTAAACTAATTTGCTAATTTCCAATTTATTGGTAGATGTTGCACTTAAATGGTCTCCCTAGATCTGGAACCAATATTTCCCAAAGACCTATAATCTCTCAGAAGTGGCAAAAGAGTTACATTTATTATTGGTTTTTGACTGAAACGCATCTATATGAGATACAGACATTTGACTATATTCTTCCACGAAATCAGCGTTAACGAAATAGTCAGAAGAGCGTCTTTCCTGTATTTGTGAATTCTCAAAAGAGTCACTGGAATCGACATTTTCGTATTTTGTCTACAAAAGTTGGCAAACTATTTCGCACATTGAATATTTTTGGATGGCCATCCGAAACTGCTTGGCTTTTGCAATGTCCGGTAACCCCCATTCAAATGTGCGTGAGGATCGGGCGATAATTACGACCTGCCGACAATTTTGCAGTTTTTTTGGTCCATTTCAACCCCTAAATATATGGCGATCATCTCCAAAAAGAGTAGGCTTTTATTCTGACCCTCATCTTATCCCCATGCAAAATTTCGTAAGGATCGGGTCATAAATGCGATCTGTATATGATATCCTGATATCCTAACTACTTAGTTTTGTTAGCTGTAGAAATATTACCAAATGTTTAATTCAAAATGAAAATATGCCAAAAATATGACAAAATTGAAAAAATATGAGAAAATTTTACAAAATCAATATTTTCATCTTTAGAGAGAAATTTTTATGCGATTTTTTTAGTCGTTTTTTCTTTCCTGCCAAGAGGCCATTCTGAATTAATGAGAGCTGTCGAAATCAGTTCAGCCGTTCTCGACATATAAGAGATCTTTCAAGCATATCTTCTTTGATAGACATATATATCGCACATATTTTTCTATATATCCGATTTGTTGGATGTTAACATCAATGTAAAGATCAGAAGTAACCTTGTCATGGCTTTGTGATTTCGCCGGGATTTAAAATAATCGCGGTTTAATGAAAAATTTTGATTTTTTTCAACACAAAATATATGGTCTATTTTACCCGCTAAATATTATCCGATGACCACCCAAATTGGTAGGCTTCTTCCCCGCCCTAAACTCTAGCTATATGCGAAATTTCGCGTCGATTGGTCTATAATTGCGACCTGTATAGCTACTGCAAAATCCGAATACTTTTCAGTATTTGGTCCATTTCAACCCCTAAACATTTGGCGATCATCTCAAAAAGAAATAGGGTTCTATTCTGGCCCGACCCCGACCTCCATTCCAAATTTCGTGAAGATCGGGCCATAATTGCGACCTGTAGAGTGATTACAAATTAACATGGACAGACGGACAGACGGACAGACGGACAGACGGACGGACGGACATACATAGCTAGATCAACTCAGCTCGGCGAGATAGGATGATCCATATATACTTTCCTATGTGGGAAACAAATATTTCGAGGTGTTACATAATTTTTTGGCCAATCAAACTTATAATACCCTCAACACATAGTGTTGTAGGGTATAAAAATGTCACAAAATACTACCAAATCTATATTAACATAATTATTGGCATCTTTTTATGCGATTTTTTAATTTTATGCCTAGAGGGCATTCTGAATTGACAAATGTTGTCAATCAAAGCTCTAGCCCCATGCTAACTTCCGCATCGATTGGTCTATAATTGCGACCTTTAGAGAAACTGCAAAATCAGGATATTTTTCAGTTTATGGTCCATTTCAACCCCTAAATATTATGCGATCATCTCGAAAAACAATAGGGTTCTATTCTGACCCTATCCCCACCTCCATTTTCAATTTTGAGATGATCGGGTCATCATTGCGACCTGTAGCGTGATTACAAATCGTCGTACGGGGGCTATACCAAAACGTGGACCTATACCTCCAATATTTTGCCACACAATCTGGAACACATTACGAACTACAAATACCAATTTAGGGACAAATTCCTTACACTACGTGGCAAAAATCATCAAAATACCGAATATCGGGAGGCACCGTTATATGGGCCTATAAAAACGAGGACCTATTCATGTAATGTTTCACTACCGTCGCTATTACCTAAAAATACCAATTTTTGAACAAATGACAGCTAGACTGATTATGAATATATAACAAGTAAAAAAGCTGTAAGTTCGGCCGGGTCGAACTTTTAATACCCTCCACCATTTGGTACAAATTTGGCAATTTCCAAAAAAAAAAAACCGTTAAAAATTTTGTTAAAATCTTAAAAATACCGAATGCTTATACGACGACGTGGGCCTGCATAGGCAACTTTTGTCATAAATTATTACAATATTTAAATGCGAAACTTGAAGAAAAATCTGTTTATAATGCAGCTAAAATCATTAAAATACCGAATATCGGGGGGTACCGTTATATGGGGGCTATATGAAGACGTGGACCTACATGGCTCATTCTTTGACTTTGGATGAAGTATCCATTACGAACTTCAAATACCAAATTTGAAACGATTCCGGTAAACAATGTCGCTAAAATCATCAAAATACCGAATATCGGGGGGTACCGTTATATGGGGGCTATATGAAGACGTGGACCTACATGGCTCATTTTTTGATTTAGGATGTAGTATCCATTACGAACTTCAAATACCAAATTTGAAACGATTTCGGTAAACAATGTCGCTAAAATCATCAAAAAAACCGAATATCGGGGGGTACCGTTATATGGGGGCTACAGGAAGACGTGGACCTGCACAGATAATTTTCTTTCTTAGGCTGTAGCATCCATTACAAACTTCAAATGCCAAATTTGAAATAGTTCCGGTGAATAATGTCGCTAAAATCATCAAAATACCGAATATCGGGAGGTACCGTTATATGGGGGCTATATGATAACTTGGACCTACATGGCCCATTTACGAACTTAACCTGCCTACTGGGAAAAAATACATGTGTGCAAAATTTTAGCCTTCTATCTCAATTTGTTCGAAAGATAGCGTGATTACAACAGACAGACAGACAGACAGACAGACACACAGACAGACAGACGGACATGGCTAAATCGTCTTAGAATTTTACGCTGATCAAGAATATATATACTTTGTTGGGTCTGACATGAATATTTCGAGGAGTTACAAACGGAATGACAAAATTAATATACCCTCCATAGTATGGTGGAGGGTATAAAAAGGTGTTCCGTAAAAGATTTTTTTATACGAAATCTTTAAATCGGATCGAATATATAATATTTTTTCGAATATTCGTTGGAATATTCACTTATAACTCAACTCAAAATGGCCCTTTGAAAGAAAGGAATAAAATCGAGAAAAATCGCATAAACAGGTTGTGAAAGTTTTACAATATTTTTTTCCTTTTTTATCGCATGGGATTTTTGTACTGTCTGCCTCTGTGCATTTGTTTGTAACATGGAGGGGGAAGCCAGGCAGATCCACAGTTCAAGAAAATTTTTCTGTTTTTTGGGTATTTTTTTTTTGCCAAAAAGTGCAAGAACTCAAAAGAGATAAAGATTTGCTTCGCTGCGCCGATAGTTGTGAACTGCCAAATTTGGTTTCCTCCATTGAGAAGAAATTTGTTGCCCAGCCGTTTGTTAACAAACAGAATGATCGTGTTTACTTGGTAAAGAGGTCAGCTGAAATTTCGGTGGGCCACCAGAACTCATGCTCCGGCCATGGTGATGGTGTGGGCCGACATAACAGACGATGGTCGATCTCCACTGGTAGTAACCGACCGTGGCATCGGAATAAATGCCGAATATGAAGTGTGTATTAAAGCCTTGGGCACGCAAACGTTTTGGTTGCAGACCTTGGACATTCGAACAGGACTCTGCACCATCGCAATTAGCACGCGCCACCCAAGAATGGTTACAAATTGAGGTTCCACGCTTCATTTCCAGCGCAAACAATGACCAAAAAACCTCCGGATACTAATCCGTTGGACTATTGTATCTGGAGTATTTTGGGAAGCAAGGTTTGCACCAAACAATACCAAAGTGTCGATCACCTCAAGCAAGCTCTTCGCCGGGAATGGGCCAAAATAACGCAGAGAAACATTCGGGCAGTGTGTGTGTGTCCGTTTGATAGGCCATAATTCGTGCCAAAGGTGACCAATTCGAACAAACCTAAACTTACTCTAAAATTTGATGCTCTTTCCGACTTTTTTTGCTTTCATTCAATAAAATTTAAAAAAAAAATGTAAAAATTTTGCATTTGACTTTGTTGCAGTGTTTTTATCTCACCCTGTATATGATTTGCTTGTCTACGATATTTGTTTGTATTCGTCAATGAAATCAGCATAAAAAGCAAGAAGTTCGTCTTTTGTTTTTTTTTTTGTATTTCGCCTGCTAGTTATTTTCAGCGTTTCGGTAGAATGGACATCTTAGTATTTTTTCACACAAAGGCTGTGGTTCATTCTACTTCATGCGAGATTTCGAGTCCTTTGGTTTATATTTAAAACCTTTATAACGGCTTTCTGAATTGACAACATTTGTCAAAATCGGTCCAGACATTCTTGAGATATTAACTGGATCAAAGTTTAAGAATGATATTACAATGTACTTCATTTCGATGGTTTTCGTGCGCACCATTCAAAGAACAACAATTGTACAATTTCTTGTCAGAGAACGGCCCTTGTAAGCCATCATCCACACCAAATATGCCTTATGAGTCACTTAACCAACGGCGAAACGCGTCGCATAGTGGTGAGTTTGTGATAGTGTCTATCTGGCTTTCCTTTTCACTGCAAATTTCAGGTCAATAAGCTCGTCTCGAAAGAGAGAACAAACACATATATAATATATGACGTTTGTTATATAGCATAAAGGACCGTGTACCTCAAACGAAATAAAGACGACTCGAGACATGGTACATTTTCTACAGAATGTGACTACCTCGTTCCTGTAAATCTTGTCGATTTCACCATGACCAATCTGGCAGCAATTAAGGGTATTCTGTTATACTTAAGATGTAATTTCATTAAGCTGTAATTTATCAGTATTAAACAACTAAGAACAAAGAGAGGTTCGTGCAGAGATCCACTAACTCCAAATATGCTCCTGTTTTTAGATTTCGAGTTCACCTCTACTTTCTTTGGGAGTGTTGCCTATAACCTGGGGCCCAAACATACCGACTAGTTTCAAACATTGCGACATTCTCCTACATTATTGTTCCACCAGACATGTGAGATCCTTGCTAATATATCAGTTTCAGTTATGGGACCTACATATCTCTTTATATGTATTTGCAGCAACTTTACCGTCAATATTTTCTCTGAACCAATGCCATGTATACTTAATAACTTCTACTACATGATGCCTCGTACACAGGTAGACATTATACTTAGTAGTACCCTCCTCTTATTACCTTTCATTTTTGGTCGATCCATAAACAGCAGCATTCATTCTTTTCCTATACCCCAATTGCCTAACGATCGGTCGATCTATGGTTGTGTAAACTGTGTTACGATTTTTTGGTTTTCATTTAATTGATATTTTTGCAGTGTAGTTATCTACATACATTTGTTCATATAATTTTATGTTGTCGTTTGTCAATGTCATTGTACTTATTGCTTGTGCAGTTGTTGTTGTTGTCGTCATTATTAAAAGTGATGATAAACTTAAAAATTCAATTAAAAATGACGGCGAAATATCAAAATTTCGTTGACAGTTTCCTTTCTTCGTTTTTGGTTTACGACATTTCATTATGTCTTCTCTGAGGTCGTATTGGGATGCCTCTTGTCTCAGACTGTCATCGAAAATGAGACACAACCAGCGAGCGAACAGACAGCCTTACATACGTACATATTCTCAATTGCATCTACCACCACAATTCAGTAAGGAAAACAAACTTGATACACATACACACATCCACACGAACTCATTACAGATTCATAGTTTTGTTCGTCTCCTTTTAAGCCGAAAGTTCATTAAATGCTTTTGCTGTGATTTTCATTTACTTATTCATTGCCAAAACAGACAAATTCGTTTCATGTTTTCTCCGAATTCTGTTTATGTATGCACTTCGTGGGTTGATGTTTTGCCGGAGAGGAGGAAGTGGGCGCAGATGTAGATGTGTGCGTGCGCTGAAAGAGTTTTCTTTGCATCCAGAAAATAACAAAAATATTAAAAAATTATGAGTGAAAAGTGGAGAAAAACAACAGAAATAAATGAAAACCCTCGCACATAATTTGATTAAAAAGTTGCACTTAACAACACCAACAAAAACATTGTTTGCAGGGTTGCGGGTTCGTTGGTGTGCGTGCGTGCGGGTGTTGAGTGTTTGGTTTGCAAAAGAGTTATTTTTCATAGAGTGATGGCAAGATACGAATCTACGCAGAGCCATTCATTTTGAAACAACTACATTACCGAAATTGTAGAGGAATAACTTGAATGCAGAGACTTTAGTAAAACTCGTAAAGACTAATTTTTGACATTAAATTGCGAAAGTAAATGCGAAGTAGAGGAAACAGCAAAGCAAGGATAAAAATATCAATTTTTAAAACAGAAATATTAGAAATCGAAGTATTCATTCCTAAAAAACGATAATTTAATACATCCTTAAAATGCGAAAAACTCAATAATAATAAAGTAGTTATGGCTAAAATAACAAGTTAAAAAGTATCAGTCCGTTTTACCGACAGATGCATACCCTCAACCTATGTCAGTTTCATTAAATATATTTTGACTTAGTTGCCTTTATGGGGGAAATATCGCAGGAGTTAACCAATATTATCCACTTCTAATCGGAACTAAATCTGATATGAATATAAAATGCGCCCAATTTGGACTATATTGACTTCACCCTACATGAGATATGTAACCAATTTTCGAAAATGATGAAATATGCTTGAAATACCAGATTTATTGGACCAGGTATTTTGATAAGTCAATAATATAATAATTCTTAATCAAAAAATGTACCATTTGTGGAGTAGGTCGAAACGGAGTTAGCCGGTAAATTCCATATTCACGTCAGACCTTTAATTGAGGGAAATATTTAGACATAACATGCTTAGGATATGAATATTATTAAACAAGTTAAAAAGCAGTAAGTTCGGCCGGGCCGAATTTTGAATACCCTCTACCATTTGGACCGAATTTGGAAATTAAAAAAAAAAAACAAGTAAGAAAAGTCTACAGTCGAGCGGGGCCGACCGTTGAATACCCTACAACACTATAATAAATGATACAGTTTATATAGGCGAGATACTCGAAAGAATTCCACAAGATATTGTGACAAATAATAAAAGAAAATCATCAGGTTTCGATCTCTAATTTTCGAATAATAGCAACATAAACTAATTTGCTCATTTCCAATTTATTGGTAAATGGTCTTCCTAGATCTGGAACCAATATTTCCCAAAACCTATAATATCTTAGAAGTGGCAAAAGATTAACATTAATTATTGGTTTTTGACTGAAACGCATCTATATGAGATACAGACATTTGACTATATTCTTAGCAAAATTAGCGTGAACGAAATAGTCAGAAGTGTGAATGGACATTTTCGTATTTTGTCTACAAAAGTTGGCAAACTCCTTTACACATTGAATATTTTTGGATGGCCATCCAAAACTGCTTGGCTTTTGCAATGTCCGGTAACCCCCATTCAAATGTGCGTGAGGATCGGGCGATAATTACGACCTGCTGACAATTTTGCAGTTTTTTGGTCCATTTCAGCCCCTAAATATATGGCGATAATCTCCAAAAAGAGTAGGCTTTTATTCTGACCCTCATCTTATCCCCATGCAAAATTTCATAAGGATCGGGCCATGAATGCGATCTGTATATGATATCCTGATATCCTAACTACTTAGTTTTGTTAGCTGTAGAAATATTACCAAATGTTTAATTCAAAATGAAAATATGCCAAAAATATGACAAAATTGAAAAAATATGAGAAAATTTTACAAAATCAATATTTTCATCTTTAGAGAGATATTTTTATGCGACTTTTTTAGACGTTTTTTCTTTCCTGCCAAGAGGCCATTCTGAATTAATGAGAACTGTCGAAATCAGTTCAGCCGTTCTCGGCATATAAGAGATCTTTCAAGCATATCCTCTTTGGTAGACATATATATCGCACATATTTTGCTATATATCCGTTTTGTTGGATGTTAACATCAATGTAAAGATCAGGAGTAACCTTGTCATGGCTTTTTAATTTGCCGGGATTTAAAATATTCGCGGTTTAATAAAAAATTTGAATTTTTTCAACACAAAATATATGGTCTATATTATCCGATGACCATCAAAATTGGTAGGCTTCTTTCCCGCCCTAAACTCTAGCTACATGCGAAATTCCGCGTCGATTGGTCTATAATTGCGACCTGTATAGCTACTGCAAAATCCGACATTTTTTCAGTATTTGGTCCATTTCAACCCCTAAATATTATACGATCATCTTCAAAAGAAATAGGGTTCTATTCTGACCTTAACCCCATCTCCATTCTAAATTTCTTGAAGATCGGGCCATAATTGCGACCTGTAGAGTGATTACAAATTAACATGGACAGACGGACAGACGGACGGACGGACATACATAGCTAGATCGACTCAGCTCGGCGAGCTAGGAAGATCCATATATACTTTCCTATATGGGAAACCAATATTTCGAGGTGTTACATAAATGTTGGCCCAATCAAACTTATAATACCCCCAACACATAGTGTTGTAGGGTATAAAAATAAAATCCGTTAAAAATACATTTAAAATCTTACAAAATACCGAATATAGCCATTATATTGGGGTCTATACGACATGGGCCTTCATAGGCTTTTTTGTCATAAGCTATTTTCATATTCAAATTCGAAACTTGAAATAAGCGGTGAATAATGTAACTAAAATCATCATCAGGGAGGTACCGTTATATCGGAGCTATAGACAATTTTCTGTCACAGGCTGTAGCATACATTACGAACTCCAAATACGACATCTCAAACAATTTCGGTGAGTATATTACCTAAAATCGTCAAAATACCGAATATAGGGAGTTACTGATATATGGGGCCTATACGAAGACCTGGACCTGCATAGACAATTTTCTGTCATAGGCTGTAGTACCCTTTATGAACTTCAAATACCAAATGTGAAACAATTCCGGTGAATAATAGCGCTAAAATCATCAAAATACCGAATATTTGGAGGTACTGTTATATGGGGGCTATGCGTAGACGTGGAACTGCACAAACAATTTTCTAACGTAGGCTGCGGTACCCATTATGAACTTCAACTACCGAATTTGAAACAATTCCGGTGAATAATGGCGCCTAAATCACCAAAATACCGAAAAGGGAGGTGCCATTATATGGGGTTATACCAAAAAGTGGACCTACATGACTCATTCTCATTAATATAGCCTCCATACTATGATGGAGGGTAAAATAAATAGATATATCCGGATGTAAATCCTAATATTTGCGTCACATCTTGGTCTGGTGCCAAATTGAATAATATCGGTCCACTCCATCAAGTCCTTCTTGTATCTCCCCCACAATGGGTCAAAATTCAAATAAACGAAATCGGTAGAAAATATGTATAGGGCAATATCCAGATCTGAACTGATTTCAATATAATGTGGCAAATTTATTTTTTTAATCGAGTTCCGTCACTCTCGTCACGTTTTCTGAATTTCATTGGAATATGACATTCATATCGTATTTAGTTCATCAAATATGTGAAATCGGTAGAAAGTATATATGTGGGAGCTATTTCCAAATCTGAACTGATTTCAATATAATTTGCCAAATTTATTTTTGCCACGATTTCCGTTACACATTCTAAATTTGGAGACTGTATCTATAACCGATCAATGTTTTTACAAAACAAAATTTTCTGGAGATCCCACCGATTCTGATGCTATATATCCAGTTCCAATTGGAATTTTAAAAAAATATAGAGTCTATATTAGTAGACTGATGTAGCGGACTGATAATTTCAATTTTCGCACCCGACCTAGCACTGAAGCAAATATTAGGATTTGCGAAGTTTGAAAAAAAAAAAATGGATTATTCTTTCTTGTTCTATGAGGTAAAATATTTTCTATGAAAATTTTGTCCTTCTATGGAGGGAAGTATAAGAAGGAGTAGACCGATATTTCCCATTTTCGAACGCGATCTAAGTTTGACAATAATATTACGATGTACCAAGTTTGGATCAGATTGGATATTTCTTTCGAGAGTTATCGTGGTCAGTAGCCAGCCATACAGACGAACGGATGGACACTTCTAGATCGGCTTCAAATGTTCTAAAACGTATTCCATGGGGACCTAAGGTCTTAACCCGTTATGATCGTCGATGAGGCACGTTTTGGCCGATCAAGTGATGTAGCCATTGTCAGATGGTATAAAAACGAAGATTTAAAACACCCTAACAGCTCAACAAATTCAATAATAAAAAAGTTATGGCCAAAATTAGAAAATTAAATGCTCATTTCATAAAGTGACGGATTATATGCTGATTAAAAATGTTGTTTCAAAATACCCTAAAAATGTAAAATATAAAGAAGTTATGGCCAAAATAACAAAATGAAATGTTCATTATTAAAAAAGTAAGCGACCATGTAATAACCTACAACACTACAATATGTTAGAAGCCCCTTTCTTTCAAATCTATTTTAAAAGATTTCGTTTTTGAAAGTATGTCATAGAGCATTGCCTTAGCTTTTTGACCTGAGGCATTTGCCCAATATTTACGCACTCCATCATACTGTTAGTAGTTGTGGTCAATTTTAAAGCTAAATACAATCCAATGGTCATCCAACATGATAGACTTCTTCCTTGTCCTTAACTCTCTTCCCATGCAAAATTCCGTGTCGATTGATTTCAATTGTGTAATGGTAAAAAATTTTCTGTTTTTAGGTCATTTGAACTCCTAAATATTTTTCTCCAAAAACAAGAAGATTCTCTATCTCAGAATTTAGACTCATCTACATGATTATCTTGATTACGATATTTGGCTATATTCATCTACGAAATCAGCATAGAAAAGCCAAAAGTCCGACTTTTGTGTATTTCGGATACCGCCTGTAAGTAATTTTAGTATTTTTTCATACAAAAGTTGTCGTCTATTCTACCCGCGAACCCAAACTTTAACTTCATGCGAAATTTTGTTTGTTTTCTATTTGTGACCTTTATAACGGCTGCAATATCAGGAACATTTTTAGTTGTTGTTCCATTTCAACCCCAAAATATATATCGGACATCTTTGAAAACAATAGGCCTAGCCCTTCTGAACCTAACCCATCCCTTGTAAAATTTTTTGTGAAGATCGGACTATAATTATAATCTGTACATAATAACCCCAACCTGTGTTGTAAGGTGAAAAAATATTACAAAATATACACTTCAATATAATAAGTCAAATTGGAAAAATCGCATGCGATAAAAAATATGAAAAAATAAAAAATGTCACAAAATACTACAAAATCTAATTTAACATCATTATTGGCATATTTTTATGCGATTTCAAAATCGATTTAGACATTCTTAAGATATATGCATTCTAGCTAATATCCCCATCCTTTGTGTGAATATATCTGACATATTTAATACCGGCATCTAGGTAACGGTCAAGATTGGCCTATTCGCCTATTTCTGATTTCGCCGGTATTAAAAATATTCGCGGTTTAATGGATTATTTGAGTTTTATTTAACACAGATGTTATGGTCCACTTCACCCACTAAATACTACCCGATGACCATCGAAATTGGAAAGCTTCTGCCCAGCCCTAAGCTCTAGGCCCATGCCAAATGCCGCTTCAATTGGTTTATAATTTCGACCTGTAAAGCAACGGCAAAATCAGGAAATTTTTCAATATTATGCGATAATCTCCAAAAAAAAAATAGACTTCCATTCTGGCGCTAGCCCCACCCCTATTTTAAGTTTCGTGAAGATCGGGCCATAATTGGGACCTGTAGAGTGATTACAAATTAACATGGACAGACTGACAGACGGACGGACATACATAGCTAGATCGACTCAGCTCGGCGAGAAATATATATGAATTTCCCTGAATATCGTTGGTACGGAGTGCGTATTACGGTTGTGGGTAACAAATATAATAAATCGGATGAACAATATATATGGGAGCTCTAGCTATATATCTGAACCGATCTGCACCACTAGTTTTCAGACTTAATTCGGTCGTAAGTGCCAAATTCCATTCCATTTGGACAAATATTGGAGCTAAATCGGACGAAGTTATATATGGGAGCTATACCCAAATTTCGATCTCGATAAAATTTGTGCAAAAATATTTGTGAGCTATTTTTGCTATATTTCCCCAAATACTGTTCTTACAGGGCACATATTACGGTTGCGGAGGACAAAAATAACAAATCGGATGAACAATATATATGGGAGCTATAGCTATATCTGAACCGATTTTGATCAAATTTGGCACACTTATTTTCAGGCCTAATATGGTTGTATGTGGAAAATTACATACTATTCGGACTGATATTACACGTTTGGTGCACAATAAAAGGCAAATCGGACGAATATATATGTGGAAGCTATATCTAAATTCGGACCGACTATCTCCACTTTCAATAGGGTTCGTCCTTGGGCTAAACAAATGATCTGTGCTAAATTTCATCTAGATAGGGCAATAAATGCGAACTGTAGTTTGGTTACAGACGGACGGACATGCATAAATCGACTCGGAATGTGATTCTATGCAGATCATCAAAAGGAATTATGTTTCTTTCTTGTTTCCTTTTGCCTGTTACAAACAAATGCACAAAGACATAATACCCTGACCACCTTGTGGTGTAGGGTATAATGATTTATTACCAAAACAATTGTGTTAAATATTCCATCCGCCTGATTAGCTTATAGTTTATTATTTTAAGTCGGAAACATTTTGTATTGCCAAGTTATCGAAATTCTACTGAACAGTTGTAGGGAAACACACCCAATTCAGTACTGTATTCATATCCGTAAGAGCACTTATTCAATTCCGATCATTCATTACCATACTCAAGCAAGCCTTTGCTTCAAATATCCTCACTTGTTTCGTATAAGAACGGAAATTGCTTTGATTAAGTCTCTTGTTCTCACACATTTGCACTAGGCCCAAAAACAAGTTGAGTTCAATTAATTTACCGAGTCTGTTTACTCATTTCATTTAAGTCAATTTTCTTCGTATTACCCATAAACTCTCACATCCTTTCAATAAAACACATTTGCATTTACAGAGGCACTCACACACACACACACTCACAGTCATACGATGCACCCTTAGCATATTTGTACTCAATTGTTTATGGTGTATCCTTGTTGTGTGCACTTCATGTTACCTGCTGCTGTTGTTGTGGTTGTTGTACATATGATTTGTGGCAATGTTAGCTGTCATTAATTACAATTCTATCCATTATTTGATGTTATTTGTACACACATACGCACTTCGCACACACATTGCTAATGTTATTGTTCTTTTACTTGTTATCGTTTTTCATTTCTGTGTTGTTGTCATCATCTTAAGCTACATCGAATGTAATTTCCTGTGAGACAATGCCAATGCGAGCCAGATAGGAAATCCTAGCTCTCCGTTCGTTAATAATATTTATCTTATAGATTTTAACATTGTCATTTATAGTTTACGAAAAGTTTTGAAACATCTTCTGGGAATGTGAGTACATGGTGTATGAGAGCGTGTTTCTCAAGTCGATGGTATGGTCAAGAAAACATATCATATAATTTCCGGTGTAATTGATATTGTGAAACTTGGTTACGCTGTTTATATTATCTTTAAGACAGCCATGTTCTTTATATTCAATACAGGAAATGTTGTCTTGCGACTTCCCTCGAATTTATTATTCTTTTAATGATATATTAAAAGAATTGAGTTAATATGATAACAACACCGCTATGCCTACATGTAGAGAGTTCGCATTATAGGAAATCGCCAAAAATGTGATCCATGACTCTTGGTCTCTTTGGATGAAACCAGTTTCAGGATATTTTGAGTCGATCTTGCTGTGATATCCGTATGTTTGACTTGAACACATGATAACTTTTGGAAGGAGTAGTAGACATAAAGTAAATTGTAGTAGACATAATGTTCATTTTTGTTACTTCGAGGATCGAAAAGCGTTCGAAGGAAGACATATTAACAATTATATATTTCGGTATATCTCCCATGTAATGATTTTAGCGGACTTAGGTGATTTTCAATTCTCAAATTAGTTTTTAATTTTGTGTCTCCCTTATAATTACAAGGGTCCATCAGAGACTGCTGACATTTCTAAGCCACTTGTCCGACAGCTGTTAAAATTACTCCAGTGACAGCTGATTATTTGGTGAGAATTTTTTTTCCAGAAAAAGCGTTACACGTGATAGAATAAAAGCGTGATAGTGTGATTTCTTTATATTTGGCTGGAAAACCACAAGTGGCTATCGTTAGAGAACGCCAACATTTAAATGTGAATAAAT
Organism: Musca domestica; assembly: GCF_030504385.1. Taxonomy (NCBI): domain Eukaryota; kingdom Metazoa; phylum Arthropoda; class Insecta; order Diptera; family Muscidae; genus Musca; species Musca domestica. The sequence goes on along the minus strand of NW_026712219.1, from coordinate 6,491,110 downwards.
ATTTTGTGTATTGTACCATCATCGCTCGTTATCTTCATACTGGTAGCGTAGCCCGACGTCTCTTGGCTCTTGAGCTGAACAAATCGCAATATTGAACCAGTAATGAAGGTCTTAAAGTCGGGCGGGGCCGACTTTATGATACCCTACACCACTTTGCTAATTTAGTAGAGCTCCGCATAACAATTAAAAGTTTTTATGGGAGAATTCACTCATACACGCTATGATTATAATTATAATTTAAAGTTCAAATAACTAAATACGCCATAGCATTTGTATCTTTTAAATTCGGACTTGTATTGTCCATTTGGTGCAAAATTAATTTAAAATCGGATACAGATATATATGGGAGCTATATCCAAATCTGAACCGATCTCGATAAAATTTGGCAAAGATATTTCTGAGCTGTATTTGATTTATTTCCCTGAATATCGTTATTATGGAGTGCATATTACGGCTGTGGGTAACAAATACAACAAATCGGATGAACAATATATATGGGAGCTACAGCTATATGTGAACCGATCTTCACCAAATTTGACATACTAGCTTCTACTTTCAATTCGGTCGTAAGTGCCAAATTCCATCCCATTTGGGATCGGTCGAAGTTACAGCTATATCCAAATCTGAACCGACCACGATAAAATTAAGCAAATGTATTTCTGAGCTGCATTTGATATATTTCCCCAAATATTGTTGTTAAAGAATGCATATTACGGCTACGGGGGGACAAGAATAACAAATCGGATGAACAATATATATGGGAGCTATACCTATATCTTAACCGATTTCGATCAAATTTGGCATACTTATTTTTAGGGCTAATTGGTGTATGTGCAAAATTCCATACTATTCGGGCTGATATTACACGTTTGGTGGCCAAAAACAGCAACTCGGACGAAGATATATATAGGAGCTATATCTAAGTTTTGACCGATTATCTCCAATTTCAATAAGGTTCGTCCTTGGGCTAAACAAATGATTTGTACAAAATTTCTGGATAGAGCAATAAATGCGAACTGTACTATGTACAAAAATATATGGACAGACGGACGGACGGTCGTAAATCGATTCATAATGTGTTTCTATGCAGATCATCAAAAGGAACTGTGGGTCTATCTCGTTTCCTTTTGCCTGTTACAAACAAATGCACAAAGACATAATACCCTGACCACCTTGTGGTGAAGGGTATAAAAATGAAATTGTGCAAGAACTTACACCTCAACAGAAAGAAAATAGGCTCAAAAGAGCTAAAGGGTTGCTTCGCTTGGCCGGAAGTGGTGAACTGCCGAATTTGGTTTTCTCCATTATGAAAACATTCGTTGTCCAGCAGTTTGTAAACAAACAAAACGATCGCATTTACTTGTCAAAGAGGTCAGCAGGAAATGTGCACCTTCGGTTGGCCATCAGAACTCAAGCGCCGGCCATGGTGATGGTGTGGGCCGCCATAACAGACGATAGTCGCTCTCCGCTCGTATTAATCGACCATGGCATTAGAATAAATGCCGAATATTATCACGAAAATATTCTGGAGGGTGTATTAAAGTCTTGGGTACGCAAACATTATGGCCGCAGACCTTGGACATTCCAACAGGAATAAGCACCATCGCACTCAGCTCGCGCCACCCAAGAATGATTATAAATTAGGTTCCTCGCTTCATTTCCAGCGCATAATGGCCACCAAAATCTCCGGATACCAATCCGTTAGACTATTGTGGCTGGAGTATTTTGAGAAGCAGGGTTGGCATTAAAACAAGTAAAAAAGCAGTAAGTTCGGCTGGGTCGAACTTTGAATACCCTCCACCATTTAGAACGAATTTGAAAATTTTCGAAAAAGATAACATTCGCCAAAAATTCTGTTAACATTTTAAAAATATCGAAAATAGCCGTTATATTAGGGTGTGTACGAAGTGCACATACATAGGCATTGTTTGCTATAAGCCATTACCATATTCAAATTGGAAACTTGAAATAAACGTTAACCAAAATCATCAAAATACCGTACATAGGGAGGTACCGTTATATAGGAGCTATACAAAGACGTGGACCTGCATAGATAATTTTCTGCCTTAGGCTGTAGAATTCATTTCGAACTTCAAACACCAAATTTGAAACAATTCCGATGAATAATGTCGCTAAAATCATCAAAATACCGAATATATGGAGGTACCGTTATATGGGGGCTATACGAAGACGTGGACCTGCACAGACAATTTTCTGTCTCAGGCATTTGAAACAATTCCGGTGAATAATGTCGCTATAATCATCCAAATACCGAATATCAGGAGGTACCGTTATATGGCGGCTGTATGAAAACGTGGACCTACATGGCCCATTTACGGACTTTATCTGCCTACTGGAAAAATAAACATGTGTGCAAAATTTAAGCCTTCTATCTCAATTCGTTCGAAAGATAGCGTGATTACAACAAACAGACGGAAAGACGGCTTTTTGGGTCTAAGATCATTATTTCGGTGAGTTACAAACGGAATGACAAAATGAATATACCCTCCATGTATGGTGGGGGGTATAAAAGAACACCAAAGAGTCGATCAGCTCAAGCAAAATACCGCAACATTCGGGCAGCGTGTGACGGTTTCATTGTTCATTTCAAGGTTATTATTCGTGCCAAAGGTAAACAATTCAAACAAATCTAAACTTTTTCTAAAGTTTGATGCTATTTCCGACATTTTTTGCTTTCATTTCATAAAATTAAAAAAATTTAAAAACTATGGCGTTTTATTATCTCACCGTCTCACCCTATATATCTTTATCGAATTTCAAGTTAATGTCCAAAAAATGGGTAATACAATCCCGAATCCTAAGTCGAATCCTACAAGGATATTTCTCTCATATATTAGTTCCTTTAGACTTTAAATTATAACTTTAATCATAGTTGGTATGATTTAATTCTCACAATTTTCCATAACAACTTTTATTTGTTATGTGAAGCTCTACAAAATATGCTGAGGGGTGTAGGGTAGGGTATCATAAAGTTGGCCCGACCAATTTTAAGACTTTCTTTACTGATTATTTATTTATTTTATTTATTATTACAAAACCAGCTGTAGAACTAGAAAAATATATACATTTTTATTTTTTTTATTCAGTAAAATCATAATTAAAAAAATAATATTCTTATACATATACCAAGTGAATAATTTATTTAACACAAATTCATCAAAAGAACCAACACGCACACACACACAAGATTATTCAAAATTTTCCTCTTCAACGCCCACTCTCTATCTGTCTTCTAATATCTTAATCTTTAGTCTTACATCCTACAATGTCGATTCGTATGCGGACAAACATCTTCAACTACTTATCACATAACAAGATAATAAGACAAAAATTCATGTTTAGTGCATGTTTTTAAGTGTGTGTGTGTGTGTGTGTGTGCGTGAGTGTCCGAGTATGTGCTTTGGGATAAATTCTTCAGTTTCAGTTTCCTATTTTACACACAGGACAATATTCATTTGTATTCATATTATGCAATTGAATTTCTGAATAACTTCCTATTTCCGTAGCATAAAAATCATACATACACACATGTGTATGACGTGTATGACGTGAAGTTGCTTGTCCGTATAAATAAATGTTTGACGCTTTTGAAAAGTTTGCGTTCAACAAAGATATTCATGCATTTCTGCTGCTGCTTATTTTCTTTTATTCTAGCTTTCATTCCTTTCCTGTCAATTTTGTCATAGCCATTGTACATCTTGTTATTATTGTTTAAATTCCAGGATATGCATAGATATATGTCCACATTTTCATAGACTCATACTATTCAATTGATCCTTTGTTTTCACACAATGATTCATTAACCCTCTTTTGGGAGGGTGGTATTCTTCAAAGAGGTATCATAAAGAAAGGGGTACTTGCGATCAAAGAAACATTTTAAGAAAAGAGATATGATTTAAAAGAAAGTCTTCTGCGGGCCTTTACACAAAAATATTATCCAATGGTCACCCAAATTGCTAGAACCCTTCAATGTCCTTAACTCTCTTCCCAGTCGTGTCGATTGGCTTCAATTGTGTGATCAAGAAATTTTTTTCTGTTTTTGGTTCGTTTGAACCCCAAAATATTTTGCGATCATCTCCAAAGGCAAGAGGCCCCGCTATAACTCTAAATTTATACTCATCTATATGATTTGCTAGTCTACGATATTTGGCTATATTCGTCAACGTAGTATAAAAGTATTCGCAAGTAGCATAAAAAAGCCATAAGTTCGCCTTTTGTGTATTTTGGATATCGCCTGTAAGTTATTTTCAGCGTTTCGGCAGAGTGGAAATGTTAGTATTTCTATACCCTCCACCTTGGAAAGGAGGGTATATTAACTTTGTCATTTCGTTTGTAACATCCCTAAATATTCGTCGTAGATCCCATATCGATTTAACGATGTCCGTCTGTCTGTCTGTTGAAATCACGATACAGAACACATTATTTGATATAGAGCGCCAAAATTTAGCAGAGCAATTTGTATTGTGTCTAGGATGGTTGGTATTGAAAATGATATTATATATTGGTCCACGTTCTGGTATAGTCCCCATATAATTGTACCTCCCGATATTCGGTATTTTGATGATTTATGCCACATTTTTTCGCGGATTTGTCTGAACATTGGTATTTGTTGGTCATAACGGGTCCCTGATCGTGTGGCAAAACATTGCATGTATAGGTCCACGTTTTGGTATAGCCCCGATATAAAGGTTCTCCCGATATTCAGTATTATTTTTGCCACATTTTTCACGGATTTGTCTAAAAATTGGTTGGTATAGCCCCCATATAACGATACCTCCCGATATTCGGCATTTTTATGGGTTTCGCCATATTTTTTTACTGATTTGTCTAAAAATTGGTATTTGTGGGTCATAATGGGTCCGCGTGGCGAAACATTGTATGTATAAGTCCACGTTTTGGTGTAGTCCCCATATAACGATACCTCCCGATATTCGGCAATTTAATGGATTTTCCAATTTTGTTTTTGGTTAAAACTTTAGCCCGGCCGATCTTAATGTTTTTTTTTACTTGTTTCACTCAAAAGTTGTGGTCCATTCTACCCGCTGTCTATTTGTGACCTTTATAACGGCTGAAAAACAAGGAACATTTTTAATTGAGCCTAACCCTACCCTTGGTCCAGCCATTTTTGAGATATAAACATTCTAACTAATATTCACGTAGTTTGTTCATACACATTGTATATATTTCGCTATATATATCCAATATTTTTATCGGCATCTACATAACACTCAAAATTGAACTTTGCGTGTATTTGTTTTATCGCCGGGATTAAAAATGTTCGTGGATTAATGGAAAATTTGACTTTTGTTTAACACAAATAATATGGTCTACTTCACTCACTAAATATTACCCGATGACCATCAACATTGGAAGACTTCTGCCCAGCCTTAAGTTATAGCACCATGCTAACTTCCGAGTCGATTAGTCTATAATTACGACCTGTAGAACAACTGCAAAATCTGGAAATTTTTCAGTTTTTGGTCCATTTCAGGCCCTAAATATTATGGGATTATCTCCTTTTTTCTGGCCATAACCGTGAAGATTGGGCCATAATTTCAAATAAATTTTTGGCCCTATCAAAAACACTCAATTTTTTAGGGTAGAATAAATAAATTCAAATAAAATAAATTAATGAATAAATACTGTATACTATAAAAACAAAAAAAAATAATACAGTACAATTTATAACCTTTCCCCATTTCTCTCACTGCCCTCATTTCTATTGGCTTCACCCATCATTATTTATTACCAGTAATCCTTTCAACAGTTGCACTCCACTCCACTCCACTCCACGCCACTCGCAGCAACGACATCTTGTTAATAAGTTTTCAATTAGCGGCGACCAGCAGCCAAAACGAAAGTGATTGAAAATGTAAGTTGAACTAATGAAATGTTAAAGCTACTTCAGCTAATACGGGTAATTAAATAAAATAACCATTAATTAGTCGTTCAAAATTCGTTTGTAAATTCGACGAAAAAGTGCTCAAGAGACAACGACGACGACGACTACTGTGAAATGGGATAAACTACTTATTGAAGAGGGATTAAAAATGTATCAGAAGTTAATGTAACTGCGTTCGAAAGGGTGGGAGATTTTGCACAGTAAAGGAAAAAGAAGACGAGAACACTAAATAGCATTCAATTTTATGGGGAGATAGTTACAACATCTGAGATATTAATAAGTGGTTTGATTAAGAATGGCAATGGCACTTTAAAATATTGAATTCAAGGAAAACACAACCATTGAAAAAACAATGTGCAAAAACAAATAAATAAATAAACAAAATAAACAATAATAATAATAATAATTAAATAATTACGTGAAAATTCGGTAGATTATACTGTGCAATTAAAAAATAAATTAAGAGGAAAATCCGGCAGATTATAAAAGTCGAGCTAAACAAGTAAAAACAAGTAATAAAGCTGTAAGTTCGGCCGGGCCGAACTAGAATACACTCCACCATTTAGTACAAATTTGGAAATTTTCAAAAAAAAATAAAATCCGTTAAAAATTCTGTTGAAATTTTAAAAATATCGAATGTAGCCGTATATTCGGGTCTATACGACGACGGATTAAAGTACTCACCAAGAACTCCTTGTGTGGATTTTCAAACAATATCATTGGAAAATGTGGCTAAAATCATAAAAAACGCGAATATCGGGTGGTACCGTTATATGGCGGATACACGATATTGTGGACCTATATAGGCAATTTCTTTTCAGAGGCTAAAATGCTCACAAAGAATGCATTGTGTAGAATTTCAGACAATTCCATTGAAAAGTGTGACTGAAATCATCAAAATACTGAATATATGGAGGATATACGATGTAGTGGATCTATATAGACAATTCTCTTTTAGGGGGTAAAGTCTTCACAAGGGACTTCTTGTCTGGAATTTCAGCCAATTCCTTTTAAAATGTAGCTAAAATCATCAAAATACCGAATATCGGGGCTAGCGTTATATGGGGGCTATACGATATAATGAACCGATATAGCCCATTTTCGAACTTGACCTGCTTGCAGACAAAGAGAGATCTGTGAATAATTTTAGCTCCATATCTTAATCCGTTTTAACTATCTCGTGATTACAACAGACTGACGGACAGGGCTAAATCGTCTTAGAATTTTACGCTGATCAAGAATATATATACTTTGTTGGGTCTAAAATGATTATTTCGATGAGTTACAGACAGAATGACGAACTTAATATACCCTTCATACTATGTATGGTGAAGGGTATAAAAAAGCTAAGCTAATACCCTCCAGCATTTTGAAAGAACTTGAGAAATTTAAAAAAAAAAAAATCCGTCGAAAAATACCGCTCAAAGAAAGCTGTTATATGGTACTACGAAGACATGGTCCTTCATATACAATTTGTTGCCATAGGATGTACTACTCATTACGAACATTAAATACGAAATTTGAAGCAATTCTGGTCGAAAATGTCGCTAAAATGTGGCTAAAATCATACGATATGATATTGTGAACCAATATAGCCCGTCTTCGAACTTGACCAGCCTACTGACAAAAGACAGATCTGTGCCAAATTTTAGCGACATGGCTAAACGTCTTCCGCTTATAAAGAATAGATATACTTTGTGAGGTCCAGAATCGTTATTTCGATGAATCGCAAACGGAATGACAAATTTAAAAAAACTTCCATACTATGTGTGGTAGAGGGTATGAAAAAGAAAACACAGTTATTGGCGTTTTAAAAATTTTCATCGAACAGTAACCAAAATAGATGGATATTTTTGAATTAAGGTTCCTCGAAATCTGTGGATTTTAGCTATATATTGTCTTCAGCAATATTGCAGATAAAAAAATGTTAACCCTCAAGAGTGACAGGAAATATGTATTTTTGTCCTTTTTTATACCCTACAACACAAGGTAGTCAGGATATTATATCTTTGTGCATTTGTTTGTAACAGGCAAAAGGAAACGAGATAGACCCAATGTTCCTTTTGATGATCTGCATAGAATTACACTCTGAGTCGATTTATGAATGTCCGTCTGTCCGCTAGTCCATGTATTTTTGTAAACAAAGTACAGTTCGAATTTTGCACAAATCATTTGTTTGGCCCAAGGACGAACCCTATAGAAATTGGAGATAATCGGTCAATATTTAGATATAGCTCCCATATATATCTTCATCCGACTTGCTTTTATTGTGTACCAAACGTGTAATATCAGCCCGAATAGTATGGAATTTTGCATATACAACCAAATTAGGCCTGAACATAAGTATGCCAAATTTGATCGAAATCGGTTCAGATGTAGCTATAGCTGCCATATATATTGTTCAACCGATTTGTTACTTTTGTCCTCCTCAGCCGTAATATGCACTCTGCAACTACAATATTTGGGGAAATATATCAAATACAGCTCAGAAATACATTTGCAAAATTTTATCGATATCGGTTCAAATTTGGATATAGCTCCCATATATAACTTCGTCCGATATACTTTTGATTGTGCACCAAACGTCTAATATTTGACCTAATTGGATGAAATTAGGCACTTACGACCGAATTGAGTCTAGGAGCTAGTATGTCAAATTTGGTGAAGATCGGTTCAGATATACCTATAGCTCCCATATATACTGTTAATCTGATTTGACATATTTGTTACCCACCGCCGTAATATGCACTCCGTAACAACGATATTCAGGGAAATATATCAAATGCAACTCAGAAATATCTTTGCCAAATTTTATCGATATCGGTTCCGATTTGGATATAGCTCCCATATATATTTTTATCCAATTTCAAATGGGCATACAAGTCCGAATTTAAAAGATACAAATGCTTCGGCATATTAGTCCTTTGAACTTCAAATTATAATTATAATCATGGCGTGTAGGATTGAATTCTCACATAAAAACTTTTAATTCTTATGCGCAGCTCTACTAAATTAGCAGGGATGTGTAGGGTATCATAAAGTCGGCCCCGCCCGACTTTAAGACTTTCTTTACTATTTTCAATGGTTATAAGCTTTTTTTTATTTTGTTTTACTTTTCCAGTAAGATTTACTTAGTATGCTCTTTTGGGAGATTTAAAATATAGCTGTTGGTTTCATCTCTATTTTTTATGACATTTGCTTTAACGAATATGTTTTGCGAATTTCCTGATTTGTTAAGCCAATTTTTATATTAACTCAACTGAAAATAATAAAATTTTCTACAAACATTTCAGTTCATCAAAATAGCTGTATTCGAATGGAAATTTAGCCGATCATTAAAAAAATCAAACATGAATTCGAACTGTGTAAACAAAACAGACATCGTTTCCGAATTACTTAAACATTTAGAGTCACATGTCTTAGAATTACAAATGATAATCAAAAAGTAGTGCTCCATTAATATTCCAAACTGTACGCACACTGTGTACTTTATTCGAGTTTACAGAAATAATATATATTTTCTCAAGCATAAATGGAATTTTGATGCACTGACTTGGTACATACGTGCGTGTGTGATGGATTTACGTGCCAGTTAGTGGCAGTATCGCCCATAGTTAAGGCAAATCATTCAATCGTTTACATATCCTTTACTTTGATTTATTTCACATCCTTATGCTATTTTGCATCCTTCCGTTCTTTGCTTTTTTCTCTAGTTACGATTTCTTGTTAGTATGTAAATATTATTAACAATATGTGTACTTTCTAAACATAATTTGCAATATTTATTTTGTTCCATGCACTTTTTTCTTGGTATTTAAAAAAAGAAGGAAAGTAAAAAAAAACATGTATAGCCGAAAGGATGAAGGTAAACATATTACTTGGATAAATACACACAAATTTGCTTTTCAAATATAAATCTGAGAAATTGTAATATTTGAATAATGATGTATGCAATTGTCACAGTGAATGCATCACTGGTTATAGAGTATTCCTTCAAATGTGATGGATTCGTAGATTTTGATTGCGTATTATGAAGGGCTATGTACGCTTTCTGTTAACAATCTAATCAGAGTTTTCGACTGGAAACAATGAAAAAAAACAAAACAAAAACAAAAATGAAGATGAGATGAACAATATTTTAAGTTCCTATAATACTCCAACATGTCCAATACATCCAATTTCGAAGTTGATTAGTTAAGGCATTTTATAGTGTTCTATATAAAATCACGGCGAACTTTTTATATCCTCAGTCATATGGCTACAGAGGGTATATATCATTTGATACGGTCAAAACGTGTCTAGTCAAAATAACGGTTTTAGTCCCTAGGTCTCTTTGGCTGGCTGGTGCGCACGATAATTCTCGAAGGGAGTATCCGATTTGATCCAAACTTGGTATATCGTAATATTTTTGTCAAATTTAGATCGATTTCGGAGATGGGCAATATCAGTCCACTCCTTCTAGTACCTCCCACACTAAATGTCAAAATTTTCAAAGAAAATAATTAATTGCACAGAAAGAGAAAGGATAATCCGATTTTGCTCGAACTTTGCGAATCCTAATATTTTCATCAGTGCTAGGTCAGGTGCGAAAATGGACAATATCTGTCCACTCCATCATTGACCTCCCGTACAAAGGGTCAAAATTTTGAATAATTACAACTCTTATAAAATGTGATGTAAGAGTCCGGTAGTCTTCAAATTTCACACATCCCAATAACTTTATTAACCCAAGGTCTGGTGTTGAGAGGGAATACATAGGTCCACTACTTTTGGTACCACCCCCACAAAAGGTCTAAATTTTCAAATATGTCCATTTTAGCACCTAACTTAGCACTTAGAATTTGTGCTAAGTTAGGTGCTAAAATGGACAGTACCAGTCCACTCAATCAAGTTCCTCCCCCACAAAGGGTCAACATTTTGAATAATTATAACTCTTATAAAATGTAATGTAAGGATGCGAACGTCTTAAAATTTCACACATTCCAATATTTTTATAAACCCAAGATCTGCTGCTAACATGGAATGTGTAGGTCTATCAGCACAAGATAGATCGAATCATTTCTTCTGGTACCTCCACCATACTTAGGGTTCAAGATTTTGAAAAACAAAACGCTCAAATAAAGCGAAATAAGCAACCAACTCTCTTCAAATTTCACACATACAAACCTTTTTGCTAACACAAGATCTGTTGTGAAGTTGATATATATCTGCGAACCCCTTCTGGTACCTTACACACAAAGGGTCACAATTTTCAATAATTTTATCTGTCATGACTTTCGAAACAAATTAGGAATTCTTTACTACTTGCTATGCTCAAATATTTCTCTCAATAAGAAGCCTGAAATGAATATGACATTTATCGGAATTTATGATTTCGCAGAATATTGGACATATATATCCTTTCTCGTAATTTAGCCCAATATTTCGATCAATATTTTTATTTGTATCAGATGAAGTATAAAAATGGAATATTTCGGTAGACTCTATATGGTATATCTCGCACATTTTAACATTTTCTAAAAATTATTACATATCTCTCATATCTCAAGTGAAGGAGTAAGTAGATATATCCATACCAGGAACGTTGAAATATTTATATCATATGTTTGGGTCTGATACAAAATGGACAATATTGGCCCATTCCTTCGGGACCGGCTCCATAGAGGGTCAATCGTTTGAATAATTGTAGCACTAGTCGAATATATATTGTATTTATCTGTCGGCAATACCGACTGAAACTTTTTAACTTGTTATACCCTACAACACTATGTGTTGTCTCGCTGAACTGAGTCGTTGTAGCTATGCATGTCCGTCCGTCTGTCCGTCGTCTAGAGCCAGAATAGAAGCCTATTGCTTTTGGAAATGATCGCATAATATTAATGGATGGTTGAAATGGACCAAATACTGAAAAAATTCCTAATTTAGCAGCTTCTCTACAAGTCGCAATTATATACCAATCGAATCGGAAGTTAGCATGGGGCAGGAGCTTAGGGCTGTCCAGAAGCCTTCTAATTTTGATGGTCATCGTGTAATACTTAGTGTCTGAAATAGACCATAACATTTGTGTTAAATAAAAGTCAAATTTTCCATCCCGGTGAAATCACAAATAGACGAACCGGTCAATTCCGACCGTTGCGTTGCCGATAGTAAATATATATAGCGAAATATATGTAATATATATATATATATACAAAGGAAAGGGATGGGCATGGCTCGGTCCACTTTACAACGGATTATTTGCATTGATTTGCATTTGTTCCGTACAAAATTCAATTGACGCAAAGAATGTTGCCTGCGGACAAGCCTCATCGATTGGAATGGGCCCAAAGGTCCGTCGAATATGGGCAACCCTGTATATATATTCTTGATCAGCATAAAATTCTATGTCGTTTTAGCGATGTCTACTCACTCAAGCTTCCGAACGAATTGAAGTAATTTGATAAAATTTTACTCAAATGTATGACATGTCTGCAGGACTTTTGGTATTGAAATTGGGCCATGTATGTCCACGCCTTCGTATAGCCCCCATATAACGGTACCTCCCGATGTTCGGTATTTTGACGATTTTAGCTACATTATTTACCGGAAATGTTTCAAATTTGGTATTTAAAGTTCGTAATGAATTTTAGAGCCTAAAACAGAAAATGGACTATGTAGGTTCACGTCTTCGTATAGTTCGAATATTTTGATGATTTTTTATTATAAACAGCTTTCTTCAAGTTTGGCTTTTGAATATTGTAATAGCTAATGACAAAAGATGCCTAAGCAGGTCTACGTCCTCGTATGGACCGTAATATTATGGACCCTAATATACATTCAGTATTTTTAAGATTTTAACAGAATTTTTAACGAATTTTATTTATTTATTTATTATTATTATTTTTTTTTTTTTTGAAAATTACCAAATTTGTTCCAAATGGTGGAGAGTATTTAAAGTTCGGCCCGGCCGAACTTACAGCTTTTTTACTTGTTTCAATTTGACTTGTAATATTGAAGTGTATATTTTGTAATATTTTTCCACCTTACAACATAGGTTGGGGGTAATTGCACACATTTCAAAGATGTCCGCAACATATTTAGGGGTTGAAATGGACCAACAACTAAAAACAACAATATCTCGCATGAAGTTAGAGTTTAGGACAGCGGGTGGAATGGACCGCTAGTTTTGTGTGAAAAACTACCAACATTACTTACTGGCGATATCGGCACAACAACAACTAATAGCACGACGGAGTGCGTAAATATGGGCAAATGTCCCTGGCCAAAATGCTAAGGGAAATATCTGCAGAATGGTTTTGGACATTAGGGAGCTTCTAACACTTTGTATTGTTGTAGAGTATCACATGGTCGCCCCGCACGACTATAGCCCTTGCTTACTTTTTTTTTTTTGTTTTTTTTTGGTGAAAGGTTCGGTATAAAGAACCATAAAATGTCGACAAACAAGTTAGGAAGTATAAGTCGGTTATAACTATTAGAAATTTCGGTCCCTTTTGGCGGAGGTACTTGATAGAGTCAGCTGATATTGTTCATTTTCGAACCTGAGCAAGCACTGGCCAAAAATTTGGATTTGCTAAATTTGCACAAAATATAATGAAATTTTCTCTTGTTTGAGGTAAATTATTTCCTTTGCAAATTTGGACCTTTTGTGGTGGAGGTACCGGAAGGAGTGGGCCGATGTTGTCCATTTTCGAAGTCGAACTAAGTTTGCGATAGAGCTACTTTGGACCAAATCGAATACTTCCTTTAATAGTTATCGTGCGCAGCAGCCAGACAGTAAGAGGGACGGACGGACACTTCTAGATCGACTTCATATATCCTAGGTCAAAAACCGATGTGACATGTTTTGGCCGTATCAAATGATATATACCCTCTGTAGCAGCCATATGGTTGTGGGTATAAACATGCACTCACCTGGTTTTGGTCTATGCAGCTGTTTTCATTACATCCCTCCAGATTTGACTCCCCACCTTCCAGCTAATTTGAAATATACATAAACCTCATCACAACAATCTTCATCCACAAAAATCTAGAGCAATATCAGCACCAGCGGCATCACCACCCTGAAGATGTCGGTAAACAGTTTACATGTTTAAGACGTCCCAACTCGTTTACACGAACTACAATACACTCATCTAGTTGACCCAAAGGACTAAACGAGATAAATGAGAGTTGTAAAAATGAAACATCAGGAAATCTTGCAATTGCCGCCCATCACAAGCATCAGCATCCCTGCCAATCGAGTAGACTGACTACGTAACACACACCTTCTGACAGGTGGTTTTCGGTTTAATTGCTAGTGATGTGGAAATTTGATGGAACCGATTTTAATACATAAAACCGCATATGAAAACCTCAAATATATATGCATTTCTAGAAGAGCACAAATAATGGCAATTATATGCCTTCTACCTTATCTGTGGGGTAAAATGTCTTACATACATATTCCTAAGAAATTGACAAATAACTTACGTTTATCGTACCAAGTAATGACTTCCAAACCAGCGGTCGTTTGTTCGATTCTCCATGCAAATAAATTAACTTAGTTAGTTAACTAGGAAAATATGCCATGTATTATTTGTTCTTGAGACAAACAAATGATTTGTAAAAAATGTCCCTCAACCACACACTAAATACAAGCTGTACTTTGGCCGAACATTCATAAATCGACTCAGAATGTGATTCTATGAAGATCATCACAAGAATCTATAGGACTATGCCTTCTGCATGTTATAAAGAAATGCACCAAGATATAATACCCAGTATGGCGTTATTATTACATTTTCCGCCCAAATCTCTAACGTCATGCCCCTAGACCTTCACAGACAATTTTCTGTCGAAGACTGTAGTACCCATTACGAACTTCAAATACCAAATTTGAAACAATTCCGGTGAATAATGTCGGTAAAATAATCAAAATACCATATATCGGGAGGTACCATTATATATAGGCTATACGGAGACGTGAACCTGCACACACAATCTCCTGTCATAGGCTGTAGTATCCATTACGAACTTCAAATACCAAATGTGAAACAATTCCGGTGAATAATGTCGCTAAAATCATCAAAACACCGAATATCGGGAGATGTCATTATGTGAGGGATATACGTAGGCGTGGTCCTACATGGTCCATTTTCAATACTAAAAGTCCTAGAACTTTTTATCCACTTCAACCGCAAAATATTTTGGAATCATCTCCAAAAACAATAAGCTTCAATTGTGATTCTGGAAGATAATTGCGGCCTGTATATGCTGGTGTTTTAGATGTTAAAACCAGTAAGGAAAAGTCAAAAGTCGGGTGGAGTGGTAGGACTATATGTTACCCTACACTACTTTGCATATTTATTAGAGCTACCGTAACAAAATAATTTATTTTAAGTAGATCGTACCATTTATCAACATTTTGCTTTGGAGTTATAGTTTGTTATAGAGTGCATGATATCACTTGGAGAAGGATTATATTAAAATATATATATCGTAGCCGAGTTGCATTAAATGGAATCTTACATCTCGAAATTCACTCCATTTCTACCGATATTAGCCATTATTTGCGCAATAAATCTGAAATCCGATTAAGAATACATATGGGAACTATCTTAGCCTTTCTCTATAAAATTTTGCAAACGTATTTCCGAGCTTTATAAGATATCTGGTACCAAATATTATTGTTGTCGAATGTATAATTGAAATGTGAGAGACTTAAACACCAAATAGAATAAAACATATATATGGGAGCTATAGGGATATCTGAATCGATTTTCTCCGAATTCGATGTACTTGTTTCTAGACTGAATTCGGTCGAAATCGCTTGAAGATATATATGGGACCTATATCAAAATTTGAGCCGATCTAGATAAACTTTGGTAGAGGTATTTCCAAGCTCTATAAGATATGTGGTACCAAATATCATTGTTGTCGAACACATATCACGAATTTGAGGGACTAAAACACCAAATCGGATGAAACATATATACGGGATCAAACCAAATTTATTTTACATGCTTCTACACTGAATTCGGTGGGATGTACCAAAATACAGGTCATTTGGATTTATATTAGCAATTTGGTGTGCAATTTACGCGAAATCGGTTAAAGATATATGGGAGCTATATCTAAATCTGATCCGACTATCACCAAATTCAATAGGCTTCGTTCTTGGGCTAAAAAAATATTGTTTGCAAAATTTCATCTCATTCAGATAATAAATGCGAACTGAATTTTGTTCACAAGAATACATGAAAGGACGAATGGACGGACGGGCTGACATGCATAAATCGACTTAGAAAATGATTCTATGAAGATCCTCAAAAGTAACTATAGAAACAATATTCATTATTTTATTGAAATATTTTTGTGGTTTTTATATCCTAGTTTTATTGGGCCAAAAATTAGGTAACACCTCGAAATATTGGTTTCCCACATAGGAAAGTATATATGGATCTTGGATATGGATATATGGATGTAGCTATGTATGTCCGTCCGTCTGTCCATGTTAATTTGTAATCAAGCTACAGGTCGCAATTATGAACCGATCATCACGGAATTGAAAATGGAGGTGGGGTTATGGTCAGAATAGAACCCTATTGTTTTTGGAGATGATCGCACGATATTTAGGGGTTGAAATGAACCAAAAACAGAAAAATGTCCAGATTTTGCAGTTACTCTATAGGTTACAATTATAAACCAAGCTACAGGTCGCAATTATGAACCGATCATCACGGAATTGAAAATGGAGGTGAGGTTATGGTCAGAATAGAACCCTATTGTTTTTGGAGATGATCGCACGATATTTAGGGGTTGAAATGAACCAAAAACAGAAAAATGTCCAGATTTTGCAGTTACTCTATAGGTTACAATTATAAACCAAGCTACAGGTCGCAATTATGAACCGATCATCTCGGAATTGAAAATGGAGGTGGGGTTATGGTCAGAATAGAACCCTATTGTTTTTGGAGATGATCGCACGATATTTAGGGGTTGAAATGAACCAAAAACAGAAAAATGTCCAGATTTTGCAGTTACTATATAGGTTACAATTATAAACCAATCGACGCGAAAATTTATATGAAGTTTGAGTTTCGGAGTGAGACGAAACCTACCAATTTGGGCGGCCATCGGAGAATAACTACCGGTTAAAATAGACCCTAACTTTTATGTTAGAAAATATAAAAATTTCCACTAAACTACTAATATTTTCAACCCCAGCCAAATCACAAATACATTGAAAGATCACTTCTGACCATTACAGTGATGCTAATATATATATATATATATATATATATATATATATATATATATATATATATAGTAAAATAGATAGATATATATATATATATATATATATATATATATATATATATATATATATATAGTAACATAGGTACAATATATATGTAAAATAATTGATCTTATTTATTCTGCTTAAAAATCAAGAACCGCTGGACCGATTTTCACAATTCCCTTCAATTCGGAATGGTCTCTTGCCACAAAACGATAAAATCTAAGAAAATCGCCGAAAAATATGCCAATCAAAAAGTGAGTAACTTTTGTCGAATTTTTTTAATTTTTGTCATATTTTTTATCGCATGCGATTTTTAGAATTTGACGTACAATTTTGAATTGTAAATATTCTAAATTTCTACAACCCCCAACACTACGTTTTGAGGGTATTATATGCATATCGCAATTATCGTCCAATCCTCACGAAATTTTGCATAGGGGTTGGGTTAGGGTCAGAATTAAAGCCTGTTGTTTTTAAGATGTACATTTAGAGGTGCAAATGAACTAAAACAAATTAGTTTTTTCTAATTTTGTAGTCCCTTTATAGGCCACAATTGAAACTAATCGACACGGAATTTCGCATCAGAAGAGAATTAAAGTCAGGGCAGAAGTCTAGAATTTTAGATGACTGTAAAATGAACCACAACTTTCATGTGAAATTGTTTCGATTACTTAACAACACTACGGAGTGCGTAAATATTGGCCAAATTCTCCGGGTCAAAAAACTAAGGGTAACCTCTGGGCGGGGCTCTTTGACATTATTTCAAAAACGAAATCTACCAAAATGAATTTGGATATAAGGGGAGTTCGAACATATCGTAGTGTTGTAGGGTAACACATGGTCGGCACCGCACGACTGTAGCCTTTGCTTACTTGTTTTCAGATATTATGCATTTCTGTTGCCATTCTGAATTGCTGAGAATTGTTTAAGTGGTCGTAATAATTTCAGCCGCTGTATATCCCATATCTTGGTTAGCATCCTCAATGTAATGGACAGAAATGACCTTAAAGTGTATTTGTGATTTCGCCGAGATTAAAAATATTCGCGGTTTAATAGAAACCTTCGTATTTTTTATATAAAAGCTATGGTCTATTTCACCCGCTAAATATTTTTCGATGATTGTCCAAATTGGATTCAATCCAGTCTAAAGTTGATCCATAATTGTGACCTCAAAGCAACTGCAAAATTAAGAATCTTTTTTTTTTTTTTTTTTTTTTTTTGAATTTAAACCCCTATCCATGCAAAATTACGTAAGGATCGGTATATAATTGCGACCTGTAACGAGATTTAAAAATTGATAGGGACGGACGGTCGAACGGACAAACATTTCTAAAAATACTCGGCTCGGCGAGATAGAAAGATCATACTATGTTTTGGGAGGAACCGTTACATGGTGGCTATATCAAGACTTTGATCTGCACAGATAATTTTCGCTCATAGGGATTTGTAAGCATTGCAAACTCTAAATTTCAAATCATTCCGTTGAAAAATGGAGCTTAAGTAATCAAAATATCGAATACAGGGAGGTATCTATATATGGGGGTTATGCAAAGAAGTGGAAGTCATTAGAAAACACAAATACCAAATTTGATGAAATGTCGGTGAAAAATGTGACATTAGTCATCGAAATTCCTAATATGGGGGTACAGATATATGGGTACTATACCTAAACTTGAATTTGCATGGACAGTTCTTTGCTAGGATATATCTCACATGCTACCAATAGACTGCAAACTCTGTTTTTTTTTTTACATTACCAAAAACCACCAAAAACCGTAAATCAGGCAGAACATTTATATGGGTTCTATATCAAAACTTTACTTCTTTTAGAATCTAGAATTATTTTCCAGACGAAAAAACAGGCACACGGACGGGCATAAATAAATCGGCAAAGAATTTTATGTTGATCCAGAATATATACTTTGTGGGGTCTACATTTTTTGTTTCGAGGAGTTACAAACGGAACGACACTTTTTGTATACCCTCCAGACGATGCATGGTGGAGGGTATAATCTACGAAAACATAATTACCAAATAATAATAAATTAGTACATTTTGGCACCAGAGACTACTTAAAGGTTTATTTTATTAAGAACATGTCACAGGTAGTAAATGCTTACCAAACTGCCAACAAGACCCGATAAAGTGTCGTTCTTTTGTAAAACTCTTGAGTCTTTTTGACACTCTTGACGCGATCTTTTGTTTAATGGCCCCATTGTTTGATAATTGACGTTGAAATTTGAAGACGAAATTGGGTACCTTGACGTTATTAAACATAGCATTTTAATTTTTCAAATCATCAACTTCCATCTTTAACTTTGGCACATTTTCCTGTCGACATTGGTGACATCTTTCATAAAATCGGTCAATTTACAGATTAACCGCTCAACCGGTTCAATATAATATCTTAACTATTCTTGTTATCAAAAGCTGGGAGTGCTGTTATTGTCTAAAAAAAACTTTTGTAGGTGATTGTACAGGTCTTAAAGTAATTTTTTCTCTTTCGACTTTTCTGCGTTGTTGTTGTTGTTGTTGTTTTAACCTGGTTACAGATGAATAATGATGATGATAAGCAATCGACCAACGGAAGCAATGGCGGAAGGTGGTAAAACTACTAGTTAGAAGTACTGTATTGTAGAATTAGGGTATCATGAGGCAAACCGAGAACATTTCTACACACTTTGATATCCACAATCAAGTTTTCTTATTGCGGCAGCAATGAAAGAAATTATTAGGGCGGTCCAAACAAGGAGATGAAGAGAAACAAGCATGTATACGGACGAACAGCTATATTCGAAGTATCTTGTTGAGAATTTAATATGTTTTCAAGTGTGATATCTGCTGTGCTCAAACTATTGGTAGGGTTCAAAAAGATTAATAGCTGGAAAAAATATACCACACACATATGACTTTATGACCATTAATATTTATATTTTATACCCTCCATAATAGTATGGAGGGTATATTAAGTTTGTCATTCCGTTAGTAACACATCGAAATATACATTTTAGTAGATTTATTCATGAAATTCTATGTCGATTTAGCAATGTCCGTCCGTCCGTCTTCCGAACGAAATGAAGTAGGTAGATAAAATTTTACTCATTTTTTACTTGCTTTTTTATACCTTACAACACTTTGTGTTGGGGGTATAAGTAAGTTTGATTGGGCCAAAAATTATGTAACACCACGAAATATTGATTTCCCACATAGGAAAGTATATATGGGTCTTCCTATCTCGCCGAGTTGAGTCGATCCAGCTATGTATGTCCGTTTGTCCATGTTAATCTGTAAACACTCTACAGGTCGCAATTATGGCCCGATCTTCACGAAATTTAAAATGTAGTTGGGGTTACGGTGAGAATAGGACCCTATTTCTTTTGAAGATGATCGCATAATATTTAGGATTTGAAGTGGACCAAAAAATGAAAAAAATCCTGACTTTGCAGTTGCTTTACAGGTCACAATTATAGACCAATCGAAGCGAAAGTTAGCATGGGGCTAGAGTTTTGGGCTGGGCTGAAGCCTTCCAACTTTGATGGTCATCGGGTAATTTTTAGTGGTTGAAATAGACCATAGCATTTGTGATAAATAAAAGTCAAATTTTCCATGAAACCGCGAATATTTTTAATGCCGGCGAAATCACAAATAGACGAAACAGGTCAATTCTGACCGTTACATAGATGCCGATAGTAAAAATATCAGATATATATAGCGAAATATATACAACGTAAATATACAAAGGAAGGGGATGTTAGCTAGAATGCATATATCTCCAGAATGGTTGGAGCGATTTTGACAAATTTTGTATATTTAGAATGCCCTTTTGGCATACAAGTATAAAATCTAAAAAAAATCGCATAAAAAAAATGCTAATAATGATGTTAATATAGATCTTGTAATATTTTGTGACATTTTTTTTATTTTTTCATATTTTTTTTATCGCATGCTATTTTTTCAATTTGACTTATAATATTGAAGTGTATATTTTGTAATATTTTTGCACATTACAACACAGGTTGGTGTTATTATATACAGATTGCAATTATCGCCCTATCCTCTTGAAATTTTTCGCAAGGGTAGGATTAGGTTCAGAAGAGCTAGGTCTATCGTTTTCAATATATTTAGAGGTAGAAATGCAGCCGTCTGGTCACAAAATAGAAACCAAAGAACACGAAATCTCGCATGAAGTTAGACTTTAGGGCTGCGGGTAGAATGGACCACTACTTTTGTGTTAAAAAGTACCAACATTACTTACAGGCGATATTTGAAATGCACAAAAGAATATCGTAGACAAAAAAATCATATAGATTATTCTAGATTTGGAGATAGAGAGGGGCCTCTTGCTTTTGGAGATGATCGCAAACTATTAAGGGGTCCAAATGAATCAAAAACAGAAAAATGTTCCTGATCACACAAATGAAGCATATGTATATATATATATATATATATATATATAAAAGTATATCAGCATAAAATTCTGAGTCGATTCAACGATGTCCGTCTGTCTGGCTTTTCGTCTGTCTGTTAAACTCACGATACAGGCCACACTATTTGACGTAGAGCGTCAGTATTTAGCAGAATAATTTGTATTGTGTCTAAGATGGTTGGTATTAAAAATGAGATATATCCGTCCTCCTTTTTTTACGGATTTGTCTAAAAATTCGTATTTATTGGTCATAATGAGTTCTAGCTCTGGTGGCAAAACATTGTATGTATAACTCCACGTTTTTGCATAGCCCTATATACCGGTACCTCCCGATATTCGGTATTTTGATGATTTTTGCCACATTCTCCCACGAATGTGTTTAAAAATTGGTAATTGTGGGTCATAATTGGTTCTAATGTTTCCACTACCCTAAGGTGGAGAGTATTAAAAGTTCGGCCCGGTCGAACTTAATGTTTTTTACTTTAGGCAAAATACTTAGGAATATTCCCATTGGTGTTGTTTTTATAAAAACATCGTTATTTATTAGCGATATTCATAAGGGGGTCCCACAGGGAATACCATAGTTTCGGAAAGAGCCCCACCCTCGGTTTTTGTCTGGGGACTTTCACTTCAGGAGTTATTTTACAACAAGTAAGCAGAGGCTATAGTCTGTGTGATACCCTACAACAGTACAATATGATAGAAGTACCCTTTGAAATTATGTCGAAAATCTTTTATTAGTCCCAGGTCAGGTGCAATATTGGTCCACTCCAATTAGTACCTACCCTAGTAAAGGTTAAAATTTTGAATAATTATAATTAGAATAAATTGGCACACCCCAATATTTCTAACAACAGAAGATCTGGTATGAAGGTGGAATATTTCGGATCGCTATTTCTGGTATCTCCTGCACAAAGGTTCAATAAACATGATTTCAGATTCTCTTCAAATTTTACTCATTCCAATATTTGAATTAACTCGAGATCTGGTGTGAAGATGAGATAAAGAGGTCCACTCCTTCTGGCACCTCTCGCGTAAAGGTGTCAATGTCGTGAATAAAAAGACGCTGGTAAGATGACATCCAATTCTCTTTGAATTTCACACATCCCCATATTTTTACTAACATGAAGATGATAGATATCGGCCCACTCATTGAGCTACCTCCCCCAAAAGGGTTACACTTTTTCAATACTCTCATGATCTTAATCTCATAACTTGCACATCCCTTTACTTCGATCCTCTACATCGGATATTTCACTCATATTTCAACATTTTCCAATTTTTTCACATATTTCATATAATGTAGGGTAAGTAGTCGATATAGTCCAAATCGGGAATGTTGTAATATTTTTCATCAGGCCTAGGCCAGTTACGAAATGTAAAATATTAATCACACCTTCGGAACTTCTCCAATATTGAGTCAATACTTTCAATAATCATAAAGCATGTCAAATTATGCTCAAACTTACGACATTGAGTTAGGGTATACATTTGTCGGCAAAGCCGACTGATAGTTTTTGTGTGAAATGGTGGTAGGCTGCAGTGTTATTTGAAAATTTGAACTAATAGTACAAATTTGTCCTAAATACAAGCAAATTTTAAATATATTAGTTTGATTGTTTGTTTGTAATTTATAGATTCAAAACCCGATTTTCCTGAACATGTCCATATATGCCGCAGCATCGCCCAAAAGTGACATAGGCTATAAAATTTTTGAAATCCCACCTGAAGCTGGAGATATAGCATCGGAATCAGAGGTACCTCCAAAAAAATAGAATTTGTATGCACATATCTATTGGACGGTTATATAGTCTTCAAATTGGGAGTGTGTAACGGAAATTGATACACAAATAAAGCTGCTGAATTATATTGAAATCGGTTTAGATTTGAATGTAGCTCCTATATATATTTTCGGCCGATTTCATGTATTTGATGCGGCAAAAGGATATGTATTTGCAATTTTAATGAAATTTTGAATGTGTGACGGAATTTGGTCAAAAAGCTTATTTGTCCAATTTTGTTCGGATATTTCTCTCATATATACTTTCGAACGATTTTGTGTATTTAATGAATAAAAGACGCAATGTATCTCTCATATCAATGAAATTTGAAATGTTTAACGAAATTTGGTACCAAAATATACAGATATAGCTCTCGTATATTTTGGCATATTCCTGCTTTTCTCATGCTCAGCTGTACCTGGCATGTTCAAACGTTAGAAGACCGATCGATTTATTTGTTTACTCTGAATTACATTGTATATGCTAATATATTACAATAAATACGTTTTTATACCCTTAACCATACTTAGTAAGGGCGGTATATTAAGTTCGTCATTCCGCTTGTAACTCATCGAAATAATCATTTTAGACCCAACAAAGTATGTATATTCTTGATCAGCGTAAAATTCTAAGACGATTTAGCCCTGTCCGTCCGTCTGTCCGTCTGTTGTAATCACGCTACAGTCTAAACGAATTAAGATAGGAAGCTAAAATTTTGCACAGATCTCTCTTTTGTCTGTGGGCAGGTCAAGTTCGAAGATGGTCTATATCGGTCCACGATAATCGATATTTTGACGACTTTACCCACATTTGTCAATGAAATTGTCTGAAAATCCACACAAGTTGTCCCTTGTGAGCACTTTACCACCTAGGTCCACGATATCGTATATCCCTCATATAATGGTACCCCCATTTTTCAACGGAATTGTCTTAAAATCCACATAAGGAGTTCGTTATGGGTACTTTATATCTATATAGGTCCACGATATCGTATAGCACCCATATAACGGTACCCCCGGAATTCGGTATTTTGATGATTTTAGCCACATTTTTCAATGGAATTGTCTGAGATTCCACACAAGGAGTTACTCGTGAGAACTTTGAACCCATACATAGATTTGTCTTTATAGGTCCACAATATCGTATATCCGTCCCTTGTGAGCATTTTACCTCTGAAGGGGAATTGTTTATATAGGTCCACAATATGGTATATCCCCCCATATAACTATACCCCCCGATATTCGGTATTTTCATGATGCTAGTCACATTTGTCAATGGAATTGTCTTAAAATCTACACAAGTATTTCTTTGTGAGCACTTTACCCCCTGAAGGGGAATTGTCTATAGGTCCACAATATCGTATATACCCCATATAACGGTACCCCCCGATATTCGGTATTTTGATGATTTTAGCCACTTTTTCCAATAAAATTATCTGAAAATCCACACAAGGAGTTACTCGTGAGTACTTTACACCCATACATAGATTTGCCTTTATAGGTCCACAATATCGTATATCCGCCCATATATCGGCACTTTTATATATTTGATATTTTAAAGATTTTAAACAAATTTTTAATGGATTTTTTTTTTTTTTTTTTTGAAAATTGTCTAATTTGTTTCAAATGGTGGAAGGTATTCAAAGTTAGGCCTATCCGATCTTACTGCTTTTTTACTTATTCTATTAATGAATTTGTTTTATTTATAATTAAAAGCAAAAAGAAAAATCGTTTTTTAAAATTTTGAATGCATATATAATCAAAAGGGGCAGGGAAGCTCACCGGGTATATATTTGCAAGATTCATACGGCAAAAAAAATATATTTGCAGAAATACACATGAATTCTTATTTAAATTGTACTTTCTAAACAAGATTATTTTTCTTCAACACGTAATAATAAAAATCAACCCTTTCATACTTTTGTTGCCATCTTAATTATGTCCGATCTTCTTTCTCGCACTGCTGCTGCTACTGGCGCTTCGTCTACATTATTTGATTGAAAATTCATTCATTATGACATTTTAATTGCAATTTTGTGAACTTTTTCCTCTTAGCCCGCACCCGTACCCGTTCACAGGAGAACTTTAACCACAATATTCATTCAAAACTTTACTAATTAACATCACTGGAAATTTTCTCTCTGTCCGTATGTACCCGAATGGATTTTCTCTGCTCCCTGTGCCGCAATTAATTCAATTTAAAGATTAACTCAAGATTTTTCTTAGTAGCTAATTTTTCTTCGGTTGCTGTTTTTTTTTTATTTTTTTTGCTTAACCTTTTTGAAAACTTTTCCCTGCTGGAGATGAGCTATGATTTTGCTGTTGTTGTTTTTTATTTTTTTTTTTCGTTCTGTATACAATTTTTATTTTCTTTGGCAAAAGTTTAATTTCTTCTTTTGATGTTTTTAATAATAATTTTCACCTTTTCATAAGATGTTGCTGGTGTTTCGTTCGCTTTTTTTTCTGCGTTTCCTGTTTAGCTGTTGTTTTAGGAAATCTTAAAAACAGCAACATTCGTGGTCCACAATGTTGTGTGGCAATTGAAGAAGAAGCAGCAGAAGATCTGTGTATGGTTGGTTACATTGTTCAGCATAATTTGCAATTAGAGACGGTGCTGCCTGGTGTTGATGACTTTGATGTTGTTTCTTATTTCTTTCCTTTCTTATTTTTTGAATGATGAATAAGATTACGTTAATATTTTTCATTGTTGCTTAATGAATGTAGTGTTGCAACTTCAGATGGGTAAAAATAGGAGGCACTAATTGACTTGGTGCTTTAATTCACTACACTTAATCATTGAACTATTTCTTTTCAGGGAGTTGTTAAAAATTGACTTCAGGACAATCCAATTGGCTCTCGAAATATTGCTCGCAGATATTTTGGAAGATATATAGAGCGATGAAATATATTGATTTAGAAAAGTGTCCTTGTTCATTTAAAATATTCTTAAAATCTCAATTACTTCGATTGCCACGGGATTGACGATATACGAACTCTGGCAATGGCTTAATACAGGGTATAAAATATTTATTTTATGTGTTGGAGTATTATAAGTTTGATTGGCTCAAAAACTATGTAACACCTCGGAATATTGGTTACCCACATAGGAAAGTATATATGGATCTTCCTATCTCGCGATCGATCTAGCTATTTATGTCCGTCGTCCGTTTGTCCGTCTGTCCATGTTGCTTACTTGTTTTTTTTTTAATATTTTTTAGCGAATGCGATTTTCTTAAATTTGACTTATAATATTGAAGTGTATATAGGATTATTATATACAGATTGCAATTATCGCCCGATCCCCACGAAAATGTTCACAAGTGTAGAGTTAGGTCTATTGTTTACAAAGATGTCCGCAATATATTAAGGGGTTGAAATGGACTAAAAACTAAAATCTTAGATTTGGAGGTGACAGCAAAATATTTTTGGGGGTTCAAATGAACCAAAAACAGAAAAAATTTCCTGATCGCAAAATTGAATCCAATCAACACGCCTGAGAAGAGAGTTAAGGACAGGGAAGAATTTCAGCATTTTGGATGACCATTAAATTATATTTGGCTGTAAAATGGACCACAATAGCTGACAGCACGACAGAGTGCGTAAATATTGGGCAAATGTCCCTGGTCAAAATGCTAAGGGAAATCAAAAGAGGAATCTTCCAAACTGGATTTGGACATAAGGGGGCTTATAACATATTGTAGAGTTGTAGGGTATCACATGGTCGGGCCGCTCGACTATAGCATTTGCTTACTTGTTTTTTATACCCTCCACCATACTATGGAGGGTATATTCATTTTGTCATTCCGTTTCTAACTCATCGAAATAATGATCTTAGACCCAACAAAGTATATATATTCTTGATCAGCGTAAAATTCTAAAACGATTTAGCCATTTCCGTCTGTTTGTAATCACGCTACCTTTTGAACTAATTGAGATAAAAGGCTTAAATTTTGCACACATATTTATTTTGCCCACGGGTCCACGTTTTCATATAGCCCCCATATAAAAGTACCACCCGATATTCGGTATTTTGATGATTTTAGCGACTCTATTCAACGGAATTGTTTCAAATTTGGTATTTGAAGTTCGAAATGGATACAACAGCCTGAGGCAGAAAATTGTCTGTGCAAGTCCACGTCTGAGTATAGCCACCATATAACGGTACCTCCCTATATTCGGTATTTTGATGATTTGAGCGTCATTATTCCCCGGAGTGGTTTCAAATTACGTATTTAGAGTTCATAATGGGAACTACAGTCTGTGACAGAAAATTGCATATGCAGGCTCAGGTCTTCGTATTGGCCCCATATATCAGTACCTCCTTATATTCGGTATTTTGACGATTTTAGGTACAATACTCACGGAAATTGTTTGAGATGTCGTATTTGTAGTTCGTCATGAAAGCTACAGCCTGTGACAGAAAATTTTCTATGCAGGTCCAGGTCTTCGTATAGCTCCTATATAACGGTACCTCCCTATGTTACGTATTTTGATGATTTTGGCTACATTATTCACCGTTTATTTCAAGTTTCGAATTTCAATATGGTAATGGCTTGCGACAAACAATGCCTATGTAGGTGCACGTTGTACTGGCCCTTATATAACGGCTATATTCAGTATTTTTAAAATGTTAACAGAATTTTATTTAAGAATATGTTATTTTTTTCGAAAATTTTAAGATTCATTCTAAATGGTGGAGGGTATTTAAAGTTCTTCCCGGCCGAACTTACTGCTTTTTTCCCTGTTTTTTCATATATGATGCGTAGTCTGTTTGGGGACAAATCTATTTTAGAGGAACTATACGAATAATATTATTTCAGAAGAAGCGGCCACACAAAAGTTAAAGAATACTTTTATACTTTTTTAAAATCACAGAAAAATAACGAAAAAGAGACTCTTTCATTGCAAAAATTCTAAAATCTAATTTAAATAGAAAATGTTGCTAAGCTTTTAACAATACCAAAAATTGAGCTAACTTTTCATATGGTGCTATTATAAATGTGTGGTAGGTGAACATCTATTATAATTGTTGCCATGTATATTTATTTCCATTAAAATTAAAAATTAAAAATTGTGTCGCTTATTATGCTTTAAAAATATGCATTAAGGACTAAAAGTACGAGCTGGCAACGCGTATCGGGCCAGCTAGTATAATATATGTTTAGCCTCAGCGACACCTAAAGGTACACAAATATTAAATTTGATTCAGGCAATTGGGTAACATGTAGAATCACTATTAGTACAATTTTTAACACCTCGAAATGTTGGCCCAAATCCCACGATTTTATATATGGATCGTCACAGTAGATCTTGTGTTAGTAAAAATAATGGGATTTGCGAAGTATTTCGAATTTTTAATCATTTTGGTTATTCAAAACTTTGACCCTTTATGGGAGAGGTACCTGAAAGAATGGCCCGACTTCTACAATCTTTATAACATATTTAGATGCACCAAGTCTGAATGGAATCGGATATTAATTTTGCGTTTTTTTTTTTTTTTTTTGAGCTTCACGATATAAAATTCTTACTCTTTGAGAGTTTGAAGACAATCGGACTCTTACCTCACTTATTATAAGATTTATAATAATTCAAAATGTTAACTCTTTTTGGACCAAATAGACCTAGTGTCTAAAGCTGTTATTTCGATGAAGAACATTTTGGCCTTATCAAATGATCATATTGTTGAGGGTATAACTAGCCATTTATGAAAACCAGATCTGTTATGTCCAATGGTTAGAGGTGTGCAAATCTAATCCGAGCGAGAGAACATGTTAGACCTTGGACTCTGGTAGTTTGTATGGAAATTCTGCGTATGAGTGATATGTTGGTCAAGCGCATGAAATCACTCATACGTTTAGGAACTGAAATGGCTCGAATGAGCTATATGGCCTATATAGCTCTAAATTTCACATTGTGGAGGTTTAAAGACTTTCTTTGGAATATATCGAGAAACTGAAGGACAGATCCGCTTTAAGTGAAAATTTTGAATTATATCTCTATAGTTTGTTATAGGTGACTCTGGTGCATGATGATATGCCTAAAGACTATAACGCAATTCTTTCTTGTTTCTGTGATATTTTAACAATCAAGTACTGTAAAAAATGCTGTTCAAATATTTCAGATAGGGTTCTATAAAAAAAGAAAAAATATATTTCCATGTTTTCATTGTGGATATTTAATGATTAGTATGGAAAAAGAGTTTTCAGGAATATCTAAAGAAATATATTTCACAGATTTTCTTCCTTTAACTTTTTGGCAAAATCAATCCTTTAATGTCATCAGACTACAGGGTGAGATGAAAAAACTGCAATCACATTCAGACTACTGTCATTTATAAGCCACTCGTTCCACAGCTGTTAAAATTATTCCAGCGGCAGCCTATTATATTGTTTACAAGCGTACAACAAAATTTTCCTGAAAAAAAGTTATTCGTTATGAAATTCAAGCGTGATAGTGTGATTTCTTTATATTTGGCTGAAAACCCACAAGAGGCTATGGTTAGAGCACTCCAGCATTTAAATATGAATAAATCTATTGTGTCACGTACCATCGCCCGTTACCGTGATACTGGTAGCTTAGCCCGAAGTCAAGGAAGTGGACAGAAGAAAACAGTAACATCAGCAGAATTGGTTCGAAAAGTAAAATATAGGCAAATATTGAAAAATGAGCTCGGGGTAAAGCCATTGAAATGCCAATTAGTGCAAGGGCAATATTCGGGCAGCGTGTGACGGTTTCATTGGCCGTTTGAAGGCCATAATATGACCAATTCGAACAAAACTAAACTTACCCTAAAATTTGATGCTATTTCCGACCTTTTTTGCTTTCATTCAATAAAATTTTAAAAATAACAAGTAAGCACAGGCTATAGTCGTGCTGGGCCGACTATGTTATACCCTACAACACCGCAATATGTTAGAAGCCCCCTTATAACCAAATCCATTTTGCAAGATTTTGCTTTTGAAATTAGAATTTTGACTAGGGACATTTGACCAATATTTATGAACTCCCTCGGGCTGTTAGTTGTTCTAGTCCATTTTACAGCTAAATATAATCCAATGGTCACCCAAAATGTTAGAATTCTTCCCTGTCCTTAGCTCTCTTCACAGGCGTGTCGATTGGCTTCAATTGTGTGATCGAAAAAACATTTTTGTTTTTGGTTAATTTGAACCCCAAAATATTTTGCAATCATCACCAAAAACAAGAAGCCCCCCTGTATCTATATGATTTGCATTTGGCTATATTCGTCAACGAAATCAGCATAAAAAAGCCAGAATGTCGCCTTTTGTGTATTTCGGATATCGCCTGTAAGTAACGCTGGTATTTTTTCACACAAAGTGGTCCATTGTACCCGTGGTCCTAAACTCTAACATTATGCGAGATTTCGTGTCCTCTGGTTTCTATTTGTGACCTTTATAAAGGCTGCAAAATCAGGAACATTTTTAGTTGTTGGTCCATTTCTACCCCTAATATATTGCGAACATATTTGAAAACAATAGGCCTATCCCTTCTAAGCCCAACCCTACGCTTGTGAAAATATTCATGAGGATCGGACGATATTTGCAATACTTATATAATATTGTGTTGTAAGGTGAAAAAATATTACAAAATATTAAAAGTCAAATTGAAAAAATCGCATGCGATAAAAAATATGAAAAAATAAAAAAGTCACAAAATACTACAAAATCTATATTAATATCATTATTGGCTTATTTTTCTGCTATTTATGCCCTACAACACTATGTGTTGGGGGTATTATAAGATTGATTGGTCCAGAATATATGTAACACCTCGAAATATTGGTTTCCCATATAGGAAAGTATATATGGATCTTTCTAGCTCACCGAGCTAGCTATGTATGTCCGTCCGTCCGTCCGTCCGTCCGTCCGTCTGTCCGCCTGTCCATGTTAATTTGTAAACACGCTACAGGTCACAATTATGGCCCGATCCTTACGAAATTTTGCACGAAAGTGGGGTTAGGGTCAGAATAGAAGCCTATTTCTTTTGGAGATGATCGCCAAAAGTTTAGGGGGAATTTCGCATGTAGCTAGAATTTAGGGCTGTGAAGAAGCCTACTAATTTGGGTGGTCATAGGATAATATTTAGCGGGTAAAATAGACCATATCTTGTGTGTTGAAAAAATTCAACATTTTTCTAAACTTTTCTAAATTTTTCATTAAACCGCGAATATTTTAAATCCCGCCGAAATCACAAAGCCATGACAAGGTTACTTCTGATCTTTACATTGATGTTAACATCCAACAAATCGGATATATAGCAAAAGATGTGCGATATATATGTCTATCAAAGAAGATATGCTTGAAAGATCTCTTGTGTGTCGAGAACGGCTGAACTGATTTCGACAGCTCTCATTAATTCAGAATGGCCTCTTGTCAGGAAAGGAAAAACGTCTAAAAAATCGCATAAAAATATCTATCTAATGATTTGATTGATATTGATTTTATAACATTTTCTCATATTTTTTCAATTTTGTCATATTTTTGGCATATTTTCATTTTGAATTAAACATTTGGTAATATTTCTACAGCTAACAAAACTAAGTAGTTAGGATATCATATACAGATCGCATTCGTGGCCCGATCCTTACGAAATTTTGCATGGGGATAAGATGAGGGTCAGAATAGAAGCCTACTCTTTTTGGAGATGATCGCCATATATTTAGGGGTTGAAATGGACCAACAAAACTGCAAAATTGTCAGCAGGTCGTAATTGTTGCCCGATCCTCACGCACAATTGAATGGGGGTCACCGGACATTGCAAAAGCCAAGCAGTTTTGGATGGCCATCCAAAAATATTCAATGTGTGAAATAGTTTGCCAACTTTTGTAGACAAAATACGAAAATGTACATTCCAGTGACTTTTTGGATAATTCACAAATACAGGAAAGACGCACTTCTGACTATTTCGTTAACGCTGATTTCGTTGAAGAATATAGTCAAATGTATGTATATCATATAGATGCGTTTCAGTCAAAAACCAATAATAAATGTTAATCTTTTGCGACTTATGAGAGATTTGGGAAATATTGGTTCCAGATCTAGGAAGACCATTTACGTGCAACATCTTCCAATAAATTGGAAATGAGCAAATTAGTTTAAGTTGCTATTATTCGAAAATTAGAGAACGAAACCTGATGGTTTTCTTTTATTATTTGTCACAATATCTTCTGGAATTCTTTCGAGTATCTCGCCTATATAAACTGTATCGTTTATCATAGTGTTGTAGGGTATTCAACGGTCGACCACGCTCGACTGTAGCCTTTGCTTACATATTTTTTTCAGATTTTATACTTCTATGTCATTCTGAATTGACAAAATTTGTCAAAATCGGTCTAGCCATTCTGGAGATATAAGCTTTCTAACTAACATCCCCTTCCTTTGTATATATATATTGTATATATTTCGCTATATATAACCGATATATTTACTATCGCCATTAACGTAACGGTCAGAATTTACCTGTTCGTCTATTTGTGATTTTACCAGGATTAAAAATATTCGCTGTTTAATGTAAAATTAGACTTTCATTTAACACAAATGTTGTGGGCTATTTCACCTATTAAATATTACCCGATGACCATCAAAATTGGAAGGCTTCTGCCCAGCCCGAAGCTCTAGCCCCATGCTAGCTTCCGCTTTGATTGGTCTATAATTGCGACCTGTAGAGCAACTGCAAAATCAGCAAGTTTTTGGTCAATTACAACCCCTAAATATTATGTGATCATCTCCAAAAGAAATGGGGTTCTATTCTGATCCTATCCCCACTTCCATTCTAAATTTCGTGAAGATCGGGCCATAATTGCGACCTGTAGAGTGATTACAAATTAACATGGACAGACGGACGGACGGACATACATGGCTAGATCGAATCAACTCGGCGAGGTAGGAAGATTCATATATACTTTCCTATTTGGGAAACCAATATTTCGAGGTGTTACATAATTTTTGGCCCAATCAAACTTATAATACCCCCAACTCATAGTGTTGTAGGTTATAAAAATTAAAAATTATAGCGTTTGACTCTGTTGAAGTTTTTTTTTATCTCACTCTGTATATTATTGCATGGGTTAAAAAGTTCCCATTATGAGACGCACGATCAAAAACGTATCCCAAAAATTTTATCGCAATTCACATAAGCCTATTGAATCTTAAGACTGTATGCCGTAGTAACCACAACGTGCTCTTTAGAACTGCCTAGTTGTTACATCGAATATGTTAGATATATGGCTGTTCCTCTTCCAGACTTACAATAGCGTTGTATTTTTTTTTTTTTTTTTTTGCTACTATTTATTACTGATCTTCATAAGACACACAGTGCTCCTCATAAAAAATATAAAAATTCAGAGATTTATTTGTAGTTTTATGGTCAGTCAGTTATTACAAGTCAGTAAAAATATAGAAGAATATTTTTTGTTGAAATTTGTTTTGACGTCCCCGCAAATGCAAAAAATCCATTAAAACTCTTTACACACTCCTTCACACACAATAAGATGAATTGTTTTGAATTTCCGCATTTATGTCCTTTATCGAGCAGATAATGCCTTAACTTTCTCTTGCCATTTTCAGTGCTATATTCTGGGCGTTTGTTCGTTTTCAATAAATATCAAAGTTACCGAACAGCAATAACAACAACGAATACATGAATATTGTCATTGTGTATAGAATTCTAAGTTCCAAGTGTACGATGTACGATAAATTCTTCTGCCTTTTACACTCAATTTATGTTTTATGGTTGAGAGAAAAGAGAATAGAAAAAATAAATTCTACCAAATAGAATGAACCTAAAGCCAAACCAAAAAAACCATAGGACCATGTTTGTTGACCCTAAAAAATATACATTACTTTTTTTTTTTGTTTTTTTTTTTTTGCTTGGCCCAAGACCAGTTCAGGGTGTTGTGGACAAAAGTGTTACCACCCCTTTTCAACACATTACTCTTTTTCTTCGGTTCCATTCAACAACCAACCGACAACCAGACCAACAAACAAGAGAAAGAGATGAATAGAAAAAAAAAACTGCAAATATAAATTAAAAAGTTTGGCAATTTTTATGTTGGTCTTTTTTTCGTTTCGCTTTTTTTTTTTTTTTTGCTGTTGTTGTCGTCGTTCGTTGTGTTATAGATATATGAATCTACATAAAGACTCAATAAACCCGAAATAAAGTAAAAAAAAATCTTTTTGGCCATTCAAAATGGAAAGTTCTTAGAAAATGGGACAGAGATAGGGGAACAGAAACATCACCATAGGCAGATATGTTCAATCTAATAGTTATGCAGTTTAAACAAGCATGGACAATTTGGAATTAGGAGGCGTAGAAGAAATGTGATCAATTTTTTTTTTCTCAGAATTATTGTTAGTACTTGTTAAAGTGGGAACTTGATCTTGAAACAAGTTTGGAAATAGGGGTTCGAAATATCTCTTAATGAATATAAAAAAAAGATACAAGTTCGGCCGAGTCGAACTTTGAATACCCTCCACCATGTGGTACAAATTTGGCAATTATCAAAAAAAAAAAAAAAAAGTAAAAAAGTTGTAAGTTCGGCCGGGCCAAGCTTTGAATACCCTCCACCATGTGGTACAAATTTGGCAATTATCAAAAAAAAAAAAACGGTAAAAATTCAGTTAAAAAACTTTTATCACAAGCTATTACAATATTTAATATGAAAAAAATATATGTGTATAATGTAGCTAAAATCATCAAAATACCGAAATAGGAAGGTACCATGGGGTTATAAAACGTGGACCAGCACACAAAATTTTCTGGCAAAGGCTGCATTACGAACTTCAAATAAAAAATTTGTCGCTAAAATCATCAAAATACCAAATATCGGGGATTCCGTTATATGGGGGCTGGCTATACGAAGACGTGGATCTGAACAGACAATTTTCTCTCTTAGACTGTAATATCCATTACGAACTTTAAATGCGAAATTTGAAATAATTCCGGTAAATAATGTCGCTAAAATCATCAAAGTACCGAATATCGGGGGGGTACCGTGGACCTACATGGCCCATTTTCTGTTGAATGCTGTAGTGTCTATTACGAACTTCAAGTACCAAATTGGAAACAATTCCGGTAAATAATGTCGCTACAATCATCAAAATACCAAATATCGGGGGGTACCGTTATATGGGGGCTATACGAAGACATGAACCCCATTTTCTGTTGTAAGCTGCAGCATCTATTACTAACTTCAAAATCCAATTTTGAAACAATTTCGGTAAATAATGCAGCTAATGTCATCAAAATACCGCACATCGGATGGTACCGTTGTATAGGGGCTATACGAAGACGTGGATCTACATGGCCCATTTTCAATACCAAAAGTCCTGCAGACATAATACACATTTGAGTAAAATTTTATCAACCTACTTCATTTCGTTCGGACGCTAGAGTGATTTCCACAGACGGATAGATGGATAGACGGATGAACATCGCTAAATCGACATAGAATTTTATGCTAATCAAGAATATATATACTTTGTGGGGTCTAAAATGTATGTTTCGAAGCATTACAAACGGAAAGACAAACTTAATATATGGTGGAGGGTATAAAAATAAATATGAATACATTTTTATACCTTCCTTTCCAAGGTGGAGGGTAACTTTGTCGTACACCCCATAAAATATATATATATTCATAATCAGCATAAAATTCTAAGTCGATTTAATGATGTCCGTCTGTCTGTCTATCTGTCTGTCAGTCTGTTGAAATCACGATACAGCCCATATTATTTGACGTAGAGCCAAAATTTAGCAGAGCAATTTGTATTGTGTCTAGGATGGTTAGTATTGAAAATGAGATATATCGGTCCACGTTTTGGTATAGTCCCTATATCACGGTACCTCCCGATATTCGGTAATTTGATGGTTTTTGCCACATTTTTTCACTGATTTGTCTAAAAATTGGTATTTGTAGGTCATAACGGGTCCCTGTGCGTTTGGCAAAACTTTGCATGTATGGATCCACGATTTGGTATAGCCCCCATATAACGGTACCCCCGATATTGGGCATTTTAATGGTTTTTGCCCCATTTCTTCTAATATTTCCTTTATCCTAAGGTGGAGGGTATTAAAAGTTTGGCTGACAGTTGAATTTTTAAAATTTTTTTTGTTGATGTATTTTTTTGTGACAACTTATGGCTTGATCAACAGATGCTGCTACGCCCGTGCTACGGTTTTCGTCAGAATCGTTTTCAGAACTACATCCATTGCAAGGGAAATTAATTGCATAGCTTCGGAAATATTGGCGATTGTTATCTCTTTGTTTCTTCTAATGTATCATCACTTGTTATGACATCTTCGTCTGAAACATGCTGAATATCAATTGTAGTTGTAGATTTTCCAGAAGTCTTTCATAGGGAGTTGATCATTTTGGCCTATTGAATCAACAAGTTGCCGGAGAGTTTGGCGTAAATGGCACAATTTAAAGTTTGAAATTACACCCTATTCCATAGGTTAAATAATTGATGTTGTTAAGTGACGGAATTGTTAAAATTCGGTTTATTTAGGCTGATATTAGTTACTTGGTGCACAATAAACCCGAAATCGGTTAAAAATATATGGGAGCTATATCCAAATCTGATCAAACCTCGATAAGACGGAGGTATTTTTGAGCTCTATAAGTTATATGGTACCAAACATCATTCTTGTGCATATTTCGCATGTGAAGGACTTAAAACACCAAATGCTTCTAGACTGAATTTGGTCGGTTGTGCTAAAATTCAGGCCATTTGGACTGATATGGACCATTTGGTGTACAATCAACCCGAAATTGATTGAAGATATATATGAGAGCTATATCTAAATTTGAACCGATTCTCATAAATTATCATATAGTGTTTGTCCTTGGGTCAAACAAATATTGTTCGGAAAAGTTCATCTCAATCGGATATCTTCACAAAAATACATGGAACGGCGTAAGGACCTACATGCATAAATCGACTCAGAAAGTGATTCTATGAAGATCTTCAAAAGCAACTGTGGGCCTATCTCGCTCCCTTCTCTATGTTACAAACAAATGCACAAAGGCCATATTTACGCGTTTAGGTAAAGACAATAGTTTTAAAATGTTTCAGAACCGAAGTTGCTTTAAATTCGCCATTTTTGTTCCCAGCTTGAAGTAAATACAACCGGTTCCTAAACGTATGAGTGATTTGATAAATATCCTATATTTAATATCACTCATACGTCAACTAATGTTTTCTATAACATTTTAACGGAATTGTTTAAAATTTGAAATGTGGAATTCGTTATGGATAAGCCTTTTGAGGATAACGCTGAATATTGTGAATATTCGGTATTTTGATGATTTTAGACGAACATTTCTCAAGAATATCCGACATTCGGTATTTTGCCGATTTGAGCCATATATTTCAATGAATTTATCTCAAATTGGAATTTGAAGATCACAATAGGATCCGCCTTCTCTGGCAACCCCATATGACAGTAAAGCCTTGCATTCAGAATTGTAATACTTTTAATGACAATTTTTAACTGATTTTTTTTAAAAAAATTGTAAAATTTCTTAGATTCTTATCCACTTGTAATATATTTAAATGCATCTCCTAACCAATGTCTTAATTGTAGATACTAAAAACTGTGCTAGAAACATGCCCCCATATGTTAATCATCCAGATGAATGAGCACGTATGATTTGTGTTGGTGTGAAGAGCAAAAACGAAATCTGCAAACGAACGCCCCTTTTATGTGGTTATGTTTACAAACTTTTTCATGGTTTTTACCCCCTTTTTTAAATTTTGTTTGATTCTAAGAGATTTTATTTATTCCAAATACCAGAAGTTCTTTTTAGCAAAAAAAAAATGAGGGGAAACACAAGAAAAATAATAACCATTTTTAATAAAAACCATTTTTATACCCTACAACCCCATGTGTTTGGAGGTATTACAATTTTGATTGGGACAACAATTATGTAACACCTCGAAATATTGGTTTCCCACATAGGAAAGTATATGAATTTTCCTATCTCGCCGAGGTGAGACGATCTAGCCATGTATGTTCGTCCGTCCGTTTGATCGTCTGTCCATGTTAATTTTCAATCATTTTACATGTCGCAATTATTACCCGATCTTCACGAAATTTAGAATGGAGGTGGGGTTAGGGCCAAAATAGAAGCATATTGCTATTGGAGATGATCGCATAATATTTAGGGGATAAAATGGATCAAAAAAATTCCAGATTTTGCAGTTGCTCAACAGGTCGCAATTATAGACCAATCGAAGCGGAAGTTAGCATGGGGCTGGGCAGAAGCCTTCCAATTTTGATGGTCATCGGGTAATATTTAGTGGATGAAAAAGGCCATAATATTTGTGTTAAGTTAAAGTCAAATTTTCCATTAAATGGCGAATATTTTTATTCCAGGCAAAATCACAAATTGACTAACAAGTCAATTGTGACCGTTACGTAGATGCCGATAATAAATATATCGGATATATATAGCAAAAGGTCACAAATAGAAACCAAAGGAAACGAAATCTCGTATGAAGTTAGAGTTTAGGACAGCGGGTAAAATGGACTACTTTTGTATGAATAAATACCAGCATTACTTACAGGCAAAATCCGAAATACAGAAAAGGCAAACTTCTGGCTTTTTATACTGATTTCGCTGACGAATATAGCCAAATATCGTGGAC
Source organism: Musca domestica (assembly GCF_030504385.1). Classification (NCBI taxonomy): domain Eukaryota; kingdom Metazoa; phylum Arthropoda; class Insecta; order Diptera; family Muscidae; genus Musca; species Musca domestica. Next base: position 6,452,032 of record NW_026712219.1, on the reverse strand, counting down.
AAGCAAATCATATAGGTGAGTCCAAATTTGGAGATACAGAGGGGCCTCTTGCCTTTGGAGATGATAGCAAAATATTTTGTTTCAAAAGAACCAAAAACAGAGAAATGTTCCTGGTCACACAATTGAAACCGATACGGAATTTAGCATGAGAAAAGAGCAAAGGACAGAGGAGAAGTCCAATATTTTGGATGACTATTCAATTATATTTAACTTGAAAATGGAACAAAACAAGTACCAGCATCATAGATATACATATTGGGCAAATATCCCTGGTCAAAAATCTAAGGATAATATGTGTCAGTGCCCTTTGACATTATTTTAAAAGCGAAATCTTCCAAAATGGATTTGAAAGAAAGGGGGCTTCTAACATATTGTAGTGTTGTGGAGTATCACATGGTCGGCCCCGCACGACTGTACCCTTTGCTTACTTGTTTCCAAATAATAAACGTTTTGGAAGAATAAACCATTTTTATACCCTACATCACAAGGTGGTCAGGGTATTATGTCTTTGTGCATTTGTTTGTAACAGGCAAAATGGAACGAGATAGACCCATAGTTCCTTTCGATGATCTGCATAGAATCACATTCTGAGTCGATTTATGCATGTCCGCCCGTCCGTCCGTCTGTCTGTCCATGTATTTTTGTGAACAAAGTACAGTTCGCATTTATTGCCCTATCCAGATGAAATTTTGCACAAATCACTTTTTTGGCCCAAGGACGAACCCTATTGAAATTAGAGATAATCGGTCAAAATGTAGATATAGCTCCCATATATATCTTTGTCCGATTTGCTTTTTATTATGCACCAAACGTCTAATATCAGCCCGAATAGTATGGCATTTTGCAAGTACAACCAAATTAGGCCTGAAAATAAGTATGGTAAACTTGATCGAAATCGGTTCAAATATAGCTATAGCTATATATATATATATTGTTCATTAGATTTGTTATTTTTGTCCTTCGCAGCCGTAATATGCACTCTGTAACAACAATATTTGGGGAAATATATCAAATACATCTCAGAAATACCTTTACTAAATTTTATCAAGATCGGATCAAATTTGGATATAGCTCCCATAAATAGCTTCGCCCGATTTATGTTTTATTGTGCACCACAACGTCTAATATTTGTCCAAATGGGTTGGAATTTGGAACTACGACCGAATTGAGTCTAAAAGCTATAATGTCAAATTTGATGAAGATCGGTTCAGATATAGCTATAACTTCCATATATACTGTTCATCCGATTTGTTGTATTTGTTACCCACAGCCATAATATGCACTCCGTAACAATGATATTCAGGGAAATATACCAAAAAAGGTCAGACATATCTTTGCCAAATTTTATCGAGGCCGGTTCAGATTTGAATATAAGTCCTATGGGCAATACACCAAATTGTGCTCCAAATGGGCAATACAAATCCGAATTTAAAAGATACAAATGATTCGGCATATGTAGTCCTTTGAACTTTAAAATATTATTATAATTATAGCGTGTATTATTGAATTCTCCTATAAAAACTTGTAATTGTTATGCGGAACTCTACTAAATTAGCAAAGTGGTGTAGAGTATCATAAAGTCGGCCCGTCCTACTTTGAGACTTTCTTTACTGGTTTATTTAAAATTTTTGGTAATACTTTCCAATTGCCAAATCCAATTAAAAATATACATTGACATATACATTATATTCACATATACTGACAAATACAGTATATTCAGTTTTAATCATAATCCTGAATTTCTCGCGGTAATATGAAATACTATATTACACCCTAATATCATGGCCACACATTTTTTTCTAGAGATTTCCTCATGACAATTGTTAATTTATTTTTTCGTTGACATATTCAAGCAAAATAAAAAAAACTGAAATCAATTTTGTTCATCACGCAGAGACAGACACTCACATGTCTGCTTGTCAATACACTCGTAAAGTTGTTGTAAAAATTATAAATTAAAATTTGCATTACGTGTAATACGAAAAACCGCTAATTGTGTAAACATTTATTATCTCCTTCCTTCCTAACCTCCTTCGCCGACTACATAGACTAGCAGTTTAACAGTAGCTAGAAAATTATAAAAGTCAACACACATAAATAAAACAAGTAAAAACGCAGTAAGTTCGGCCGGGCCAAACTTTGAATACCCCCCAATATTTGGAACGAATTAGAAAATTTTCAAAAAAATAAAATCCATTAAATTTTTTTAAACCTTACAATATCTAATTTAGGAAGGTGTCGATATATGGGAGAATATATGATATTGTGGACCTATTAAGACAAATCTATGTCTGGGTGTAAAGTACTCACAAGGAACTCCTTGTGTGGATTTTCAGACAATTTCGTTGAAAAATGTAGGTAAAATCATCAAAATACCGAATATCCAGGGGTTCCTTTATATGGGGGATATACAATATCGTATACCTATATAGATATTTCGCTGCTGAGATATAAAGTACCCACAAGGAACTCCTTGTGTGGATTTTCAGACAATTCCGTTGAAAAATGTGGGTAAAATCACCAAATTACCGAATATCGGGGGGTACCGTTATATAGGGGATGTACGATATTGTGGACCTATATAGATAATTCACTGTCGAGGTATAAAGTACCCACAAGGAACTACTTGTGTGGATTTTCAGACAATTCCATTGAAAAATGTGGCTAACATCTTCAAAATACCGAATATCGAAGGGTGCCGTTATATGGGGGATATACGATATCGTGGACCTATATAGACAATTCTCTCTCAGGGGGTAAAGTATTTACAAGGAACTACTTGTGTGAATTTTCAGACAATTCCATTGACAAATGTGGCTAACATCTTCAAAATACCGAATATCGAAGGGTACCGTTATATGGGGGCTATACGATATCGTGGACCGATATAGCCCATTCTCGAACTTGACCTGCCTGCAGACAAAAGAGAGATCTGTGCAAAATTTTAGCTTCCTATCTTAATTCGGTTAGACTGTAGCGTGATTACAACAGACGGACAGACGGACGGAAAGGGCTAAATCTTCTTAGAATTTTACGCTGATCAAGAATAAGTATATATATTCTTGATCAGCGTAAAATTCTAAATGATGGGTCTAAAATGATTATTTCGATGAGTTACAAACGGAATGACTAAGTTAATATACCCTCCATACTATGTATGGTGGAGGGTATAAAAATTACAGAAAAATCATGCAATTTAAAACAGCAGGAAGTGGAAAAGTGTTACATTAGTTATAAATTTTTTAGCTTTATTGCAATTTTTATTGACACCACCACCGTTGTAGCCAACGCTGCCACCACCACCATCATCCTCAATGTCAGTTTGTTTTCTTGCAACATAACTCAACAAGCTCGTACCATGTAGAGAGCTGTAGTAAAGAGCTGGTTAGGTTTTTTGGTCGAAATCATAAGAAGTATGTTTAAAGTTTGGTAAATTGGTCATGTTTTCGTTAGTATTTATAAATATTATATACAATTTTTTTTGGACTCATTTTTGGGATATTTTTAGATTCGACGACAGATTCATTGTCTAAAAATGAAATAGAGACCATGCTTCCAAAACGATGTTTTGTAGGAGAATTTAGCTTTCACTCATATGAAGTACGACTTAAACCATACAATTATAAGTTTGCCATTCCATTTGAAGCGCTACAAAGTATATATGTATACTTGACAAGCATAAAATTCTATGTCAATTTATACCCTAGCATTTGAACGAAATTTGGAAGGTTTGAAACAATGAACTAAAAACTAAATGCAAATGAGACATATAGGTTTTGATATAGCACCCTGTGAGTAACTGTTCGGGCATTTTTAAGGTGAGTTTGAGAGTTTTTTGCACTTTAGGCACTTTAAATTGAATTTCTGTAAATTGGCCGAACTGTTCATACAGGTCCAACTTTTTGTAGATATCCTACATAAATGTACTTCTAGATATATGGATAGACCGGACAGTTTACTAGCTCCAATTAATCCTCAGATCACTGGGCTTCAATAATTATATCCTACAACGCTATGTGTTGGGGGTATTATAAATTTGGTTGGGCCAACAATTATGTAACACCTCGAAATATTGGTTTCCCACATAGGAAAGTATATATGAATCTTCCTATCTCGCCGAGATGAGTCGATCTAGCCATGTATGTCCGTCCGTCCGTTTGTACGTCTGTCCATGTTAATTTCAATCACTCTACAGGTCGCAATTATTACCCGAATTTTAGAATGGAGGTGGGCTTAGGGCCTAAATAGAAGCATATTGCTTTTGGAGATGATCGCATAATATTTAGGGGTCGAAATAGACCAAAAACTGAAAAATTTTCCTGATTTTCCAGTTGCGCTAAATGTCGCAATTATAGATCAATCGAAGCGGAAATTAGCACGGGGCTAAAGCTCAGGGCTGGGCAGAAGCCTTCCAATTTTGATGTTCATCGGGTAATATTTAGTGGGTGAAATAACCATTAAATTTTGGTTAAATCAAAGTCAAAATTTCGATGAAACCGCGAATATTTTTAATCCCGCCGAAATCAGAAATAGACGAAAGCTTCAATTCTGACCGTTACGTAGATGCCGATAGCAAATATATCGGATGTATTTAGCGAAATATATGCAAAGTGAATATACAAGGGAAGGGGATGTTAGTTAGTATGCTTATATCTCAAGAATGGATTGACCGATTTTGACGAATGTTGTCAATTAGAAATGCCCTGTTGGCATAAAAGAATAAAATCTAAGAAAATCGAATAAAGAGATAATGACTTAAAAATAGATTTTGTAATATTTTGTGACATTTTTTATTTTGTCACATTTTTTATCGCATGCGAGTTTTTCAATTTGACTTATAATATTGAAGTGTATATTTTGTAATATTTTTTTTTTTCATTTTACAACACAGGTTGGGGTTATTACATACATATCGCAATTATCGTCCGATCCTCACGAAAATTTTCGCAAGGGTAGTGTTAAACTCAGAAGAGCTAGGTCTATTGTTTTGAACGATGTCTGCAATATAATTAGGGGTTGAAATGGACCAACAACTAAAAATATTCCTGATTTTGCAGCCGTTACAAAGGTCACAAATAGAAACCAAAGTTAGAGTTTTGGACAGCGGACATGACTTACAGGCGATATTCGAAATACACAAATGGTGAACTTCTGACTTTTTTATGCTGATTTCATTGATGAATATAGCCAAATATCGTAAACAAGCTAATCATATAGATGAATCAAAATTTCGAGATACAGAGGGGCCTCTTGCTTTTGGAGATGATCGCAAAATATTTAGGGGTTCAAATAAATTAAAAACAGAAAAAAATTCCTGAACATACAGTTGAAGCCAATCGACACGACTGAGAACAGAGTTAAGGACAGGGAAGAATTCTAGCATTTTCGATGACCATTGGATTATATTTAGCTGTAAAATAGAACACGACGAGGTGCGTAAATATTGAGCATATATCTCTGATCAAAAAAGTAACGGTAATCTCTGGACAGTGCTCCATGACATTACTTCAAAAACGAAATCTTCCTAAATGGGAGCTTCTAACATATTGTAGTGTTGTAGGGTATCATATGATGAAAATATAAGTCAGTCAGTCAATCACTTGACCCTGTCATAATATGTATATACTTAAATAATAAGTATAAATGTCGAGACCTTTTAGAATATTTAATGGTAGTCTATTTTGTTGAAAATGTAATTAGAAACTCCAAAACGCCCGCAATCATCATTAATATCCAAAAAAAGCTAACCAAAAATAAGTAAGTAAAAGCTATAGTCCTGCGGGCCGACCAAGTCTGTTTATGTCCGAATCAATTTTGGGAGATTTCGCTTTTGAAATTATGTCCAGGAGCACTGTCCAGATATTACACTTAGCATTTTGAACAGGGACATTTGCCCAATATTATACGCACTCCGTTGTGCTGTTAGTTGTTGTGGTCCATTTTTCAGCTAAGTATAATCCAAGGTCATCGGAATTGTTAGAATATATATATATATATATATATATATATATATATATATATATATATATATATATATATATATATATATATATATATATATATATATATATATATATATATATATATATATATATATATATATATATATATATATATATATATATATATATATATATATATATATAGATGCCGATAGTAAGTATATCGGTTATATATAGCGAAATATATACAATGGAAGGGGATGTTAGCTAGAATGCTTATATCTCAAGAATGGCTGGATCGATTTTGACAAATTTTGTGAATTTAGAATGCCCTCTTGGCATAAATGTATAAAATCTAAAAAAATCGCATAAAAATATGCCAATAATGATGTTAATATAGTTTTTTTTTTAGTATTTTATGACATTTTTTAATTTTTTCATATTTTTTATCGCATGCGATTTTTTATACCCTCAGCCATATGGCTACAGAGGGTATATATCATTTGATACGGTCAAAACGTGCCTAGTCGAAATAACGGTTTTAGACCCTAGGTCTCTTTGGACCAAATCCGTTTCAGAATATTTGGAGTCGATCTAGCGATGTCCGTCCGTCCGTCCGTCTGTCTGTCTGGCTGGCTGGTGCGCACGATAACTCTCGAAGGAAGTACTCGATTTGGTCCACACTTTGTACATCGTAATATTTTTGTCAAACTTAGATCGAGTTCGGAGATGGGCAATATCGGTCCACTCCTTCTGGTACCTCCCCCACAAAAGGTCGAAATTTTCAAAAAATATATTTTCTGCATAGAAAGAGAAATGATGATCCGATTTTGCTCCAACTCTGCGAATTCTAATATTTTTGTCAGTGCTAGGTCAAGTGCGAAAAAACTCTATCATGTACCTCCCCCACAAAGGGTCAAAATTTTGAATAATAACAACTCTTATAAAATGTGAAGTAAGAGTCCGATGGTCTTCAAATTTCACACATCCCAATATTTTTATTAACCCAAGGTCTGGTGGAATACATCGGTCCACTCCTTCTGGTACCTTCCCCACAAATGGTCGAAATTTTCAAAAAATATATTTTTTGCACAGATAGAGAAAGGATGATCCGATTTTGCTCGAACTTTGCGAATTCTAATATTTGCTTAAGTGCTAGGCCCGGTGCGAAAATGGACAATATCGATTTACCCCATAAGGGACCTCCCCCACAAAGGGTCAAAATTTTGGATAATTATAACTCTTATAAAATGTAATGTATGGATACGAACGTCTTAAATTTCACATATTCCAATATTTTTATAAACCCAAGATCTGGCGTTAACATGGAATGTATCGGTCTACTCCACCTGGTACCTCCCCCACAAAGTGTCGAAATTTTGAATACCCATAAAGCTCATAAAACGCCAAATTAATATCCGATTCCATTTAGACTCTCAATATTTCTATCAACACAAGATCTGTTATAAAGGTGATATAGATCGAACCATTTCATCTCCCCCAAACATAGGGTTCAAGATTTTGGAAAACCAACCCCTTCTGGGGTCACAATTTTCAATAATTTTATCTGTCATAACTTTCGAAACAATTAGAAAATTCTTTACTACTTGCTATGCTCAAATATTTCTCCCAATAAGAAGCCTGATATAAATATGAATTTTATCGGAATTTACGATTTCGCATAAAATTGGACATAAATACCCTTTGCAATGTTGCCCAATATTCCGCTCAATATTTTTATTTTTATCAGATGAAGTATAAATGTGGAATATTTCGGTAGATTCTATCTTGTACATCAGGCACATTTTAACATTTTCTAAAAATTATTACACATTTCCTATAAAGTGAAGGAGTTAGTCGATATAATCCATACCAGGAACGTCGGAATATTTATATCATATTTTTGGGTCCGATACGAAATATACAATATTGGCCCATTCTTCCGGAACCTGCTCCATAGAGGGTCAAACGTTTGAATGATTGTAACACTAGTCAAATTATATTTAAATAATCGAACACAGGCTGAGGGTATATATCTGTCGGCAATACCGACTGATACTTTTTAACTTGTTCAATTTGACTTATAATATTGAAGTGTTTGTTTTGTAATATTTTTTCAACTTACATTTTGGGGATATTATATACAGATTGCAATTATCGTCCAATCCTCACGAAAATTTTCACAAGGGTAGGGTTAGGCTCAGAAGGACTAGGCCTATTATCTTCAAAGATGTCCGCAATATATTTGGGTGTTTAAAAGGAACAGAAGCAGAAAAAATGTCTTGATCACACAATTGAAGCCAATCGACACGCCAGAGAAGAGAGTTAAGGACAGGGAAGAATTGAATCATTTTTTATGACCGCTGTATCATATTTAGCTATAAAATAGACCAAAACTAACAGCACGACGGAGTGTGTAAATATTGGGCAAATGTCCCTGGTCAAAATGCTAAGGGTAATATTTGGTCAGTGCACCGTGTCATAATTTCAAAAGCGAAATCTTCCAAAATGGATTTGGACGTAAAGGGACTTCTAACATATTGTAGTGTTGTAGGGTATCACATATGACACGGTGCACTGACCAAATATTACCCTTAGCATTTTGACCAGGGACATTTGCCCAATATTTACACACTCCGTCGTGCTGTTAGTTTTGGTCTATTTTATAGCTAAATATGATACAGCGGTCATAAAAAATGATTCAATTCTTCCCTGTCCTTAACTCTCTTCTCAGGCGTGTCGATTGGCTTCAATTGTGTGATCAAGACATTTTTTCTGCTTCTGTTCCTTTTAAACACCCAAATATATTGCGGACATCTTTGAAGATAATAGGCCTAGTCCTTCTGAGCCTAACCCTACCCTTGTGAAAATTTTCGTGAGGATTGGACGATAATTGCAATCTGTATATAATATCCCCAAAATGTAAGTTGAAAAAATATTAAAAAACAAACACTTCAATATTATAAGTCAAATTGAACAAGTTAAAAAGTATCAGTCGGTATTGCCGACAGATATATACCCTCAGCCTGTGTTCGATTATTTAAATATAATTTGACTAGTGTTACAATCATTCAAACGTTTGACCCTCTATGGAGCAGGTTCCGGAAGAATGGGCCAATATTGTATATTTCGTATCGGACCCAAAAATATGATATAAATATTCCGACGTTCCTGGTATGGATTATATCGACTAACTCCTTCACTTTATAGGAAATATGTAATAATTTTTAGAAAATGTTAAAATGTGCCTGATGTACAAGATAGAATCTACCGAAATATTCCACATTTATACTTCATCTGATAAAAATAAAAATATTGAGCGGAATATTGGGCAACATTGCAAAGGGTATTTATGTCCAATTTTATGCGAAATCGTAAATTCCGATAAAATTCATATTTATATCAGGCTTCTTATTGGGAGAAATATTTGAGCATAGCAAGTAGTAAAGAATTTTCTAATTGTTTCGAAAGTTATGACAGATAAAATTATTGAAAATTGTGACCCCAGAAGGGGTTGGTTTTCCAAAATCTTGAACCCTATGTTTGGGGGAGATGAAATGGTTCGATCTATATCACCTTTATAACAGATCTTGTGTTGATAGAAATATTGAGAGTCTAAATGGAATCGGATATTAATTTGGCGTTTTATGAGCTTTATGGGTATTCAAAATTTCGACACTTTGTGGGGGAGGTACCAGGTGGAGTAGACCGATACATTCCATGTTAACGCCAGATCTTGGGTTTATAAAAATATTGGAATATGTGAAATTTTAAGACGTTCGTATCCATACATTACATTTTATAAGAGTTATAATTATCCAAAATTTTGACCCTTTGTGGGGGAGGTCCCTTATGGGGTAAATCGATATTGTCCATTTTCGCACCGGGCCTAGCACTTAAGCAAATATTAGAATTCGCAAAGTTCGAGCAAAATCGGATCATCCTTTCTCTATCTGTGCAAAAAATATATTTTTTGAAATTTCGACCATTTGTGGGGAAGGTACCAGAAGGAGTGGACCGATGTATTCCACCAGACCTTGGGTTAATAAAAATATTGGGATGTGTGAAATTTGAAGACCATCGGACTCTTACTTCACATTTTATAAGAGTTGTTATTATTCAAAATTTTGACCCTTTGTGGGGGAGGTACATGATAGAGTTTTTTCGCACTTGACCTAGCACTGACAAAAATATTAGAATTCGCAGAGTTGGAGCAAAATCGGATCATCATTTCTCTTTCTATGCAGAAATATATTTTTTGAAAATTTCGACCTTTTGTGGGGAGGTACCAGAAGGAGTGGACCGATATTGCCCATCTCCGAACTCGATCTAAGTGTGACAAAAATATTACGATGTACAAAGTGTGGACCAAATCGAGTACTTCCTTCGAGAGTTATCGTGCGCACCAGCCAGCCAGACAGACAGACGGACGGACGGACGGACATCGCTAGATCGACCCCAAATATTCTGAAACGGATTTGGTCCAAAGAGACCTAGGGTCTAAAACCGTTATTTCGACTAGGCACGTTTTGACCGTATCAAATGATATATACCCTCTGTAGCCATATGGCTGAGGGTATAAAAAATCGCATGCGATAAAAAATATGAAAAAATTAAAAAATGTCATAAAATACTAAAAAAAAACTATATTAACATCATTATTGGCATATTTTTATGCGATTTTTTTAGATTTTATACATTTATGCCAAGAGGGCATTCTAAATTCACAAAATTTGTCAAAATCGATCCAGCCATTCTTGAGATATAAGCATTCTAGCTAACATCCCCTTCCGTTGTATATATTTCGCTATATATAACCGATATACTTACTATCGGCATCTATGTTACGGTCAGAATTGACCAGTTCGCCTATTTTTGATTTCGCCGGGATTAAAAATATTCGCGGTTTAATATAAAATTTGACTTTCATTTAACAGAAATGTTATGGTCTATGTCAACCACTAAATATTTCCCGATGACCATAAAAATTGGAAAGCTTCTGCCCAGCCCAAAGATCTAGCCCCATGCTAACTTTCGCTTCGATTGGTCCATAATTGTGACCTGTAGAGCAACTGCAAAATCAAAATTTTTTTCAGTTTTTGGTCTATTTCAAACCCTAAATATTATGCGATTTTCTCTAAAAGCAATAGGCTTATATTCTGGCCTTACACTACATTCTAAATTTCGTGAAGATCGGGCCATAATTGTGACCTATGGAATGATTACAAATTAACGTGGACATAGCTAGAACGACTCAGCTCGGCGAGATAGGAAGATCCATATATACTTTCCCATGTGGAAAACCAATATTTTGAGGTGTTACATAATTGTGGCCCAATCAAACATATAATACCCCCAACACATAGTTTTGTAGGGTATAATAACTTGAAAATGGGCACAAGACCTCAAAAATGCCCAAGTACTGAGAATAGTGCAAAAGTACTATTTGTAGTAGTAGTGATTCGGTTAGAATTACGGTCCCGGTATGAAACTATGGGCTCATTATTTAAATTTAAATTAATGCGATTGAAAAAAATATTTTTTTAAACTTTTAAATTATAATTGTATCCAAATCACGTGTTTTATGTAAGAAGGAGGGTATATAAGGTATTCAAATTTTTTCCACATAGTATTTTTCCCATGACGTTTTTCTTGAGTTCCGTTTGAAATATTTTTCTAATATTTATGAACAAAATGGCAACATTGGCTATAAAACACTCAGTATCTGAAATTCATACCCAAACCTCAAGAGGAGTCAATATTTTTGCTACAACTTTTATGACAGGATACAACCTCACACACACACACATTAAAATACTCATATGCATTGGTACGACCACAGTTCGTCGCCGTATGACATTTGTTCTGTTGCAAATTCATATGTTGCTATTTATAATTTGTAGCAGACACATTAATCAAAAAATTGTTACTCATTGTTGCTGCTGTTGCTGTCTCGGTTTGTCTGTCTGTGTGCCTACCTCTCTCTGCTGATTGTGTGGAAATCGAAAACAACAGTGACAACACCATACCATTACCAACGGCATTGTTGTCAATACTGGCCGTTAACGCAATTCACAGCCAACAAATAATAATAAAGAGTTTGACTATAACATTGGTATGTGTTGTATTTTCTTTACTCGAATGCATGAAATTGGAAATAAAAACAAAACCGGGTTTAATTCCAAATACGAAATGTATTAAGAATATATTTCATTTGAACATATTTATATGTGGTAACTTGTTGGATTTATTTGAATGAGTAATAGTAGACTTAGGATAAAAGAATTGGATTTACATTATAATGGGTTTCAGAAAATAAAGTTTTGAGTATGGAATATGTTTGAAATTTAAGATATTTTTATACCCTCCGCCATACACAAATGAAATAATAATTTTAGACCTAAGAAAGTGTATATATTCTTGATGTCCGACCGTACTCCTTCTATTGTAATTACGCTAGGGTTAAAACTAATTAAACTAGAAAGTTAAGATTTTGCACAGATCAGTCTTTTGTCTGCAGGCAGGTTGAGTTCGACTGTAGCCCATGTGCACGATATCGTACCTCTAGATATTCGGTATTTAATAATTTTAGCCACATTACCACCCTGAAAGATAACTGTCTATATAGGTCAACGATAACAGTACCTCCCGATATTCGGTATATTGATGATTTTAGCCAAATTATTCAATGAAATTGTCTGAAAATTCACACAAGGAATTCCTTCTTAGAACTATATCCCCAATACTCGCTGTTTAGATGATTTTAGCGACATTTTTTGATGGGACTTTTTTCAAGTTTCTTATTTAATGGTTACTACTGCCTGCTACTACTGCGTAGTGGTTACTACTGCATATGACAAAAAAAATTGTATATGCAGGACTCCGTCTTTGTATAGCTCCCATGGCCCGACCGAACTTAGCTGTGTTTCATACCTTCAGAAAGGGGATATATCATTTGATACGGATATATATCATTTGTCAAACCGGTTTAAGACCCTAGGATTTTTGTCCGTTTAAGGAGATTTAGAGTCGATCTAGCGATGTCAGTCCCTCCACCTGCATGTCTGGTTGGTGCGCACGATAAGTCTCGAAGGGAATAAACGATTTGGTCCAAACTTGGTACATTGTAATACCATCGTAAAATATAGATCGAGTTGGGTCAAAAGGTCGAAATTTTCAACAAAAAAAAAAAAAATATATTTAACTGCACAGAGAGGGAAAGGATAATCCGATTGAGGCCAAATTTGGAAATCCTAATTCTTGCATCTGTGCTAGGTCTGGTGCTAAAATGGACAATATCGGTAAACTCCCACAGAGGGTCAACATTTTGAATAATAAATTATAATTATAACTCTTAAAATTACACACGTTATAATATTTTTATTAACCCAAGGTCTGGTGTGAAGATGGACTATATCGGACCACTTCTTCTGGTACCTCCCCCACAATGGATAAAAATTTTGAATATTCATGATACTCATAAAACCCGAAATTACCATCCGATTCCATTCAGATTTGGGACATCTGTATACTTTTATAAGCTCAGGATCAGTTATAAAGATGGTAGATATCGGACCATTCCTTCTGGTACATTCCCCATAAAGGGTCAAAGTTTTGAATAAAAAAAAACGATTATAAAATCCGAAATAAACTTCCGATTCTCTTGATATTTCACAAATTTTTTCAGTTAATCTCTTTGGCAAGTAAACACGATCATTTTAATTGTTTACAAACTGCTGGGCAACGAATGTTTTCTCATCGGAGAAAAAGAAATTCGGCAGTTCACCACTTTTGGCCAAGCGAAGCTCTTTTAAATCTATTTTCTTTCCGTTGCGGTGTAAGTTCTTGCACTTTCAATGGCTTTACCCGAGATCACTTTTCAATTTCAATGGCATTACCTCTAGCTCATTTTTTAATATTTGCCGAATGGAATATTGCGATATGTTCAGCTCACGAACCATTTCTGCTGGTGTTGCTGTTATCTTCCGTCCACTTCCTTGAAGTCGGGCTACGGTCACGGTAACGAGTGATTGTACGAGACACAAATGATTTATTAACATTTAAATGCTGGAGTGCTCTAACGTTAGCCACATGTGGATTTCGAGCCAAATACAAATAATCACACTTTCACGCTTGAATTCCATCACGAAAAAACATTTTTCAGGAAAATTATCAACAAAATGAAAATTCTCAATATAATTAGCTGTCACTGGAATAATTTTAACAGCTGTCGGACGAATGACTTTGAAATGACAACAGTCTGAAGTTGTTTGCAGTTTTTTTCATCTCATCCTGCAGTTTTTTTTTCATCTCGAACCCCTTTGGGGCCTCAACCACAATGGGTCACAATTTTCTTTACTTTTATCTGTCATGACATGCGAAACAAGACAGAGATTCTTTACAACTTTCTTCAAAGCAGATACCTGAGATTGACATGGAATTTATGATTTCGTATAAAAATGGATATAGTTTTTCCATTTTGTTGTAATTTTGCCCATACCAATATTTTATGTGTAATAAATGAACTATGAAAATAGAATACTTCGATCCACGATCCATTATTTTCTAACAATTATCACATATCTCATATAAAGTAAAGAAAATAGACGATATAGTCCAAACCTGGCACGTCGCAATATTTTTATTATATTTATTAAAACCCGGATATCCTTTAACAACACTTCCATCATTCTGTATGTGCTCTGTACGTTCTCTATGCCGGGCACTATGGCAGGAGTGTTGGCATTTATTTGCGACAATGAAATCTTGTTGCTGCCGAGGGTGTCGCACTTTTTGCTACGGCAATATTTTATTTTGCTGAATGCAGTGTTGTTCATCAAGCGTTGTAGGTAATTTAAATGTCAACGGAAGTGTTACTTTTTAAATTCGGTTGGAATGTGTCTCCGGTTTTCATGCATATTTTCCGTTTTCGACTTTAATAAGACCATTATGTTTTACATAAATTCCATTTAATATTTGGTGGAAGAGAAAAATGGCTTTATAATATTTCACTTTCATTTTGTTCACGAAAATGCTTTAATGGTTACATATGCAAATCACTTTATTCAAAATATACGAACTATAACTTATATTGCTAATCGATGTAGCTAATAATCGTAAAACATAATCAGGTTTCTAGTTCCTTTTCCGAGTACTTAAGATTTGTAATTGAATTTTCCCCTCCTTTTTGCGTTTTTTTCGGATTCCTTCTCTTTTATATTCGATTCCTGATTTTTCAAGTCAAATATGTATTCTCAATTATGCAGTAACATGTTTAACATTTTACTTTTCCTCTTCCCTGCTTCCGATAACATTAAAAATGTGTTTTTAACTGATTTCTTATTTCAACATTTCGTCATTGGGTGTATGGGTTCGTCCGTCATACAGGGGGTGGATTAGTAGAAAAGGAACACATCTTTTTATTAACAAAATATACATTTTAGTATTAAGCTGTTAAGAAGTTTATTATCAATACTAAGAAAGCTCGAAAACTGGGTTTTCGAGAACTCTAAATGAGGACTTCTTCGAAAGAACATAAAATATATTATAAATATATTATAATATATTAATTTATAGTTTTCTCTGACTTAATTATACCATACAACACTTTGAGTTTGATTGGGCAAAAATTTAAAGCATTTATACCCTAAAGCACTATGTGTTGGGGGTATTATAAGTTTGATTGGGCCAAAAATTATGTAACACCTCGAAATATTGGTTTCTCACATAGGAAAATATATGTGGATCTTTTTATCTCGCCGAGCTGAGTCGACCTAGCTATATATGTCCGTCCGTCCGTCTGTCCATCTTAATTTGTAATCAAGCTACAGGTCGGAATTATAGCCCAATCCTCACGAAATTGAAAATGGAGGTGGGGTTAGGGCCAGACTAGAACCCTATTGTTTTTGGAGATGATCGCATAATATTTAGGGGTTGAAATGGACCAAAAACTGAAAAATGTCCTGATTTTGCAGTTGCTCTACAGTGCTAGCATCAGTGCTAGATTTGGTGCTAAAATGAACAATATCGGTAAACTCCATCAAGTACCTCCCCCACAAAGGGTCAACATTTAGAATAATAAATTATAATTATAACTCTTTAAATTACACACGTTATAATATTTTTATTAATCCAAGGCCTGGTGTGAGGATGGACTATATCGGTCCACTTCTTCTGGTACCTCACCCACAATGGATAAAAATTTTGAATATTCATGATGCTCATAAAACCCGAAATTACCATCCGACTCCATTCAAATTTGGCACATCTCTCGATGGTAGAGATCGGACCATTCCTTCTGGTACATTTCCCATAAAAGGTCAAAGTTTTTTTTTTTGAATAACCAAAACGATTATAAAATCCGAAATAAAGATCAGATTCTCTAGATATTTCACACATCTCATTCTGGGATATAACTGCAAATGCCTTGTGGTACCTCCCCCACAAGGAGTCAAAATCTACAGGTCGCAATTATAGACCAATCGAAACGAAACTTCGCTCGGCGCTAAGGCTTGGGGCTGGGCAGAAGCCTTCCAATTTTGATGGTCATCGGGTAATATTTAGTGGGTAAAATGGACCATAACATTTGTGTTAAAAAAAAGTCAAATTTTCCACAAAACCGCGAATATTTTTAATCCCGTCGAAATCATAAATAGACGAAACGGTCAAATCTGACCGTTACGTAGATGTCAATAGTAAATATATCGGATATATATCTTGCGAAATATATACAATATGTATATACAAAAGGGGGGAATGTTAGCTAGAATGCTTATATCTCAAGAATGGCGGGACCGATTTTGACAAATTTAGTGAATTCAGAATGCCCTCTTAGCATAAAAGTATTAAATCTAAATAAACCGCATAAATAGATGCCAATTTTGACGTTAATATTAATTTTGTAGTATTTTATGACATATTTTTATTTTTTCATATTTTTTATCGCATGCGATTTTTTCAATTTGGCATGCAATATTAAAGTGTATATTTTGTCATATTTTTTCACCAAACTGTGTTGTAAGGGTTGGGATTATTATATGCAGATTGCAATTATCGTCCGATCCTCACAAAAAGGGTAGGGTTAGGCTCAGAAGGGCTAGGCGTATTGTTTTCAAAGATGTCCGCAATATATTTAGGAGTTGAAATGGATCAACAACTAAAAATGTTTCTGATTTTGCAGCCGTTATAAAGGTTATAAATAGGACACGAAATGGATTTGGACATAAGAGGGCTTCTAACATGTTGTTGTGTTGTAGGGTATCACATGGTCGGCCCCGCACGACTATAACCTTTGCTTACATATTTTGGCATAAGGTAGGAATATAAGCCAATCAATTTCCATATGGACCCTAACTTAAGTGTAAAAAATTCCATTTCCATTGAAATGTGGATATTTTTAACCCCGGTAATATCAGAAATACAAGTTCACTTCTAACCATTACGTTGATGCTGATAGCCAGGATATTGGATATAAAGAAAACCAGTAAGGAAAAATCAAAAGTCGGATGGGGTCGACTATATGATACCCTACACCACTACGAATACTTAGTAGAGCTGCCGTTATCTCAAGTAGATCATACTACCTATCAATATTTGACTTTATAGTAGTTATAGTTTGCAATAGAGTCCATGTCCATAACTTGGAGAATGATTACATTATAAAACCAGTAAAAAAAGTCTTAAAGTCGGGCGGGCCGACTTCATGATACCCTACACCACTTTGCTAATTAAGTAGAGCTCCACATAACAATTAAAAGTTTTTATGGGAGAATTCAATCATACACGCTATGATTATAATTATAATTTAAAGTTCAAAGGACTAAATGTGCCGAAGCATTTGTATCTTTCAAATGGGGCTTGTATTGCCAATTTGGTGCACAATTAACTTGAAATCGGATAAAGATATATATGGGAGCTTTATCCAAATCGAAACCGATCTCGATAAAATTTGGCATATATATTTCTGAGCTGTATTTGATATATGTCCCTGAATATCGTTGTTACGAAGTGCATATTACGGCTGTGGGGAACAAATATAACAAATCGGTTGAACAATATATGGTAGCTAAAGCTTTATCTGAACCGATTTCGATGAAATTTGGCATACTTTTTCAGGCCTAATTTGATTGAATGTGCAAAATTTCATACTATTTGCGCTGATATTACACGTTTGGTGCACAATAAAAGCAAATCGGACGGAGTTATATATGGGAGCTATAGTCAAATCTGTCCCGATCTGGATAAAATTTTACAAAGTTATTTCTGAGCTGCATTTGACATATTTCTTCAAATATTGTTGTTACAGAGTGCATATTACGGCTGCGGAGGAAAAAATTAAAAATCGGTTGAACAATATATAAGGGAACAATTCAACCCATTTGGGCCGATATTGGACACTTGATGCACAATAAACCTGATGTCGGATGCTATATCCTAATATGAACTGATCTCCATTAAAGTAGACAGATTTATTTTCGAGCAGTATCTGATGTCCGGTACCATATATCATTCTTCTGGAGAGCATATGAGGGACTGGGAACCCCAAATCGGATGAAACATATACATGGGAGCTATGGCGATATCTAAACCGATTTTCTCTAAATTTGATTTACTTGCTTATAAAATGAATTCGTTTGGATGTACAGATCATTTGGACTTATATTAACCATTTGGTGTACAATTAACCTGAAATCGTTGAAGATATATGGGAGCTACATCTAAATCTAATCCGATTATCACCAATTTCAATAGGGTTCGTCCTTGGCCCAAACAAATATTGTTTGCAAAATTTCAGCGCAATCGGAGAATAAATGCGACCTGCATTTTTTTTTACAAGAATACATGGACGGACAGACGGATTTACCTGCATAAATAGAATCAGAAAGTTATTCTATGTAGATCCTCAAAAGTAACTATGAATCTATCGCGCTTTCTTCTCCATGTTACAAACAAATGCCTTACCACTATGTTTGAATGTAGGGTATAAATATGTAACATCTATATATATCAAAGAGTAATGGAACTAGTTAAAAAGTATCAGTCGGTTTTGCCAACAGATATATACCCACAGCCAAATTTTAAAAAGAATCGTTGAATTGTTTCGCATTTCATGAGTTTTATAATTATTCAAAATTTTGAACATTTGCGAGAAAAGTGCTAGAAGGAGTAAAGCGATATATTCAATCTTCACAACAGATATAGTTTTTGTACAAATATTGGGATGTGTGAAATTTGAAGATAATTGAATGCTTAATTCGAGTGAGCGAAGTTTGAAAGGCATACGATGCGTTTCATGGGCTTCATGGACATTCAAAATTTTGACCTATTGTGGGTCAATGAGAATGTTGACTCTTTTTGGGGGAGGTACCAGACGGAGTGGGCCAATATTACCCATCTCTAAACTTCATCTAATTCGGATAATAATACCAAGTTTGGACCAAATCGTTTGTTGTTATTTAGGGTGGTTGTTCCAAAACCACCTTTGTACGAAAAATACTAAGGAGTATTAATTTTGGTATTAGGTGACCTATAGCGCTGAAAATCTGATATTAGATATGGATGTCACTGTTGGTATCAACAGTTAGAATTCGGAGGTAATTTCCGAAATGTGTTCTTCGAAAGTACTAAACTTGGTATTGTGTGAAGGAAGAGAGCTAGAATCCCCAAATTTGATATTGAGGTCTCTGTTGGTATCTGGAATGACGGTGGTTTTAGAAGTGTGTTGGTATTGGGTTAAGGGATAAAGCTGGATTCCCGAAATTACAAATTAGGATTACTGATGATGTCTGTGTTTGAGATTTGGCAGTGGTTTGGAAATGAATCATATATTTGAATGAAAAGTATTAAACGGTACTGATATTGAGGTCCATGTTGGTTTCAATGTTTTCATATTTAGATGTGGGTCCATTGTTCAATTGTTTCGAGTAAAATGAGAACATTTTGCTATTATTCTTTGCGAAAAACGAATACTATATAATATAATCTATATTGTTATATAGAAAAGGAATGTTGTGTTAGTTACTACGCTTATAATTTAAAAACCAGTAGTCTGATTATTATGATTCAGACAAATTCGTAATTGTCTTTTGAACAAGAAATTATGTGCCCAAACCAATCTTTCCTGACTAGATTTGATATCTGGCTTTCCAACCACAGGACCTACATCTTACTTCTGCTGGAAGATGCGATAACATTTAAACAAACATAAATGGCCAACACAGCTGTATGGGACTCATATCAAAACGTGAAACTACTTCTTTCATATGACAATAATCCGTCCAATAAGAACCTAAAATACCAACCTTATTGGGACTGCAATCAGTTAAATACTAAATATAAAAAGGCACTATTGCAGTGCCACACCTTTTTATACCCTCCACCACATAGTGGTAAGGGTATCATGTCTTTGGGCATTTGTTTGTAATATGGAGAAGAAAGCGAGATAGACCCATAGTTACTTTTGAGGATCTCCATAGAATCACTTTCTGAGTTGATTTATGCATGTAAGTCCGTCTGTCCATGTATTTTTGTGAACAAAATGCAGATCGCATTTATTATCCAATTGAGATGAAATTTTCCAAACAACATTTGTTTGGCCCAAGGACGAACCCTATTGAAATTGGAGATAATCGGTAAAAATTTAGATATAGCTCCCATATATATCTTCGTCCGATTTGCTTTTTATTGTGCACCAAACGTGTAATATCAGCCCGAAGAGTATGGAATTTTACACATACAACCAAATTAGGCCTGAAATTAAGTATGCCAAATTTGATCGAAATCGGTTCAGATATGGCTATAGCTCCCGTATATATTGTCGCAGCCGTAATATGCACTCTGAAACAACAATATTTGGGGAAATATATCAAATGTAGCTCAGATACACCTTTGCTAATTTTAGCGAGATCGGTTCAGGTTTGGACATAGCTCCTATATATAACATCGTCCGATTTACCTTTTATTGTACACCAAACGTCTAATATTTGCCCAAATGGGATGAAATTTGGCACATGCAACCGAATTGAGTCTAGAATTTGTTGTATTTGTTACCCACAACCGTAATATGCACTCCGTAACAACGATATTCAGGGAAATATATGAAATACAACTCAAAAATATCTTTGCTAAATTTTATCGAGATCGGTTCCGATTTGGATATAGCTCCCATATATATTTTTATCCGATTTCAAAATTATTGTGCACCAAATGGGCAATACAAGTCCGAATTTAAAAGATACAAATGCTTGGGCATATTTAGTCCTTTGAACTTTAAATTACAATTATAATCATAGCGTGTATGATTAAATTCTCTCATAAAATCTTTTAATTGTTATATGGAGCTCTACAAAATTAGCAAAGTTGTGTAGGGTATCATAAATTCGGCCCCGCCCGACTTTAGGACTTTCTTTACTGGTTTATATAGTAAGAAAATGATTCATATTCTCCGAAAATTCTTCCGAAATCTTTTACGTACTTAAACCACAGGTAATCACGTTTTATGCCATAGCGAGTGCGCAACAGCCAATCTAGGGGCTGGAAAATTCAAAGTGAATAGTATTCGGTTAGTAAATAAAAATCCCATAAAAGGTTTAAACAATTCTCACCAATCCAGAATGTTTGATTTTTTTTTTTTTTTCAATTGACTTACAATATTGAAATTCACATTTTTTTGACTACTTCTTGTATTTATTATATAGAGATCGCAATTATCGTCTGATCCTAATGGAGTTTGTCATGGACGTTGGATTACTGATGGTATAGAAGACTATTGTCTTTGAAGATGGTCCTAAATATTTTTATTTTGTGGGTTGAAATTTAGCAAAAATGGAACATTTTTCAGATTTTGCACTCGATCTACAGGACTTTCCGTAAATCTAGCTTTTTGTAGAGTCATCGGATAATATCTAGCGACTAAAATGGACCACAACTTTTATGTGAATTTGTTTTGAGAGAGAGTAAATAAAGCCCAAAACCAACGGCCAAACCATAGTCAAAATTTTTGCAGAGCTGTATGGCATTATTTAAAAAAAGAAGCTAAATTCAGCCCTCCACCATTTCGAAGGAAATTGAAAAATTAAAAAAAAATCCGAAAACTACCACTTAAATGAAAACCGTTATATGGGGACTAAACGAAGACGTGGACCTGTATACGAACTTTTTTTGTCATAGGCTATAGTGCCCATTACGAACTTCAAATACGAAATTTGTTACCGAATACATGGACCTGCACGGAAAATTTTCTGTCTTAGGTTGTAGTACCCATTAGGATCTTCCAGTACGAAATTTGAAACTATTCCGGTGAATAATGAAATCATCAAAATTCCGAATTTCGGGATGTATCGTTGTATGGGCGCTATACAAAGACTTGGACCTGCATATAATTTTTTTTTGTCACAGGCTGTAGTATCTATAACAAACTTCAAATACCAAATTTTAAACAATGCCGGGGAATAATGTCGCTAAAATCGTTGAAATACCGAATACTGGGAGTTACCATTAAATAGAGGCTATACAAAGACTTGGACTTGCATACACAATTTTTGTCATAGGCTGTAGTATCCATATCAAACTTCTAATACGAAATTTGAAACGATTCCGCTGAATAATGTTGATGAAATGATCGAGGTACCGTTATATGGGGGCTATACGAAAACGTGGACCGACGTGGCCCATTTACATGCTTAACCTGCCTACTGGCGCACTATGCATTTGTGCAAAATTTTAGCCTTCTATCTAAATTCTTTCGAAAGATAGCGTGATTAGAACATAAAGAAGGACAGACAGACATTGCTAGATCGTCTTAGAAATTGACACTGATCTTTGTAGGGTTTATTATGAATATTTCGAGGAGTTACAAACGGAATGACAAAGATAATATACCCTCCATAGAATGATGGAGGGTATAAAAACCGTAATATATATTAGGCCACTGCCAGAATTTAACAACTGCCATACCCTCCTCGTTTATGTTCGTTAAACGTTTTGCCAGACAAAGGAAATTGTAGCATTTTTTTCTGCAATTGCTAACTTGTAGTTGTCTGTTGACTTTGTCACTCTTTTTTCCGCTACTCTTTCATTCCAATATTTGCTATATTTTTTTCCCCTTTACAATTCCGAGAAAGGCGTGTTACTTTACAACTTGTAGTATAGTTGTTACATGATGAACGAACGTCTCTCTCGCATTTTTTGCAGTTGCTACTGCAAGGTAGCTGCAGCTGCCAAAGTACTAAAGCAGCTTCTGTTGTAGACCGTTTAGTTTAGAATTCAATCCGTAGTCATGACTGGGCATTCGAGTTAAGAGTGGAAGTCGTCGTTTCTGTTTCATTTTTCAATTTCTGTTTCGTTCATCTGCTATTTTATTTCCCCTCTCTCTCTTTCTCTCTCTCGTTGTATTCATTTCTTGAAATGGCATAATTGCATTTCGTGGACAATTAATTTCTTTTCTATTGCCCATTTCGTTGTAATTAAATTGCAAATTACTTCCTTTCTGTAGTGCTTCTTCTTTGTGTCATTGTGTTTCTTGGTGCGTTTTATGTTCGCTTTTCCTAATATAATTTCATTGTGATTCATTTTTCGAAATTGAGATTTTTCTTGGGGATTTGTGTTGCTGTACTAAGTAGTTTCATTGGAAATTAGAATTTTACTACGAATTCCATTCCTGGGAAACTAATGGACAATTTGGTAGTAAGGTCACCTTATAGTTTAAAATAATTCAAAGATACCTGGTATAATGGATGATTAAGAGGATATTTTAAGAGGACTATTGGAATGATAACCTGAGTTTTATATAAAACCATTTTGTCTATGGAAAAAATTTTCCTTCCAAGGATTATCAGAGCTATAAATGACAAATTTCCAGGATTAGCTTTTTAATCGAAGATATTATTAAATTAATGTTGTCAAGGACTATCAGAGGTATAATCGTGTATTCAAATAAACAATTTTATTCCAACTACTGTTAGAATAATAATTGTAGATCTTTATACCCTACAACACTTTGTGTTGGGGGTATTATAAGTTTGATTGGGCCAAAAATTATGTAACACCTCGATATATTGGTTTCCCTCATAGAAAAGTATACATGAATCTTTCTATCTCGGCGAGCTGAGTCGATCTATCCGTCCGTCCGTCTGTCCATGTTACTTTGTATTCAAGCTACAGGTCGCAATTATGAACCGATCCTCACGAAATTGAAAATGGAGGTGGGGTTATGGTCAGAATATAACCCTATTGTTTTTGAAGATTATCGCACGACATTTAGGGTTGAAAAACAGAAAATTTTCTCGATTTTGCAGTTGCTCTATAAGTCACAATTATGAACCAATCGACGAAAATTTACATGGAGTTAGTGTTTAGTAGTGGGCAGAAACCTACAAATTTGGGCGGTCATCGGACAATAATTAGCGGTAAAATAGACCCTAACTTTTATATAAGAAAATAGGAAAATTACCACTAAACCGCGAATATTTTCAACCCCAGCCAAATCACAAAAACATTAAAAGATCACTTCTGACCATTACAGTGATGCCAATAGCCAAGAAATCGGATATATAGCAAAATAGGTACAATATATATGTAAAAGAATTGATCTTATTAATTCTGAAAAAGTGAATATTTTTTGTTCCATTTTTTCAATTCTTGTCATATTTTTTATGGCATGCGATTTTTTCAATTTGACTTACAATTTTGAATTTGTAAATTTTCTAAATGTTTTCGGCCTTCAACACTATGTTTTGAGGGTATTATATGCATGTCGCAATTATCGTCCGATCCTCACGAAATTTGGCATGGGGATAGGGTTGGGTCAGAGTTAAAGCCTATTGTTCTTAAGATGTACATTTAGAAGTGTAAGTAGACTAAAAAAAAATATTTTTTCTAATTTTGTAGTCGCTCTGTAGCTCACAATTGAAAACTAATCGGCACGGAATTTCGCATAGGAAGAGAGATAACGATTGGATTACATTTAGTTGTAAAATGGATCACAACTTTCACAATTTTTGCCAAATTCTCCGGCCAAAAAACTAAGGGTAACGTCTGGGCGGGACTCTTTGATATTATTTCAAAAACGAAATCTTCCAAAATGGATTTGGATATGAGGGGACTTCGAACATATTGTAGTGTTGTAGGGTATCACATGGTCGGCCGCGCACGACTAGAGCCTTTGCTTACTTGTTTTAAACTACATTCTTCCACTTAAAACTTTAAAGATTAATAACGATTTTTAAACTATTTTTCCATAATCGTGAATCGATCAGAGAATGGATAGTATGTCAAGTTTGTCATTCAGATTGTGACTCTTAGAAATATCCATTTTAGACCACAAGTTTAGTCATGTCCGTCCGTAAAATTCACTGTAGTTTCCGAAAGAAATAAAGTATAAACGAGTAAAAAAGCTGAAAGTTCGGGCGGGCAGAACTATGAATACCCTTCACCGTGTGGAATAAATTTTGTAATTTTCAAAAACAATGAAATCCGTTAAAAATTCTGTTAAAATTTTAAAAATACCGAATGTAGTTATTATATTATTGTCTATACGACGACCTGGACCTACATAGGTAACTTTTGTCATAAGCCATTATAAAATTCAAATGCAAAACTTAAAAAAAAAACAAGTAAAAAAGCTGTAATTTCGGCCGGGCCGAACTTTGCATATCTTTCACCATTTGGTGAAAATTTGGCAATTTTCAAAAATAAATAAATAAAATAAAATCCATTAAAAAACTCTGTTAAAATCTTAAAAATACCGAATGTTGCCATATTAGGGTCTTTAAGACGATGTGTACCTGCATAGGAAACTTTTGTCACAAGCTATTACAATATTCAAATGCGAAACTTAAATAAATCTGTTTGTAATGTAGCTAAAATCATCGAAATACCGAATGTAGGGAGGTATCAATTGGGTTATAAAACGTGGACCTGCAAAGATAATTTTTGTCATAGGCTGTAATACGAACTTCAAATGCGAAATTTAAAATAATTTCGGTAAATAATGTCGATAAAATCATCAAAATGCCGAATATCAGGGGTACCGTTATATGGAGGCTGTACGAAGACATGGACCTGAACAAGCAATTTTCTGTCATAGGTTGTAGTGTTCATTGCGAACTTCAATTACAAAATTTGAAATAGTTCCGGTAAATAATGGCTCCAAAAACCATCCAAATACCGACTATCGGTGGGTACCGTTATATAAGGGCTATACGATGACGTGGACCTACATGGCCCATTTTCAATACCAAAAGTCCTGCAGACAATATAAACATTTGAGTAAAATTTTGTCAACCTACTTCATTTCATACGGAAGCTAGAGTTATTTCCACAGATGGGCAGACGGACGGACATTGCTAAATCGACATATAATTTTATGCTGATGAAGTGAATAATGTAGCTTAAATCATCAAAATACAGAATATCGGGAGAGATCGTTATATGGGGGCTATACGAAGACTTGGACTTGCACAAACAATCTCCAGTCATAGGCTGTAGCATCCATTACGAACTTCAATTACCAAATTTAAAACAATTCCGGTATATAATATCGCTAAAATCATGAAAATACCGAATATCGGGAGGTACCGTCATATAGGGGCTATACCAAAACGTGGACCGGCACAAACAATTTTATGTCATAGGCTGTAGAATCAATTACGAACTTCAAATACCAAATTTGAAAGAATTACGGTGAATAATGTCGCTATAATCATCAAAATACCGAATATCGGGAGGTACCGTTCTATGGGGACTATACCAAGCCGTGAACATACCTGACCCATTTTCAATATTAAAATTCCAGAAGACATAATATACATTTGAGTAAAATATTATCAACCTACTTCATTTCGTTCGGAAGTTAGAGTGATTTCCAAAGACGGACGGAAATCGCTTCATTGATATAGAATTGTATGCTGATTAAGAATCAGATTTAATGTTTGGTATCAGATACAGCCCAGAATTACCTCTGCCAAATTTTATCAAGACCGGTTAAAATCTGGATGTAGCTCCCATATATATAGTTAACCGATTTCGGGTTAATTGTGCAAATAACGGCTAATATCAGCCCAAATGAAGTGAGTTTCGGGACGTACGTTTCTATTTTGATGAACTCGTTTCCGATATATTTGTATACCCTACACTACACAGTGGTAAGGGTATTATTATGAGCATTTGTTTGTAACATGTAGAAGGAAGCGCGATAGACCCATAGTTACTTTTGAGGATCTTCATAGAATCAATTGTTGAGTCGATTTATGCATGTCAGTCCGTCTGTCCGTATCTCGCATTTGAATTATATTTGGTACCATATAACTTCAGGAGCTCAAAAATTCCTCTGTCAAATTTTATCGAGATCGGATCAGATTTGGATATATCTTCAATATATCTTTATCCGATTTTATGTTTTTTATACCCTCAGCCATATGGCTACAGATGGTATATATCATTTGATACGGTCAAAACGAGCCTAGTAGAAATAACTGTTTTAGACCCTAGGTCTATTGGACCAAATCCTGGTACCTCCCCCATACAAGGTCAAAACTTTCAAAAAAAAAAAAAAAATTCTGCGCAAAAAGAGAAGAGGTAATCCAGATATGCTCCAACTTGGCAAATCCTAATATTTTCGTCATTTCTAGGTCTGGTACAAAAATGGATAATGTCGGTCCACTCCATCAAGTACCTCCCCCACAAAGGGTAAAAATTTTGAATAAATATAATGTGATGTTTGAATCCGACTGTCCAATATTTTCCAAAATCTAAGATCTGGTGTTAAGATAGAATATATCGGTCCACTCCTTCTGGTATCAACCCCACAAGGGGTCAAAGTTTTGAATAACCAAAACATAAAAAAATAAAACCCGAAATCAGGTTCTCTTTATATTTCACACATCCCATTATTTCCACTAACAAAAAATCCGTTGTGAAGATGGAATATATCGGTCCACTCATTCTGGTACCTCCCCCACAAAGGCTCAAAATTTTGAAAATCCATGAAGATCATAAAAAGCGAAATTGACATCCGATTCTATTCATGACTTGGTACATCCCAAAATTTCCATTAACACAACACAGTCCAAACCTAGCACGTCGCAATATTTATATCATATTTATTTAGGTCCGACACAAAATGGTCAATATTGGCCAATTCCGTCGGAACCAACTGCATAGTGGTTTAAACATTTGATCAATCAAACCAGAAGTCAAAAGATTTTAAAATAATCGAACATTGGCTGAAGGTATACATCTGTCGTCAAAACCGACCGAAACTTTTTAACTTGCTGTGAACCAGATGGCCGAAATGTTGGCTACTCCGACGGAATCCAGCTCAAAAGCAAGTGCTTCAAGTTTTATTGAAAATCGGGCCAGATATACCTATATCTCGAAAATATCCCTGCCAAATTTTATCGAGATCGATTCATATTTTTAAATAACTTCTACATAGACCTTCATGCGTTTTACGGTTATTGCTTATCACATATATAATATTAGCCCAAATTGAATGGATTTTCCATATTCAACTGAATTTTACCATTTTGTGAAACTCGTTCCGGTATATCTATTGCTTCAATAAATATTTTTAATATAATCCTTATCGAAGTCAATGTTATTTGGTTCGAAGTTGGTATGATCTACTTCAAATAATATCCCAACATAAACATTTTTGTTACACGAGCTCTACAACATACGCATACAAAATGCATAGTGGTGTAGGGTATCATATAGTCGGCCCTCTTGACTTTTGACCTTTCGTTACTGGTTTTGATATAAATGATTGGAATTGTATTTCATAAAAGTGTAAAAGGTATCATCCAAACAGTAAAACGAGCACTGTTACAGGACAATGTCTTTTCCATAAAAGTTGATTTCCCCCAAATCAAACTCCGATTTTTAAATTTTATTTTAATTTATTGTATGCTTCGGTCTTGTCTCTATAGACCTAGTGTAAGCCTTTTACTTTATTCCCATTAACGAAGGAAATTCGACTAGATGGGCTCTGAGTTAAGCTTTACCTTTCTAAAATGTTGACCCAACCAATATTCTAGATTAATTATTTGAATATTATAACTGCAGATGTCAGATACTTCATTAGAGATAAGGAGCTTTGCAAATTTTATATTATCAAAATCCATTCCGTTTCTGGTATCATAAATCCAATAGAATTACCAAAAACTATGTTTACACAATAGGTTATGCCAAAATCGTTTCTTCAAAGCGATTACCTTTTCAATCTCCAACATTCGAAGCAAAGTCAAACTCATTAGACCATATATAAGTGGCAATATCCTTCACAAACTAAATTTGTATTAGCTCTTAATACCAATTGAAAATGTTTAGAGAGAAACAACACAAATTAAAATTCATTTTTGTGCAAATAGCTTAAAATTATTCGTTTCCTTTGAAGGAAGAAGCAGCCAACAGAAAAAAAATAAACCTCCTCGACATATACAGAAATAAACGAACGATTTGCCGTAATTTCTTTCCAAAACTCAAATAGAAAATGTTGTCTTCTAATTAGCATGATGTTAAAAGGCTCCTCGTCGCTCTTCCTCCACATCTGTGCAGGTGGCAGAGCCACATTAAGCTCTTTACCCTTTCCTTTGTGCCATGTTTCTCTTCTTTTTTCTTCTCTTTTTTTTTGGGTACATTCGGATGCCAACTAATGTTCTTTGCCGGAGCGGCTGCTGCTTCTGCTACTGTTTGGATAACCTGTATTCGGTACAATTACATTCTTAAATATACCAACACACTCACACGGACACAAATGAAAACGTGGTGTAGGTATGTGTGTATATTGTTCCACCTGTACTCCTTTTAGCCAGCTACCAAAATACGTAACAGCCACCTTGAGTTTCCTTTGTCTAACAAAAGATTTGGATAAATAAAATCACAGGAAAATGAGATATAATCAAATAATGCTGAGTGCAATTTAAAAGGGAAATCAGAAGCAGCAGCAACAACAGCAGCAGCAGCTAAAAGGAAAAACGGAAATCAACACAGCGTCGACGTCTCAACTTAATTGGAGTGGGTAAATAATGAAAACAATTAAGAATTTTATCTTATGAAATGTAAGGTTAAACATTTGAATGTACAATTGAAATTAGAACAGCTTTGTCTATTGTTTAATAAAATGCTTAAAAATGGCCATGGAGACAGCTAAAGGGATTTGCAAATTTTAATTAAAGAAATCCGGAGAAATGGCTTTTAGTTGTTGGAAATTTATGAATTTTCATGGAATTGAAATTTTTATATGAAGAATTAAGATTTTTGGTGATATTGTGCAATAAATTTCTGTTTAAGTTAAATCACCAATAGTTGAAGAATTTCAATAAAAAAAAAATAAATAAAAAAAAAATCACGACATCTTTGTGCATAAATAAAATAAAGCATGAAGAGTAAATTACATGAATTTAGAGTAACCAAACAATAACAAGTTAAGAGCAGCAGTGAATACCCTCCACCGTTTGGAACGAATTTGGTTATTTTCAAAAAATAAAAGTAGCCATTATATTGGGGTCTATTTTTTTATACCCAACAACACTATGTGTTTGGGTATTATAAGTTTCATTGGGCCAAAAATTATGTAACACCACGAAATATTGGTTTCCCACATAGGAAACTATATATGAATCTTCCTATCTCGCCGAGCTGAGCCGATCTAGCTATGTATGTCCGTCCGTCCGTCTGTCCATGTTAATTTGTAATCACTCTACAGGTCGCAATTAAGGCCCGATCCTCACGAAATTGAAAATGGAGGTGGGACTAAGACCAGAATTTCTTTTGGAGATGATTGCATAAAATTTAGGCGTTGAAATGGACCAAAAACTGAAAAATTTCCTTATTTTGCAGTTGCTCTACAGGTCACAATTATAGACCAATCGACGTGGAAGTTATCATGGCGATAGAACTTGGGGCGGGGCAGAAGACTTCCAATTTTGGTGGTCATCGGGTAATATTTAGTGGATGAAATAGACCATAACATTTGTGTTAAATAAAAGTCAAATTTTCCACTAAACGCGAATATTTGTAATCCTCAAATTTTGTCAATTTAAAATGCCCTCTTGGCATAAATGTATAAAACCAAAAAAAAATCGCATGAAAAGGTGTCAATAATGATGTTAATATAGATTTTGTAGTATTTTGTGACATTATTTTATTTTTTTTCATAATTTTTGTCGCACGCGATTTTTTAATTTTGACTTATAATATTGAAGAGTACATTTTGTAAAATTTTTTCACCTTACATTACAGGTTGGAGTTATTCTATACAGATTGCAATTATCGTCCGATCCTCACGAAATTTTTCACAAGGGTAGGGTTAGGCTTGGAAGGGCTAAGCCTATTGTTTTCAAAGATGTCCGCAATATATTTAGGGGTTGAAATGGACCAACAACTAAGAATGTTCCTGTTAGAAACCAAAGGATACAAAATTTCGCACGAAGTTAGAGTTTATGACAGCGGGTAGAATGGACCATTACTTTTGTGTGGAAAAATTCCAGCATTTTTTACAGGCGATATTCAAAATACACTAAAGACGAACTTCTGGCTTCCTATGCTGATTTCCTTGACGAATATAGCGAAACATAGTAAACAAGTAAATCATATAGATGAGTCTAAATTTATATATAGAGAGGGGCCTCTTGATTTTGGAATTGATCTCAAAATATTTAGGGGTTCAAATGAACCAAAACAGAAACGATTACCTCATCAGAAGCCAATCGACACGCCAGAGAAGAGAGTTAGGGACAGGGAAGAATTCTAGCATTTTGGATGACCATTGAATTATAATAATGGACCACAACAACTAACAGCACGACGGAGTGCGTAAATATTGGGCAAATATCCCTGGTCAGTATGCTAAGGTTAATATCTGTGCAGTGATCCGTGACATAATTTCAAAAGCGAAACCTTCCAAAAGGGATTTGGACATAAGGAGGCTTAAAATATATATTGTAGTGTTGTAGGGTATCACATAGTCGGCACCGCACGACTATAGCCTTTGCTTACTTGTTTTTTAAATAAAAATAGCCGTTATATTGCGGTCTATACGTCGTGGACCTACATAGCCATTGTTTGTTATAAGTAGCGTTCGAAAATTAACAGTATGGTACTGTACCGTAGTGTTCTTTACCGCTCCGAGGTGGAGTGGTACACTAAGATTATGTACCGTGCCGGAGCACAACCCTTAAGAAATATTTCAGTGGTACTGTACCGGAGCACTAAAAAAACGTAGTGTACCCCATTCGGATCACCACGAAATCGTAGTGTTCCGCAGTCCGAGCACTACAAAATCGTAGTGTACCACATGGCGGAACATTAAAACAATATGTGTACCACATATGTGTTGTTATTTGTGAGAAAAATTAGATGTTTGATATTTTTGATAATGCAAAAATTACTTATACAACTCCATATTATGAAAATAAAAGCTGAATTTATTTTATTTGTCATGTATGTTTAGATTGGTTGCAAAATTTAAGAAAGTAGAAAAATATGGGAATCGGTAGAAAGAATAAAAAAGGGCCAAAATCTGAAGTGATAATAATTTGTATTTAACCATTGAAAATTGGCATTTTTGCATTGTAATGGGTTATTATGCTAATAATTAACCTGTTATTTTGTGGTACCGAAAAATCAATGAATGTAGGTGTGAACAGTGGTGCATGTGGTACACTACGATTTCGTAATGCTTCGATTGCAAAACACCACGTTTTTTTTAGTGTTCCGACTCCGGTACACTACGATTTTTTAGCGCTCCGACTGCGGTACACTACGATCATCTATGTGTTCCGGTACAGTACCACTAAAATATTTTTTAGTGGTAGTGTACCGGTATACTGCCGCTAAAATTATTTAAGTGATACAGTGCCGGTAAAGTACACTATGTTTGTGTAATGTTTATTTTCGAACGCTGGTTATACGACATTACCATATTGTAAACGGGTATAATTTAGCATCTTCAAAATACCATATATAGGGAGCTATACGAAGACCTGGACCTGCATAGACAATTTTCTGTCACAGGCTGTAGCATTCATTACAAACTTTGAATACGACATCTCAAACAATTTCGATGAGTATTGTCTAAAATCATCAAAACACCGAATATAGGGAGGCACTGATATATGGGGCCTATACCAAGACCTGGACCTGCATAACACATTTTGTGACACAGACTGTAGTTCCCATTACGAACTCTAAATACGAAATTTGAAACTACTCCGGTGAATAATGACGCTAAAATCATCAAAATACCGAATATTGGGAGACGCCGTTATAGGGGGGCTATACGAAGACGTGGACCTGCACAGACAATTTTATGTCATAAGCTGTAGTATCTTTTACGAACTTCGAATACCAAATTTGAAACAATTCCGGTAAATAATGTAATCATCAAAATACAGATATCGGGAGGTACCGATATATGGGGGATATATGAAAGCGTGGACCTACGTGACCCATTTACGAACTTTACCTGCTCACTGGCAAAAAACATGTGTGCAAAATTTATGCATTTTATCTCAATTCGTTCGAAAGATAGAATGATTATAACAGATAGACATCGCAAAATCGGCATAGAATTTTACGCTGATCAAGAATATATATACTTTGTTGGGTCTGAAATTAGTATTTCGAGGGGTTACAAACGGAATGACAATGTTAATATACCCCCCACAGAATGGTGGAGGGTAGAAAAATCTTCTAATATTGCTTAGCACACGCTTCTCGAATGTTGCTCTGCGGTATTTTGGTCCATTCCCGGCGAAGCGCTTACTTGACGTGATCGTCACTTGGTATTTTTTAGTGCCAAGATTGCTTTCCAAAATAGATCAAACACCAGTCCAACGAATTGGTATCCGGAGATTTTGGTGACCGTTGTGGGCTGGAAATGAAGCGAGGAACCTCATTCTGTAATCATTCTTGGGTGGCGCGTGCTGTGTGCGATGGTGCTGAGTCCTGCTGGAATATCCCAGGT
This sequence comes from Musca domestica, assembly GCF_030504385.1. NCBI lineage: Eukaryota > Metazoa > Arthropoda > Insecta > Diptera > Muscidae > Musca > Musca domestica. Next base: position 6,418,126 of record NW_026712219.1, on the reverse strand, counting down.
TTGCGACCAAAATGTTTGAGTGCCCAAGACTTTAATACACCAACCAGAATATTTTCGCGATAATATTCGGCATTTATTCTGATGCCACGGTCGATTAATACGAGCGAAGAGCGACCATCGGTTGTTATGGCGGCCCACACCGTCACCATGGCCGGCGCTTGAGTTCTGGTGACCTACCGGAGGTGGAAATTAATAGACACTTTCCAATCAAAAGTTGTATATTAATTTTGCTATTGCCAAATTCCACTCAATATTGACAGCGATATTAGGAAGATTTAAATCCTAGCCGACTTTGTCATATTTAAAAGTTCCTGAAATGTGAAATTTACCAAAAGTTCGGCTGGGCCCAAGGCCAACAAATGGTCGGCCAGAAAGGCCATCTTATAACCAAGTTTGCTGTCAAAAACATAATTATGATTTGAAATTCAAGGAGAGTCAATTCACAATGGTGCTAAAACTACTAAGTTTATTGTAAAAAAAAGGCTTCTTGGCCAACCATATGTAGGATTTGGGCAGGGCCGATAGGATAAGTTAGTATCAATAAACAAGTTAAACAGCAGGTCACGTCGTCTGGGCCAATCTTTTAACATCCTCCACAATTTGGAAGGAATGGAAAATAAAAAAAAATATTCGAAAAATACTGCTTAATTGAAAACTAATAAATGGGGAATATACGAAGGTGTGGGTTTGTATAAGTAATTTAATAAAATATTACATCTTCAAATACGAAATTTGAAACAATTCCTTTGAATTCTTGTCGCTGATATCATCAAAAATACCGAATATTGAGAGGTACGAGATTAGCCTGCCTACTGGCAAAATACATATTTGTGCAAAAATTTTAACCTTCTACCTCAATTCGTTCCAAATATAGCGCGATTACGATAGTCGCTAAATCGACTTAGAATTTTGCCCTGATCAAGAATATATATAGGATATAGTAATGAGAAATAATATGTGACATTATTAGCTCCTTTTCATCCGATGAAGAGTGAAACTTTAATCGTGTTTTTTTATCTCTTTCTACTGCGCTACATGTTGGCTTTCTCAGCGAATCTTACCCCAAACCCATTGCATCTTCTTTACTACACGGTTTATTTCAAATCTGTTATTTTTTTAATTTTGTTGAATTAACCTAAAATGTAAAATCATCCCTCAATACACCCATTCCCCCTCTCACTCACTCGCTTCATCAACACAATGCATTTTCAAAAGAGATTATTAGAATATTTGCTGCAAGCTGATGACAAAACAAAAAAAAAAGACTAAAAGCCTTTCGGTGCTGGTCAACATCGGTGCAAGGTTGATAGCTGGCATTAAATTGTTGTTATTTTAAAGGATTTTCCACTTTGTTGGCTAAGTAAGTGTTGTTGTCTTTTTGTAAGTTTTGTGATTTGGTTGTGTTTTTTTTTTTTTTCTTTGTAGCATTTTGTTTAAATTTTTTGTCAGCTGCTTTGGTTTGTGAAAACATTTACTTTCATTCACCTCTTGATGTTACAATTTATATGCAAACGATTTTTGTTTTTCTTTTCTCTTTTTTTCGGCTGAGTGTCTCCTTCCGTTTTGCGAATGGCAAGATCGTTCAAACTGTCGTCCTTTTGGCCATTCTTCAGCTCAGCGTTGAAGTTTTTTTTTCGTTTTTTTTCTCCGGCAAATTGACCGAAATGCACGGGAAGGAATAAAACTTTGACTCGCACTCTGTCTCTTAACGTAAATTATGCAAAAATGTTAAATGCATTTCAATGTTGTTTTAATTTTCTTTTAATATTGAATTTCTTTTGGTGCTCGTCTGTCCGTCGGTGAGTCGACCGGACGTCTGTCTTTTGTTGGTCCTTTAGTTTGTACGTTTCTGTTTTGGGGGTTTTGTTGTTTTTGCTCAGTGCAATTGTTTCCCATTGACTGAGCTCCGCTGCTCCTTGAGCTTGACCTGGCCGTAAGCACTCAAAGACACATTAAAAGATGTCCGTTTCGGGGCCGTGTTGAGTGGCAAAAATGATATTTAAATATGGTCCATTTAAATACGATTTTAAAATCGCATTATGGCAGCTGAGTGGTTTCTTGAGTAGTTTCATTTCTGATGCGTCGTTCGTCCGCATTGGCCAATGAAAGCGGATAAATTGAAGAGATTTTATGGCATGAAGATGAAAACGGCAAATCTGTTAAGTAGTTAAATTTCGGCCAAGGCAAATGTTAATAACTTGGGGTTGCTCTCTCCTTAGTTGATGTGCTAAATGGAATAATATTTGAGGGGGGGGGGGGGGGGGGGGGGGGGGGTAGTGGTCTTGGTATTAAGGATTGTTTTTTAAGTATTTCCGTAAAAAAGCTTTGATATATATATATATCTGAGCTTTTAAATGAAGAAAACATGTGAGGCTTTATTTAACTAT